>NW_022681461.1:1800000-2200000 GCF_009764315.1 Trachypithecus francoisi
CTCCAGCCCGGGTGATTGTGTCACCGACCTCCAGCCCGGGTGTTTGTGTCACCGACCTCCAGCCCGGGTGTTTGTGTCACCGACCTCCAGCCCGGGTGTTTGTGTCACCGACCTCCAGCCCGGGTGTTTGTGTCACTGACCTCCAGCCCGGGTGTTTGTGTCACTGACCTCCAGCCCGGGTGATTGAGACTGTATTTATTTAAAAAAAAAAAAAAAAAGAGTGTATATGAAGACTTAATTGTAGGATTAAAGGCAACTATTACCCTGGCTTGTGAATTCTACTTCTAAAAACAAAGGACTATTTTTAAATTCTTTTTTTTCCTTTTTTTTTTAAGAGACAGGGTCTCACTCTGTTGCCCAGGCTGGAGTGCAGTGACACAATCATAGCTCACTGCAGCCTCAAATCCTGGGCTCAACTGATCCTCCCACCTCAGCCTCCAGAGTAGCTGGGACTACAGGTACATGTCGCCACACCCAGCTAGCTTTTTTATTTTCCATTTGATAGAGATGAGGGTCTCGCTATGTTGCCTATGCTGGTCTCAAAATCCTGGTCTCTGTGATTCTCTTGCCTCGATCTTCCAAAGTGTTGAGATTTGTAGGTATGAGCCAGCCTGCCCATCCCTAAAAATTATTTCTGTTTATATAAAGTGAAGGAAAAATATTTATTCATCTCTGCTAAGAATTTGAATATAGAATTTTGCATAAAACAAAACAAATCGCTGCTGCTTCACTGCTACTTCTGAAGCCCAGGCCGGCACTGGCACTGCCACAGCTCTCATCGCCCCCCTGGGCCGCTGCCTTACGCATGGGGAAAACGAGACTCCTGTTGGCTCTTTTTTGAAATACAACACCTACTTCTCAAATTATTTGAGGCCATGGTTGGCCAAAAGTACAGACAACAATCACACTGCAAAATAATTAATCTGAGGAAAACACAAGCGCTGATACACTGCCTGCTTAGGAAATCTGAATCCTGATTTCTCAAATTAAGACTGAAGTGTTGAAATGGCATTCAAAACAAGACACTACGGCTCAATCGTGCAGTCATTCTTAGGCTGCTGGAAAACATCTTTGAAAAAGTATTTATTTCTCTATAAAATTAGTGTAAAGTGAACTAATATAATAATAATATTAAATAGCTAGTAATTTCTGTGGAACTTTAAAACCAAGAGAATGATGGAACTTGAGTGTGCTAATCATACCAGGGAAGATTCCAGTTATTTGCACTGACAACACGGTATTTATCCTAACTGCAGGTTATGCACTGATGAAGTCAGGGTGGGGGTAGAACTCCACTGAGCTATCACCAGTGACAGCGCACACCACCTGACAGGCACCAGAGGGGGACGCGTTGCCTCTGCCACAGAGAACCCGGGCACTCGCTGCCTTCTGCCTCCCAACCCAGGCCAGGCATGGCTTTGCAGAGCAGCATGCAGCAAATGTATTTTCTTCCTTCCCATCTCCCCTGACAAAATCCTCTGTCCTACCTACCTCTTGCCTATACTGCAGTTCACCTTCTTCTCTGCAGCATCCTTGGAGCCTCAGTACTCTGAGACTTCAGATACAGTGAAATCTGCAACCCAAGGAACACGGCAAAGCCAAAAACTAAAAAGCCAGGTCTGGAACATAAATGTCCAGTTCCAAGAACACAATCCATCAGGACAACTATGCACTGTGTATACTGGCTGTCCACTCCACACAATCCATCAGGACAACTATGCACTGTGTATACTGGCTGTCCACTCCAGACCGTACAAGAGCACGCACAAAGGCGACCCTGCGGCCCTGCAGCCTTCAGAGAGCCTTTCCCACTATCTCCGGGTCTGACTCAGAAGCCTGAAGTGCTGTTATGGCCTAATTCTCCATGCACGCCGCATAACAGGAGCTTTTCACTGGAAACCACTGATCAAACGATGCCATGCCACCTGCGTCCGCTGCCAGCAGAGGTGGCACTCAGGAGTCACCAACTGACAAATAAAACCCTTTGGAAAGAAAGTCATGGGGTGCTACAAAGATGATACTGATTAATACCACTGTAACTGTCACAAGTTTTTTGCTTCTGAAAATTCCAAATAATTAGTCAGGCTAAACTCAATACTCTGCTTGGGTCTAGAAATACCATGGCAAACGTCATTAACAACAATAACAGAAGGTATAGTTTACATGGAATACTGAAAGAAAAGAGCCTGATAGAGACCATTTTTAAACTTACCCTGGGAATGATCATTCAACCACAAAGTGACTAAGTATTATTAGCAACTATTCCACCCATTCGGAACATCTCTGCCACTTGCAACAGTTTGCGAAGAATAAATCTATGTAGTGCATGATGCTCTTGAGTCAGAATATGTGGCAATCAAAGTTGACTAAGAGAAGTAAAGGAGAAAACACCCAAAAGGTTAATCTAGCTCAGAAATACAGCAGGTCTGAATGCACGGCAATAAGCTTTTATTTGTAAGATATTCAAGAAAATGCCATCAATAGGAGCAAGTTAAGCAGGTTTTGCCTAATTCTGAAGAGTGAAATCAGCTTGATTTTTAAATCCTTCTCAGCTATGTGAAAATACTCAATGAAACCACAAACTACCAGAGTTGGTTGCAATGGAATTTTTCTTTGGAAGAGACCTTGCAAGGAACTTTTGCATTCTTTCATAACTTCCAAGTCCAAGAGGAGAAAAGAGAAGAAATTCTTAAAATATGAGTTAAGGAAAAAGCTTCCGAGAAGGAAGAATGCAGCTCAGACACAGGAGGGTGGCGGTGGGCCCAGTGACACAGGACACACCCGCCTTCTGGGGGTCTTCACCATGTTGTTCCACAAGTGGGCCTCTTGCACATTCGTCTGCAGAAATAAAGCCTCTTCGCTGTGAAGGTCTTCATTTCAAAGTAAAAGATCTCAAGAGAATACAGATTTGCTGCTATCAGCCTAATAAAGGCATTCTGGCTATGTCTGGGCAAGGGGAAAGCGGGAGCAATGACCATCATATGGAAATGCACCAACTTCAACAGGCGGCCTCAGCTCCGAACTCCTACTTTCATTTAGTATCAAGTGCTACACACTGTACTTACTGTATTCCCTAAAGGGGAGGAGGAGAATGAGACAGAGCAGGACGTTCTGCACACTAGAGAGAAGACTTATGAGAGCGCTGCTGTACAACGGCAGATTTCGAGGCTACAAAATCACATATTTAATGAAAGTAGATCAGTGGGAAAAATGCTTCCTTGCTAGATTGGGAAGGACATACTCAAGACACAGAAAAAACTAGAGGAAAATTGTATAGCCAACCGACAAAAATAAAACCACCCCAATTATCCCAAGCTAACTAACTACTTTTGATAGGGAAGAAAACCTGTTTCAGTGTCTTCATTTATCAAGTGCTATTTTGAAGTATCTGTTAAGGATAAGCATAACTTTAAAACAAGATACGTTACTTTTAACATCCTTTCTGTGGGAGGAACAGAGAAGCCCGCCTTCCCTCCCCACCACCATCCCATTAATTGAAAAGATTCAGAAAAAGAACCTTTGAAAACAGGCAAACCAACAAAGCTAAGAGCTGACAAGCAGAAAACATGCATTGTGGGAACCACAGTAGGCACCGGAAGTAAGCAACGGCAGAGAAACAGAGCGGGACACTTACAGCAGCTATCTGTCAGGGGTCCTGATGGCTACTGTGTTCTGAAACCATCGAGACAGAATAGCAGGATGGGAAGAATGTAGTCACAAACAATCCACCAGATGACAACACTACACAGTGCAGAGGTCAGCACAGCTAGGGGACATCTGGAAAGGGGTGAAGGGGAAAGAACAGATGTTCAAATTGGGAAGCCAAAATAAATTACGCAATCATCAATCAATCAATCAGTCAAGCCATATGTGAATTGTAGAAACCCTAAAAGCCCAAAACAGCAACAGGGATACAAAGGGGTGGTCCACAAGGATGGAGTTTTGCCATTTTATGTTGGAGAACAAAATGCTGTGTTTAAACAGGTTTGATACTTGGGGACTCAGTCACTAGTTAGATAACTACCCCATGGTAATTTAACTTCATGATACTGAAATCAGTCATAGATAAATGATTGAGGGTCTTCAAAAAGCACAAGATGTGCACCCACGGAAAACTAAACCAAACCATAACGGGCAAAGGAGGCAAAACCAGATAACCAAAACCAAACAAACAAAAACCACAAAACCCCAGACTAGTTAACAAAATCACAGGAGGCACAACTAAAAACGAACGTAACACAGCAGAGCTGATCTCATTTCAATGGAATCACTAACTCCTGAGTCATCCAGGAAGCTAAGGGAATGGCACATTTTTAGAATACGGTTCACATTTAACCAAGGGCAACACAAAATGAGCAAAATTTCACGGAAGTATGCATACTATAGATTTTTCTTAGTTGTTTTCCGCACTCACTTTCTTCATACTAGTTGGCTTTTAGCTTGGGGTTTCTTTTTTATTTTTTAATTATTATAATTTTTTGAGATGGAATCTTGCTCTGTCACCCAGCCTGGAGTACAATAGCGTGAGTTTGGCTTACTGCAAACTCCGCCTCCCAGGTTCAAGCAATTCTCCCACTGCAGCCCCCTGAGTAGCTGGGATTAGAGGTGTACACCACCACGCCCAGCTAAGTATTGTATTTTTAGTATGGGGTTTCAACACATTGGCCAGGCTGGTCTCAAACTCCTGACCTCAGGTGATCCACCTACCTCGGCATCCCAAAATGCTGGGATTACAGGCATGAGCCACTGCACCTGGCCTCTTTTTCATTTTTAAGAAACGGGTCGGCTGGGCGCAGTGGCTCACGCCTGTAAGCCCAGCACTTTGGGAGGCCAAGGCAGGCAGATTACCCGAGGTCAGGAGTTCGAGACCAGCTTGTCCAACATGGTGAAACCCCTGCTCTACTAAAAAAAATATAAAAATTAGCCAGGTGTGGTGGCATATGCCTGTAATCCCAGCTACTTGGGAGGCTGGGGCAGGAGAATTGCTTGAGCTCGGGAGGCGAAGATTGCAGTGAGCCGAGATAATGCCACTGCACTCCAGCCTGGACAACAGAGCAAGAAAGAAAGAAAGAAAGAAAAGAAAAAAGAAAAGAAAAGAAAGAAAGAAGGAAGGAAGGAAGGAAGGAAGGAAGGAAGGAAGGAAGGAAGGAAGGAAGGAAGGAAGGAAGGAAGGAAAGGAAAGGAAGAAAGAAAGAAAGGAAGAAAGAAAGAAAGGAAAGAAAGAAAGAAAGAAAGAAAGAAAAGAAAGAAAGAAAGAAAAAGGAAAGAAGGAAAGAAAGAAAAAAGAAAAGAAAAAGAAAAGAAAAGAAAAAAGAAAAGAAAGAAGGTACTGCTCTGCTACCCAGGCTGGAGTGCAGTGGCGTTATCATAGTTCACTGTAATCTCCAACTCCTTGGTGCAAACAATCCTCCGACATCAGCCTCCTGAGTAGCAGCTGAGACTACCTGTTCATCCCACCAGGCCCAGTTACTTTTGTTGTTGTTGTTGTTTAATTTTTTTGTAGAAACAGAGTCTATGTTGGCCAGGCTGGTCTCCAACTCCTGGGCTCAAGTGATCCTCCTGCCCTTGAACTCCCAAAGTGCTGGGATTACAGGCATGAGCCACTGTGTCCAGCCTCAGCTTGGTGTTTCTTTCTTTTTTTTTCGAGACAGAGTCTCACTCTGTCGCCCAGGCTGGAGTGCGGTGGCCGGATCTCAGCTCACTGCAACCTCCGCCTCCCGGGTTTACGCCATTCTCCTGCCTCAGCCTCCCGAGTAGCTGGGACTACAGGCGCCGCCACCTCGCCCGGCTAATTTTTTTTTTTTTTTTTTAGTAGAGACGGGGTTTCACCGTGTTAGCCAGGATAGTCTCGATCTCCTGACCTCGTGATCCGCCCGTCTCGGCCTCCCAAAGTGCTGGGATTACAGGCTTGAGCCACCGCGCCCGGCCAGCTTGGTGTTTCTTAATCCATTGATCTGGGTTCTAGCGGCAAGGAAGGAAACCGCCTCCCATTTAGAAGGGCGGAAGCTCCTTCCAATGACTGCACTTCCACATGGTTACCCGGATACATCTGTGACCAAAGACTACAGCCTCTACTGAGCATGCGCTGCGTGCGGAGTACTGCTGATCAATTTTGGAAGTGACTGATTTGACTTATCATGTCATTTTTATTGTTGACCTCATCACTGTCATCATTAACAATTCCATGTAGGACCAGGCGCAGTGGCTCACGCCTGTAATCTCAACACTTTGGGAAGCTGAGGCGGAACAGATCATGAGGTCAGGAGTTCGAGACCAGCCTGGCCAACATGGTGAAACCCCATCTCTACTAAAAATACAAAAATTAGCGAGACGTGATGGCGGGTGCCTGTCATCCCAGCTACTTGGGAGGCTGAGGCAGGAGAATCGCTTGAACCCAGGAGGTGGAGGTTGCAGTGAGCAGAGATCGGGCCATGGCACTCCAGCCTGGGCGACAAGATCTCGTGAGACTCTGTCTCGGAAAAAAACAAATGTACACGCCAGGCATCCTATATTGTGGAAAGGGATTAGACTAAAGGGTGAACTCGAAATACAAACTAACCTCACCCCACAAGTTACACCTACACCATCTTATGTAATCTTCCCACACAAAAAAAACAAGCCTACTAATATATGTTAAGATCACAGGGGTGAATATTTAAACGGAATGAATAAATGGCCTGGGAGCACTAGAAAACTCTCTACCCATCCCAGGCTTCACTTTCAGTTCCTTAAAGGCAGAACGGCCTGAATGTCCAGGTGTCAGCATCATAGATGGTTATTTGTTCCTCCAGTAAACCTCATGGCTTCAGAATTACTTTCCACTGCTAACACACACCCATCTCCTAACCTGCCAAAACCATCAGTATGCGGAACAACAGGCCTCATGGCTCAAGTTACGAAATCTACCAAATCCATTTTAGCACAGACAATATACTTGTCATCGCATCCTGAAAATCAGCTCATTGTCAATGGTGCCACATGGTTTACTGTCATCACTGTAGTCAGGATTAGACAGGCTGAGCAAACGGCCATTTTACAATCGATAAAAAACTCAAACTCTCCCCCAAAACTGACCATTTATAAAAGAGAAACCGGCCAGGCACTGCTGGCTCATGCCTGTAATCCTAGCACTTTGGGAGGCTGAGGCAGGATCACTTGAGGTCAGGATTTCGAGACAATCCTGGCCAACATGGTGAAACCTTGCCTCTACTAAAAATTCGAAAAATTAGCTGGTTTTGGTGGCGCACACCTGTAATCCCAGATACTCAGGAGGCTGAGGCAGGAGGATCACTGGAACCCGGGAGGCGGAGTTTGCAGTGAGTCCAGGGCGTACCACTGCACTCCAGCCTGGCCAACAGAGCAAGACTCCATCTTAAAAAAAAAAAAAAAAAAAGAGAGAAACCAATCATTGGAATATTTTATGTACGACAACTTTCTCCTAAGAGTCACTAGTACTTGTGTATTTCTCACTAACTTTCTTTCTTGCACGTACTGTACTTTCATAAGGCTAAGTGCCAATGTTAAAGCAAAATAACTTGCTCACAGAAATCAATGAGTCAAAATTGGGATGAAGAAATTGATTTTGTATTTTTCAACCCAAGCCATTGTTGAACACAATCCCTCAGGGACTTCTATTCCTAAAATAACTACAAAGACACAAGAGGGAAAGAAAGAAAACCTTCGACTGATCTTTTCTAGGGCCAAAAAGCTGCAAATAATAGCAGAGAGGGTTTGAAAACGCAGAGAAGGGATAAGCAAAATGTTGTAACAGAGGAGGAAGGAGATTTGCTGAGACTCATCAAAAATCCCCCGGGGTCTACACACATAACTCAGAGCTTAGAAAAACTAGCATTTGGCTCTCTTCTTTGAAAGTGTGGCCTCAAACTTTGTTATTTGTGTTATGTGGGGCTATTTTTATATATTGTTTTTAGGATATTACCAAAAGGAATCCTGAGCTCACTGCAGCCTCAGACTCCTGGGCTAAGTGGTCCTCTTGCCTCAGCCTCCCGCATAGCCTGGTCTACAGGTGCACACCGCCATGCCCAGCTAGATTTGAACTCATGTTAATGGCAGTAGCAGATTCAGAGGGTGACTAAAGGAAATTGCCTATTTAACAAAAACTTTTGACTAAGCAGGATTTGTATCCCCTGACTCTCGACTTTTGAACAGCAGGCAACAAAATATTAAAAAATAAATGATGATGCTGATTCTGAAAAACAAAACAAAAAAACCTGGACACAGCTAAAATCAACCCACAAAAGCATCAGTTTCCTAGGGCTTGCAATTCAATGTGTGGTCCCTGGACCAGCAGCCTCTGCTAGAAATGTGAAATCTTGGGCCCTGCCCCCACCCCACTAATCATAACCCATATTTCAACAAGCGCCGAGTGCCTCATGCACACTTAAGTCAGAGGAGCACTGCTCGAGGGCACTGCCTGCCTCCGCCACATCCAGAGTTAGTATCTGGATGATTACCTGGAGCCACCACGATACTGCCAAAGAAAAACCGTGAAGGCCTTAGATGAAGACTTTTAATAAGGAAATTAAAAACAAAATGACATTTGGAGTTAAGTAAATTATACAACAGGCACCATTTTCTTTGTTTTTTGGGATGGAGTCTCACTCCGTCGCCCAGTCTGGACTGTAATGGCGCGATCTCAGCTCACTGCAATCTCCGCCTCCCAGTTCAAGCGATCCTCCTGCCTCAGCCTCCTGAGTAGCTGGGATTATAGGCACCTACCATCATGCCTGGCTAATTTTTGTATTTTTGTAGAGACGGGCTATCACCATGTTGCCCAGGCTGGTCTTGAACTCCTGACCTCAGGTGATCCGCCCACCTTGGTCTCCCATAGTGCTGGGATTACAGGTGTGAACCACCACGCCTGGCCAAAAGGCACCATTTTTAAAGCAGTCTAGTTGACTACAGTACCACTAAGCTGCAAAAGAAATCTTCATAAATGCCTGTAATCAAAAGGGATGCCCTACATGCACTCACATAACACTGCATACTGCAAAATGCAACTCTCTGCACTGGGTCTTTGAAGAACCTCCCAGAGGAGCAGCCCGTCATGACACATGCCTTACATGTGATTCTGCTTCAGGATTTTTATGACAAGATACTAGTGAGGAATTACTTTCAGTGAAAAAGAAAACCTGTTCTCTGCCAATACAAACAGTTTCTTCTATCACACTTCCTTACCATGTTACAAGATGCTTACTGAATAAATGATCTATGTCCATCACACTCCCTTCCCCCAAAAAAGAAGGTTGGAAATCTGGTGCCCACCACGAAGAAGGAAGTAACCAGAAGGAAGAAATCCGGTGGCCACAGGTGGAAGCAGCTACTGAAGGGCCGCCTACCAAAAAGACCACGGTCCTGCAGTTCGCGTCTGCGCATCTGTCTAATCATCTTGGACGCTCCGTCAGGTTCGATCCCAACGAACACACGCTCACAAGAATGGACGCACGGACACGCATCCACTCAGTAACTGTGACACTTCCTGTTCCCAGGCTCCGTCTTCCTCTATGACTAGAAAATCATTCCCCAAAGAAACAAACAAAAAACCCAAAATATAGTTTAGACCAGTTCACTGTTGCCCCAAAAACAACATAATGTCATTAAGCCGTCCCGTCATGCTGATCAAAACAAATGATCTGCAACATGGCGAATGTAAAGAGATAGACCAGTTTATAACTACGGACAGGTCTGGCATCCTGGGCTTTCCATCTGCTGTTGAGCTCTGGAGGATGCCCTGTGCTGATTATTCACGGAGAAAAAGCATCCCTGATGTCGCCTTCCCACCCATAAAGGCTCATAAGGACCAAGGTAAACAAGGGACAGCTGAGAGATTCCAAGGCCAGCACCCCTAGGTTTTAAATAACATAGGCAAACATTTCAAAGTGGCATCATGGGCTTGCAACTATGGAGAAAAATGTGCAGGAGAAACCCTCAACAAGGACCCCACACACATAATAAAGAAATATCAACCACAACAAAGGAAGCCAGACTCACGTGAGAGGAATAGCGTTTGTTTTTGATTGTCTTCTGCTTTTCAGGGCCCGAAGTCTATCACCTTGTGTCACTCCATTGATTTCGTCGTCGTCACTGTACTGTGTAAGTAAAAAAACACTGAGCTAATGGTTTAAGTTGCACTTATTAATCCAGTAAAGCAGAGCAGCAATTTATCCACATAAACACAGACAGTCCAAGTTTCTGCAAACTCTAAAATATTTTTCCCTTTCACAATCAAGCTACCGATCACATTTTAAGACAGCCAAAGCTGACTTTCAGAGACAACCCAGCAGCACTCACTACAGAACGTATCAGCAGTGAAGAGGGTTAATGGGCTTTCACGTTTGAAAACATTCTTTTTAAAATCTCACAGTGTACTTACTACCACTTAATGTAGTACTGCTGCCCCCTAAGCCCTTGATTTGTTGAAAGCTCCCCATTTGAGACTGATTGCTTTCCTAAATCGGCTGTTGTGAAACGGCAAAAAGGGGTGAGGGGCAGGGGTAGATCTGGCTAAAGAGCTCACTTCACAACCTTTATGCTACCTGCCGAGTTACAGTTTTATGGACACACACAACCTTGTTTCCATTATTTTGGGTAAAAAGTGCCTCGAGAGGGTTATAAATATAAAAAACTGACAATCATCCAAGAGCTGCTTTATTATTTTACCTACAGATTTCTCCATGCCCTGACAAGGTTTCAACAGCAGTTAAAGCAGTAACAACATCTCAACAGAAACAGCTTCATTACCGGTTCGGGTTCTTGCTGGTCTTGATTCTCGACCCCATTTATGGAAATGTCATCAACGCCGGAGAGAAGTTTGGAGAAGGCTGCTCTGTGTTGTCCATTCTCCTGCCCCTTTAACTTCTGACGAAAATAGTCCCCTTCCAGCCAGAGGCTTGTTTGCTTCCTACAGCATTTAAATAACATCAAAATAGAGCTTTCCAGAAAGATACATGAACAACTTCTTCCTACCAGACTATCTGTTGTTACTGGAAACTAAGGGAAATTCCAGTCCCCATCAGATTCCAACCCCACTTCTTCCCTTGGAACTACTACTTACATCACCAAAAACTGCTGCTGAGGTCCAATCACCGAGCCAGGTCTGCAGATCCTGACCCACGCAATGGTCTCGGCTGCCGTCATCCTGTAATGCTTCATGATGTAGCATGCTATCAGAGTGCCTGTGCGACCAAGGCCAGCTAGGAAAAGAGAAGCACAGCAATGAAACTTGGGCTCATGTACTCCAGGAGTTTGTTGGGCAGGTAGAATTTTTGTAAAAGGCTTCTCATGACTCTGCTTCTCTCAACAGCAGTTCTCAAGGCTGGTTATACTCTGGAATCACCTAGAGAAGTTTTTAAATACTGATGCCTGGTCTCATGCCCAGAATGTACTTATTATTTGTTTCATTTAATTATTTATTTTTGAGATAGAGTCTCGCTCTGTCGCCCAGCAGGCTGGCTGGAGAGAAATGATGCGATCTTGGCTCACTGCAACCTTCACCTCCCAGGCTCAAGCAATTCCTCTACCTCAACCTCCCAAGTAGCTAGGATTACAGGCGTGTGCCACCACACCTGGCTAATGTCTGTATTTTCAGTAGAGACAGGGTTTCACCATGTTGGCCAGGCTGGTCTCAAACTCACCTCACCTCAGGTGATCCGCCCACCTTGGCCTCCTAAAATGCTGGGATTATAGGCTTGAGCCACCACGCCTGGCTTTACGCCCAGAATTTAGATTTAACTGGTGTGCAGCATAGCTTGGACAGAGAGATTCCTAAAATCTTCCAGATGATTCTACACGTAGCCGAGGTGGAGAATCACTTTCTAAGTAATCATTCTAGTAAGTGCAGTGTCTTCTGCCCTGGGCATTTTAGAAAAATGGTACCACCATCTTTGCAAAAACAAAGGCTTGCAATTTTGCACTTACTCCCACATCCAATTATATTTTCTAGTTTGTTATATTATATTTTCACTCAGATTTTTTTAAACCTCTATTGGTGCTGGCCTGTCTTATCTACACTATTATCATTACCTCCAGTGATGGTTAATTTTATGTGTCAATCTTTGGAATGAATCTTTGGAGATTAACATTTAAGTTGGTGAGCTTTCAGTAAGCACAGTTCCCTCCATAATGTGGATGGGCCCCATCCAATCACCTGAAAACCTGGGCAGAACAAAAACACTGACTTTCCTGAGCAAGAGAATGCCTTTGGCTTTCATCTGCCCCCATCAGCTCTCCTGTGTTTCCAGGCTGCTGGCCCACACTGCATATTTTGGACTCACCAGAATCTATACTTGCATAAGCCAATTCCTTTTAATAAATCTCCTACATATAAAAAAAAATCCTACTGGCTTTGTTTTTCTGGAGAACCCTAAATACAACAGATTTGGATTATGAGGTGGGTGTCACTGTAACAACTAAATAGAAATGGAGACGTGGCTTTGTGGATGACAACCTTGGATATTTAGCAGAGGAGATTTATAAGGAAAGTGTTGAAGATACAACCTGATTTCTCTTTAACTGGTTACAGTAAAATGCAAAAGGAAAAAAAGACAAATTAAAGAAGAAATTGTTAAGCAACAGGGAATCAGGAACTAGAGTCAGAAAATTCTCAGGCTATCCATATTGCAAAAAATAAGAGTGTTACAGAGAGAAAAATCAAGGGTGTGGCTGAACACTCCCCCTCTAAAGAGACTGCCTAGACTTAATCAGCCATCTCAGCAGAAGCAAGGAAGAGAGATGGGATTATACCAGTAGAGACACTGGCAACTTGTGGTAAAGGGGATGGACATGGAATAAAATAAAGTAAGGCTTTTGGACTTCTGAAAGCAGAGCTACCTGGATGCAAACATTCTTTGTTCTTCAAGAAAAGGAAGGATGGCCGGGCACGGTGGCTCAAGCCTGTCATCCCAGCACTTTGGGAGGCCGAGACGGGCGGATCACGAGGTCAGGAGATCGAGACCATCCTGGCTAACACGGTGAAACCCCGTCTCTACTAAAAAGTACGAAAAACTAGCCGGGCGAGGTGGCGGGCGCCTGTAGTCCCAGCTACTCGGGAGGCTGAGGCAGGAGAATGGCGGGAACCCGGGAGGCGGAGCTTGCAGTGAGCTGAGATCCGGCCACTGCACTCCAGTCCAGGCGACAGAGCGAGACTCCGTCTCAAAAAAAAAAAAAAAGAAAAAGAAACAAGACGGCAGGAGTTAAGTGCAAGCAGAGGACAAACCATGAGAAGACTCAGAGACGACAGCCATCTGCAAGCTGAAGAGAGAGGCCTTCCCAGAAAACATCCCTGCCAGTGCCTTGACCTTGGACTTCTAGCCCCCAGAACTGTGAGAGAATTAACTGCTGGTGTTTAAGCCACCCAGCCGGTGATACGCCCCAGCAGACTAATACACCTCTTGATGACTCTCAATTTTCACGGTACAGCCCAGTTTTCATACTGTCATCATTTTTCCTCCCTAAACAAAGATGCAATCATACAAGAGCCTCTCTAGGCTTTTAATTGGTCATCATTCTATTTCAGGGTATCTCAACCTCAGCAGTACTGACATTTGAGGCTGGACAATTATTTATAGTGAGGGGCTGTCCTGTACACTGTAGGATGTTTAGCAGCATCCCTGATCTCTACCTACCAGATGCCAGTAGTACCCAACCCTCAAAAAAGGTCACCGCACACTGTCAAATGTTGGGTGTGTGATGGGGTTGGGATGCAAAAGGACCCTGGTGAAGAATAACTTCAACTGCTTTTTATAATTAAAAAATGAAATAAGCAATGCTGGATTTTGTTTTAATTATGTTTAAAAATTGGAGTAAAATATACATAACATAAAATTTACCGTTTTTCTTCATGTATCATTTTCCTGATTTTATTTAGTTGTCTGAATTATCTTTTAGCTCACTGAACATGTTTAAGACAGTTATTTTAAATTCTGTCTCAGTTAATTCAGAAATTTACATTTCCTTACTGTCAGTTTCTGACTATCACTTGAACCACTTTTTATGTGTCCAGTTCAGCAGCATGAAGTGCATTCACACTGCTGTACAGACATTACCACCATTCATCTTCAGAACATATTTCATCTTGCAAAACGGAAACTCAGGACCCATCACACAGTAACTACCAACCCCTGCCTCCCCTCAGGCCCTGGCAACCACCATTCTACTTTGTCTTACCCCGAGTATCACACACAAGTGGATTCATACAGTATCTGTCCTTTTCTGACGAGCAGACCTAAGTTGGCCTATTATCTTTAAGGTTCGGCCATGTAGCAGTACATGTGTCAGAATTTTCTTCATTTCTATGGATGCAAAATATTCTGCTGTATGATACAGCACATTTTCTTTAGCCATTTCTTTAGCCTTCCTCTGATGGAAACCTGGATTGCTTCCACCTTTTGGCTATTAAGAGTAATGCTGCTGGCTGGGTGTGGTGGCTCACACCTGTAATCCCAGAACTTTGGGAGGTTGAGGTGGGTGGACTACTTGAGGTCAGGAGTTTGAGACCAGCCTGGCCAACATGGTGAAACCCTGTCTCTACTAAAAATACAAAAACTAGTTGGATGTGGTGGCATGTGCCTGTCATCCTAGCTACTGTGGAGGCTGAGGCAGGAGAATCACTTGAACCCAGGAGGCGGAGGCTGCAGTGAGCCGAGATTGCACCATTGCTCTCCAACCTGGAAAATAAGAGTGAAAATCCATCTCAAAAAAAAAAGGAAGAAGAAGAAAAGAAGAAGAGGAAGAGGAAGGAGGAGAAGGAGAAGGAGGAGGAAGGAGGAGGAGAGGAGGAGAAGGAGGAGGAAGGAGGAGGAGAAGGAGGAGGAGGAGAAGGAGGAGGAGAAGGAGGAGAGGAGGAGGAAGGAGGAGGAGAAGGAGGAGAAGGAGGAGGAAGGAGGAGGAGAAGGAGGAGAAGGAGGAGGAGAAGAGGAGGAGAAGGAGGAGGAGAAGGAGGAGAAGGAGGAGGAGGAGGAGAAGGAGGAGAAGGAGGAGGAGAAGGAGGAGGAGAAGAGGAGGAGGAGAAGGAGGAGGAGAAGGAGAAGGAGGAGGAAGGAGGAGAAGGAGGAGGAGGAGAGGAGGAGGAGGAAGAAGGAGGAGAAGGAGGAGAAGGAGGAGAAGGAGGAGGAGAAGGAGGAGGAGAAGGAGGAGAGAGGAGGAGGAGGAGAAGGAGGAGGAGAAGAAGGAGGAGAAGAAGGAGGAGAAGGAGGAGGAGAAGGAGGAGGAGAGGAGGAGAAGAGGAGGAGAAGAAGAAGGAGGAGAAGGAGGAGGAGAGGAGGAGGAGAAGGAGGAGGAGAGGAGAAGGAGGAGAGGAGAAGAAGGAGGAGGAGGAGGAGGAGGAGAAGAAGAAGAAGAAGAAGAGAAGGAGGAGAGAGGAGGAGGAGGAGGAGAAAGAAGGAGAAGAAGGAGAAGAAGGAGAAGAAGAAGAATGCTGTTATAAACACAGGTGTAAAAATATCTGTTCATATCCCTGCTGTCAATTGTTTCTGGGCATATAACCACCTACTACTGAATGACATTAATTTTTTCAGGAACTGCCACACCATTTTCCATAGCAGCTGTATTGTTTATATTCCCACTAGCAGTACACAAGGCTTCTAATTTCTCTATATCTTCACCAACACTTGTAATTTTCTGGTGGTGATGTTTTTGTTCTTTTAGATCACAGCCATACCAATGGGTGTAAAGTGGTATCTCACTGTGGTTGTGATTTGACTTTCCCTATAAGTCAAAAATGCTAAGAATTTTGCATGTGCTTACTGGTCATTTTATACCTTTGGAGAAATGTGTATTCAAGTCCTTTTCCCATTTATGAACTGGGTTTTGTTGCAGTTTTTAGGAGTTTTCTCTGTATATCTTCTGGATGTTTATCCCTTATCAGATGTGATTTGCAAATATTTTCTCCAATCCATGGGTTACCTTGTTACCGCTCTGCTGATTAGTACACTTTGGTGCACAAAAGTTTTAAAATTTTATATAGCCCAATTTGTCTGTTCTTTTACTGTCAGTGCCTTTGGTGTCATATTACTGCCAAATCTAATGTCATGAAGTTTTCACTCTCTTTTTTCTTCTAATACTTTTATAGTTTTAGGTCCTATATTTAGGTCCTTGATCCACTTTGAGTTAATTTTTGTATATGGTGTTATGTAAGGGTCCAATTTCATTCTTTTACATGCGGATATCAGGTTTCCCCTGCACCATTTATTGAAAAGACTGTCCTTTCTCCATTGAGTGGTGTCTGTATCCTTCTTGAATGTCATTTGACCATATACACAAGGATTTATTTCTGAGCTCTCTATTCTATCTCACTGGTCTTTATATCTGTCTTTATGCCAGTACCACACCATCTTGATTGATATAGCTTTGTACCAAGCTTTTTTTTTTTTTTTTTTTTTTGAGACAGGGTCTCACTATGTCGCCCAGGCTGGAGTGCAACCGCACAACCATGGCTCACTGCAGCCTCAACCTCCCAGGTTCAAGGGATCCTCCCATCTCAGCTTCCCGAGTAGCTGGGACTACGGGGTACACACCACCATGCCCAGTTAATTTTTGTACTTTTTAGTAGAGATGGGGTTTTGCCATGTTGTCCAGGGTGGTCTTAAAACTCCTGGGCTCAAGCAATCCTTCTGCCTCAGCCTCCCCAAGTACTGGGATTACAGGTGTTAAGCTACCATGCCCAACCTGTATGATGAAGTTTTGAAACCAGGAAGTGAGTCCTCCAACCTTTTTATTCCTTTTCAAGATTGTTTTGGCCATTTGCCATCCCTTGAGATTCCCAAATGAATTTCAGAATCATTTTTCTATTTTTGTAAGCAATGTTGGAATTTTGACAGGCTTGCATTGAATCTGTCTCTTTGGGCAATACTGACATGTTAACAATATTAAGTCACCCAGTGGACAAATGTGATGTTATTACATTTAATTATATCTTCTTTAATTTTTCTCAAAAATGTTTTCAACAAATCTTTCATTTCCTTGGCTAATTCCCCACTACGTGATTCTTCTTGACGCTATTACAAATGAAACTGTGCTCTTAGTTTCTTTTTTAGATTTTTATTGTCAGGGCTTATATGCTGCCACTTCTTTGCTGAACTCATCTATTAGTTCTAGCGGGGCTTGGTGGGGTGTGTGTGTATGTAATCTTGAGGGTTTTCTTTTCCTTTTTTTTTTGGAGACAGAGTCTTGCTCTGTCCCCCAGGCTGGAGAGCAGTGGCACGATCTTGGTTCACTGCAACCTCCATCTCCCAGATTCAAGCAATTCTCCTGCCTTAGCCTCCAAAGTAGCTGGGACTACAGGCACATGCACCTCGCCCGGCTTTTTTTTTTTTTTTTTTGTATTTTAGTGGAGGCGGGGTTTCACTGTGTTGTCCAGGCTGGTCTCGAACTCCTGAGCTCAGGCAATCCACCAGCCTTGGCCTCCCAAAGTGCTAGGATTACAGCCATGAGCCACTGCACCTGGCCCAGGGTTTTCTTTATATTACATATAAGTCATATCATTTGCAAACAGATAATTTTACTTCCCTCTGTCTAATTTCGATGTTTTTTTTTTTTTTTCTTACTTGCTTTGGCTAGAACTTCCATTACCATATTAAACAGATGCCACAAAACCAAGCATCCTTGTCTTCTTCATGGGCTCAGAGGAAAAGCTTTCAGGATGTTAGCTGTGGGCTTTTCACATATGGTTCTTATGTTGAGGTAATCTCCCTCTATACCTAGTTTGCACCGTGTTTTTTATCACAAAAGGGTATTGACTTTTGTCAGATGCTTTTTGTGCATTGAGAGGATCGTGTGGTTTTTGTCCTTAACGTGGTATATTACATTGACTGATTTTCATATGGTGAACCACTCTTGTAATCATGGGGTACATCCTACTTGGTCATGGTACACAACCCTTTTAAATATGCTGCTGAATTCCACTGGCTAGTATTTTGTTCAAGGTTTTTGCATCGATGTTCGTAAGTGATACTGGCCTACGGTTATCTTGCAGTCTCTTTTTGTTTGGGGTATCAGGGTAATGCTGGCCTTATTGAGTTAGAAAGTGTTCCTTTTCCCCCACATTTTTGGAAGGGTTTGAGAAGGACTGGTTTTAGTCTTTTAAGTTTTTGGGAGAATTTACTGGTGATGCTATCATGTCCTGGGCTTTGCTTTCTCAGGAGGTTTTGGAATACTTAATCTCCTTACTAGTTAGGGGTCTGTTCAGATTTTCTTTATGATTTAGTTCTGGTATTTTGTTTTTCTAGGAATTTGTCCATTTCATGTAGATGATCCAATTTGTTGTCCTACAATACTGATCATTTTTACACTCCTGATCAGTTTTATTTCCATAGTATCAGCAGTAACGCCATTTTCATTTCTTTTTTTTTTTTTTTGAGATGGAGTCTCGCTCTGTCGCCCAGGCTGGAGTGCAGTGGCCGGATCTCAGCTCACTGCAAGCTCCGCCTCCCGGGTTCACGCCATTCTCCTGCCTCAGCCTCCCGAGTAGCTGGGACTACAGGCGCCGCCACCTCACCCGGCTAGTTTTTTGTAATTTTAGTAGAGACAGGGTTTCACCATGTTAGCCAGGATGGTCTCGATCTCCTGACCTCGTGATCCGCCCGTCTCAGCCTCCCAAAGTGCTGGGATTACAGGCTTGAGCCACCGCGCCCGGCCACTTCATTTCTAATTTTAGCAATTTGAGTCTTCTTCCTTTTCTACTTCATCATTCTGGCTAAAGGTTTATCATTTTTGTTATTCTTCTTAAAGAACCAACCCTTGGTTTTGTTGATTTTCTCTACTGGTTTCTACTCTCTGTTTTACAAATTACAGTAATATAGTACTTGCAATTTTTGTATACAATAATATACAATTATACTACTTGCAAACTACAAATTATTTTACAAATTACAATAATAATTTACATATTATAATATTTGCAAGTTACAATAATTACAAGTTACAGTAATAATATTTTACAAATTACCTTGTTACAGTAATATTAGCTTTTATAGTGGTCCCTGTATTTGCCTTTATCAGAAATCTTTATTTCCTTTTCTCCAATGGCTGTGCGTTACTGTCTAGTGTGCTTTCATTTCAACCTATAAGGCTGCCTTTAGTATTTCTTGCAGGTCAGATCTAGGGATGAAAAACTCTCGCTTAAGTGTTTGGTAGAATTTACTGGCGATGTTACTATGTCCAAGGTTTTGCTTTCTCAGGAGGTTTTTGATACTTAATCTCCTTACTAGTTAGGGGTTTATTCAGATTTTCTATTTGTTTTTTGCAAGTTACAATAATTACAAGTCACAGTAATAATATTTTACAAATTACCTTGTTAGGATAATACTAGCTTTTATAATGGTCCATGTATTTGCCTTTATCAGAAAGGCAAATTGATTGCCTTGGCACTGTCTTAATTTCTCCATTATTTTTGAAGGTGTTTTGCCAGATGTAGAATTCTTAACAGGTTTTCTCCCACTTACGCATTTTTGAATGTATCAACCCACTGCCTTCTAGCCTCCGACGTTTCTGATGAGAGATCTGCTGACAGTCTCAGAGGATGGATACCCTGCATGTGGTAGGTCACTTCTCTCCTGCTGCTTTCAAGAGTGTCTCTGTCGTTACAGCGTGATTATAACGCATGTTCACATGGCCTCTGAGTTTATCCTGCTTGGAGTGTGTTGAGCTTCTTGGATATTCTTGCATGTATCACATTTGGGGAGTTTTCAGCCAAATCATCTGTCTGCTCCTTTATTTCTCTTCTCCTTCTGGAACTCCCACAATCTGTATCTTGGTCGACTTGGGCATGTCTCAAGAGGTCCCTTAGATTCTGTTCATTTATCTTATGCTCTTTATTCTTCCTGTTCCTCAGACTTGCTAGTTTTTTAATGGTTCTAGCTTCACACTCACTGATTCTTCTGCCTGCTCAAATATGCTTCTGAATCCCTCCAGTGAATTTTTCATCTCAGTTATAGTACATTTCATTTCCAGAATTTCTTTTTGGTGTTCTTTTTATAACTGGTTATTAACATTTTGTTCATAGATCGTTTCCTTGACTTTTCCCACGTTTTCTTTTAACTCTTGGGTATCTTTAAGATGGTTATTTAAAAATTTTTGCCTATTAAGTCCACAGTCTGATCTTTCTCAGGGACAGTTTCTGTGGATTTATTTCTTCTTCTTTTTTTTGTTCTATCGCCCAGGGTAGAGTGCAGTAGCACAATCTCGGCTCACTGCAACCTCTGCCTTCCAGGTTGAAGTGATTTTTGTGCCTTAGCCTCCCGATTAGCTGGGCTTATACGTATCCGTCACCACACCCAGCTAATTTCTTTGCATTTTTAGTAGAGACGGGGTTTCACCATGTTGGTCAGGCTGGTCTCAAACTCCTGACCTCAGGCGATCCACCCACCTCGGCCTCCCAAAGTGCTGGGATGACAGGTGTGAGCCCCGCGCCCTGCCAGGATGTATGTCTTCCCTTTGTATAGGCTACACTTCCCTGTTTCTTTGTATACCTTATGATTTTTCAATAAAAACGGAAATGTGATGTTTTGTCATTATATTTTAAAC
The DNA here is from genome assembly GCF_009764315.1 of Trachypithecus francoisi. NCBI lineage: Eukaryota > Metazoa > Chordata > Mammalia > Primates > Cercopithecidae > Trachypithecus > Trachypithecus francoisi. The sequence goes on from NW_022681461.1 coordinate 1,820,539, forward strand.
TACAAATACAGCAGTAACTCTGGAGATCAGTCTCCCCCTTTCCCCAAGGCTTGCTGAGCTTATTATCCAATACTGGATTTTTTTTAACAAAACTATACTCCTTGTTTCTTAATTAACTAACAAAGAGAGTTAAATAAATCCCACTACCTTCATACCATGTATTATTGTATAGTCATTCATTTATTCAAAAAATATCTATTAAGTGCCAGACACTGTTATAATTGCTGAAAACAGAGCAACTTGTTAAGAATAGTTTCCATAAAGACAGGCTCTTACAGTCTACACTACTCATTGATGTATCCTAGAACTTAACAATAGAGTATGCGCCCAATAAATATTTGATGAATAAATCAAAGGTTTAATGGCACTCTAAAAATAAAGGCAGTTTCGTGTTCTGACACATAAACTAAATGAATATGGTCTGTTTCTACATATTCATATACTCATACTGTATACTATTATTTAACCACCCCTAGAAACGTACCTTTACAATGTACTGCAGTGGCACCCTCAGCATTTTCACAGATATCCAGGAATTCTTTGACAATGGCATCAGTAGGGGTGCTGCCATCCGCAAAGAAAAGATCATGGTGATCGAAGCCAGCATCCGTAAAGCGTTTGGCATCATACATCCTTTTATTCAGACGAATAATGGTAGTAACACTGTGATTCTTAAAATATTGAATATAAGTCTCGGGAGAATGTTGGTGGTAACCTACATAAAGAAATGCACCAGATCTTGTAAAACACATAAAGAAAACAATGGCTAATAGTTTCACCTGTAATTGAGCAGAAACAGTATCTGGACTGGGAATTAAATACTAAATTGATTATAACTGTAAAAAACAAAACAAAAAGTAAGTTAAAATCCAGTCAGAATGATCTACTGAAATGACCAAGTATGCTTAAATAATTAACCCTTGGTCAAGCTTGGTGTAACTCTTTCAAAAGAAAATACAAGATAGATACTCTCAATAACAAAATGAGATTGATGCCATAATTTCACATACCACTTTCAAGTCTCGCTCTTGAATGAGGTCCACAGAAGGCAATAAATCGGTCTGGTATTATCCAATTTAAATCTCCATTTTCTGCTTTCTGCAAGGGGAAGACCAGCACAATTCATTTTTAAACGTAATCTCCCCACAACCTCTCTACTCAAGACTGAGTCGCTGAAGGACTTCAAACTCATCTGCTTTAGCGGAAAAGCTGTTTCCACATCGCCAGGAGACACGAATCTCGATTTGCCCTGCTTTAAGTGTATCCAGGGAATGGACATGTATCCTGGTCCTAATCACCTTCTTTGAACAGTGTTTCATTGCTAGGGTATCAGCCCTTGGAATACAGAGCTGACTGCTGCCATACAAATATACTAACTGTTTGGCTATTTTATCTGAATCAATTCTCATTTCATTGCTGCTAATTAATAAGAAAGCAAGCAAACTTTTCCAGTATAAGGAATCTGGGAACTTCGCTGTTTTCCTGAATGACTAACTGGTTTCCAACATGAGTAATCCTGACTCCACAAACAAAGGATTTTTGAAAAACGACTTAGGTTTCTGGCTTCCCAATATTTACTTACTTACCTACTTACAGAGACTGTCTCTCCACTATTTTCCTAGCTATTTAATAAGGCAACCAATTTAAAAAGTTCATTTGTTCGTGATCAGCCCGACCAACTGGAGAAATCCTGTCTCTACTAAAACTACAATATTAGCTGGGCATGGTGGTGCATGCCTGTAATCCCAGCTACTTGGGAGGCTGAGGCAGGAGAATCGCTTGAACCCAGGAGGCAGAAGTTGTGGTGAGCCGAGATGGTGCCACTGCACTCCAGCCTGGGCAACAAGAGCAAAACTCCATTTCAAAAAATAAAAAAAATAAAAATAATAAATAAATTCACTAAACCCACCAGGAAACTCAAAATTACAACTATACCGAGATCACAGTATGTCCCTAGAAAAAAACAAATATAAACTGATATATAAGACACGTTACTTCCTGTTATTAGGTCCTTTGGATTGAGTTACCATTACTATTATAACATAGATACAGTTCAAATTGAACAATAATAGAAACTTCTCTCTTAATGAAATGGATAAGAGATACTTAAGCAGGAAGTAGAAGATACTTTATAGTGGAGAAGGAGACAACTCGTGATTAAAAACAACAGATAAATTAGCTTTGCAATTAGGGTGTTTCTATATGTACCTAAAAATGAGTAAGTAACAGAGTTTCTTGAACCTCTTCAGGGACCAGGCAGGTAATCCCACACCAGCTTACTGGTCTTAATGATCAACATGGGGAATCAGTCAGCCCATGTTCCATAATACAAAGGTCTAAGCAGCTGGGTGCAGTGGCGTGCACCTGTAGTCCTAGCTACTTAGGAGGCTGAGGCAGAAGGATCACGTAAGCCCAGGAATTTGAGTCCAGCCTGGGCAACATAGTGAGACCCTATCTCTTGAAAAAAAAAAAAAGAAGAAGAAGAAGAAGAAAAGGTCAAAGCAGGAATGAGGCCAGTTGTTGCCAGATATTCCAATTTTAAAGTGAAATCAGAAATCCGGACTTTTAAATAAGAAATTCGTGATCAGTTGTTGGCAACAACTAGATTTCACTGAATTGCTGATGCCGTTAATTAAGATACATCCTGAATTCGGAGGAGCTGAAACAGGAAAAAATGGGCATTGTAGAATCAATGAAAGACACTATCGCCAATTTCTAAATACACTATAATAAACTGAACAAAACTGGTGTATGGGAACCTAAACAGTTCCCTGTGTTACCACACAGCTTCATGGAGGTGAAGACATCTGTGGTGTGCCCCTGCTACCCCCCAGTCCAAAGCCTCCAATCTCTACAGTGGTGACAGGAGAGTTACTTAGTGCCTATATTATTCATTAACAGCATACAAAGGCATCACTACAAAAGGAACAAATACCAACTAGTGTTTTTAGCAGTTTTGCTTACCTAGACAAAGTAACTTGCTTCAAATGTTTAAAGGACAGCCACAAAAAAGGTGTTAATAATTTAGCTATATTCTGTAGGTTTAAGGTGCTAGTTAAACATCCATTGTACTTTAGAAATGGACTGCTGTCAGAGAAGTCAAGACAGGGTTGGCCCTAAAGAATCCTACAATGTATTCTTACATCTTTGGTACATCACAGTAACAACTGAGTGTCATTAGTACCTGAAATTGAAAAAATAGTTCAGTTGGCCGGGCGCGGTGGCTCAAGCCTGTAATCCCAGCACTTTGGGAGGCCGAGACGGGCGGATCGCGAGGTCAGGAGATTGAGACCATCCTGGCTAACACGGTGAAACCCCGTCTCTACTAAAAAATACAAAAATCTAGCTGGGCGAGGTAGTGGGCGCCTGTAGTCCCAGCTACTCGGGAGGCTGAGGCAGGAGAATGGCGTGAACCCGGGAGGCGGAGCTTGCAGTGAGCTGAGATCCGGCCACTGCACTCCAGCCTGGGCAACAGAGTGAGACTCCGTCTCCAAAAAAAAAAAAAAAAAAATAGTTCAGTTATACGAAAGAGTTTGAAATAATATTTCCTTTGGACATTGTGAAAAAGAGTTCTCTGAGGATTCAAGATGCTGCTACATGAAGTGCTGCTGTTTGAGAAATCACGCCCCCATTGCTCCTCCCCATTGCTGGGGAGCAAGTCTGCTCAAGGTAACTACAGCAGGCTAAGAAGACAGGAGGCTACAATTACTCTGGGCTGAAAAAGCCTTGAACACAGTATCTTACTCATTCCCTATTTGGAGGATGAAGCTGTAGAATCAAATTACTTATTCTTTTAAAAATATATATATATGTTAAAAAACATAGAACACACCTGTGGTTTTGCCTGGCTCATCTCTCCCTGGCCCTGTCCTATCTTTTTAAAAAATTTTGTGTGGTTGGGTGCAGTGGCTCACATTTGTAATCCCAGCACTTTGGGAGACCGAGGGAAGTAGATCCCTTGAGCACAGGAGTTTGTGACCAGCCTGGGAAACGTGGCAAAATCCCATCTCTACAAAAAATTTAAAAATTAGCTGGGCATGGTGGCATGTGCCTGTAGTCCCCGCTACTGGGAGGCTGAGGTGGGAAGATCACTTGAACCCAGGAGGTTGAGACTGCAGTGAGCCAAGATCGCACCACTGCACTCTAGCCTGGGCAGCAGAGTGAGACCCTGCCTCTAAAACAGAAAGAAAGAAAGGGCCGGGCGCGGTGGCTCAAGCCTGTAATCCCAGCACTTTGGGAGGCCAAGACGGGCGGATCACAAGGTCAGGAGATCAAGACCATCCTGGCCAACACAGTGAAACCTCGTCTCTACTAAAAAATACAAAAAACTAGCCGGGCAAGGTGGTGGGCGCCTATAGTCCCAGCTACTCGGGAGGCTGAGGCAGGAGAATGGCGTGAACCCAAAAGGCGGAGCTTGCAGTGAGCGCGACAGAGCGAGACTCGGAAGGAAGGAAGGAAGGAAGGAAGGAAGGAAGGAAGGAAGGAAGGAAGGAAGGAAGGACGGACGGAAGGAAGGAAGGAGGGAAGAAAGGAAGGAAGGAGGGAAGGAGGGAGGGAGGAGGGAGGGAGGGAGGGAAGGAAGGAAGGAAGGAAGGAAGGAAGGAAGGAAGGAAGGAAGGAAGGAAGGAAGGAAAATAAAATAAAATAAAATAAAATAAAATTAAAAAAAAATAAAAATAAAATAAAATAAAACTGTTAGAAAATAAATTTTTTTTTGGTCCGGCTGGTTTGATGGCACTGACCCTGTGCCCCAGGCTCCTGGGATGGCCAGAGAACTAAGGCTGGCCAGAGTATTCCTTAGCCCTGCCCTGCCAAAGAACACAGGCTGGTGCAGAGATGGGCACATGCTGTAAGTCAGGACAGTGAGAGGCATTCGTGGGCCTTCTGATGGAGCTAAGATTATACTTTTCTGATCATTTTGCCAAACTGGCAGATCAAAGGTGCTGGTGGCCATTTGTACCACTACTGGAGAAGGCTGGTCTGAGAATAAAACTAGCTTCAAGTCCAATTTCTGATTAAGTGTCTGAGCACCTGAAGGGGTATGCTAGAAGCCAAACCTGTTCCTGGACTTTTAATTATGTAATCCAGTAAATTTTTCCCTTTTTTTTGAGACAGAATCTTGCTCTGTCACCCAGGCTAGAGTGCAGTGAGGTGATCTCCGCTCACGGCAACCTCTGCCTCCAGGGTTCAAGGGATTCTCTTGCCTCAGCCTCCTGAGTAGCTGGGACCACAGGTACGCACCACCACGCCTGGCTAACTTTTTGTATTTCAGAGATGGGGTTTCACCATGTTGCCTAGGCTGGTCTCGAACTCCTGAGCTCAGGCAATCCGCCGACCTAGGCCTCCCAAAATGCTAGGATTACAGGCATGAGCCACTGCGCCTGGCAAATTTTTCCTTTTTAATTTAAGCTATTTGTGTTTACTTTCTGTAACTTGCAACCAGAAGTATCCTGACAAAAAGAAGGTTATGGCAAAAAAAAGATATTTTCCAGAGATAATTCGGTGTATGACTATTCATCTCATCATATTCTACGCTAAGGGTTTTAAAAGCATCTCAATCACTGTGCGACAGTCATCAATACTAAAATACATTTAAACTAAACAGTATAAAGAACATACAGCGGCACATTCATTCACTCTGGAATTGTGCATCAAATGCAGAAATTCCCACTGAGAATTGGGACTGGGGAAATAGGGATAAGAAGATGAAGAGTTGACTTTTTTTCACTCTATACACATCTAAAACAAAACAAGAATATTGCTTCTGTAAGTGAAACGGGTGATTAAGAAAGCTAAAAACAGGGTCGTGCACAGTGGTACACGTCTGTAATCCTAGCACTTTGGGAGGCCAAGGTGGGAGAAGTGCATGAAGCCAGGAGTTCGAGTCTAGTATGGGCAACAAAGTGAAACCCCATCTCTACAAAAATAAAAATAAAAAAATTAGCCAGGCATGGTGGTACATACCTGTGATTCCAGCTACTTGGGAGGCTGAAGAAAGAGGATCATTTAAGCCCACAAGTTCAAGGCTGCAGGGAGCCATGCAGTGAGCCATGCACACCACTGTACTTCGGCCTAGGTAACAGAGTGAGACTTGGTCTCTCTCTCTCTCTCTCTCTCTCTCTGTCTTTTTTCAATTTTAAAAAAGAAAAATTAAAAACAGGCAGAGAAATTTTGGTCAGACTACAAACCATAAGAGGATGAGTAAATTCTGGAGATCTAATGTGTGTACTGTATGCTTGAAATCTGCTACAGTATATCTCAGGTATCCTCATCCCACACACCAAAAGACTAAATTATGTGAGGTGATGAATATGCTAATTAGCTTGATTAATCATTTCATGGTGTATACATATATCAAAACATTACTTTGTACATCTTAAGTATATGTAAGTTTTATTTGTCATTTATTCCCCTCAATAAAGCTGGGAGTGGGGGGAGGCGGGAAAGAGTTGAAAACATGATCCTTGAAGACTTACTTCATAGTGTTCATATTCATCAAGGTTAAATGAGTTGAAATTAAGGAAGCCATACTGCATTGCCTAAAATCCAAAAGAAAGCTTTTAAGAACAAGGATGCAAGTAAGAAAACAGTTTCCTATCCAATTTCAGAATACTAAATATCAGGGGGCCCCTAAAAGTATTGTCATAATCAGATTACTTTCCATTGAACAGCTTTCAAAGGAAGTGGGAGGCACCTTCTAAATGCTTCTTTTATATGGAAATTAGTTATAACTACATATAATGAGTTTGTTGTGTTTTGTTTGGGTTTTGTTTGTGAGATGTGCTTTTTTTACTTTCATTCGCCAATCATCCTATCCATGCATTGTTAAGTAATCATGCCCTGAAAGTAATCCTCTTCTCTTACCAGATCACCACCTCTGGTTGAAAATTCAGAAGTTTAGGATTCAAATATAATACACAACCCAATGGTCTCTACATCGGTAAGAAAGAGCAGAGAATCTATGGGCTAGTTTATCCTAAACAAAGCCCTCATACTTCATCCATATCTTCACTTTCAAATTCTTCTGAACAGTCTTTAATTAATGTTCCCTAAACTAAACACAGCTTTGACATCAACACTAAAATAAAAAATTTTGAGGAAAAAAGTTATTCTTTCCATAGGAATAAAACAAAACATTTTCTGTCCTATCCTACAGCCTCCCTCTGTGTGACAGCACGCAGAATGTGCTAATAACCAAAATAAGCAGAGTGTCTATTTTCTGAGACAAAGACAAACAGAGCTGGCGGCCTCTGAGAAATGTCCTTCCAGCTTGCTGATCACTGAGCCAAACAGGAGGGAAGCAAGAACTCTTGATCCACAAGGTATTCTTGGTTCAAAGAGGGGGCTTTTGTATACCCAGTTTTCAAAACGTAAACTACTGAAACACAAACGTAAAATAAGAAGGCTAGAATACCAACTAAAAAGGTCTTCATTTTATATAGTTATTTTAACACTAATCCCAAGACTAAGTCAATCACAAAATTTATTTCCTTGACTTCAATATATTTCATGATTTTGGACTACAGCTATTCCTAATAGAATGAAACAATAAAAAAAGTAGTTTACAAGGAATTCCTATTTTCCTTTGAATTTCACGAGGTGATCTTATTGGAAGTGGATCACACTGAAAACATAATTACCCTGATGCATGTTTCTTCATATATGCAATATTCACAGTCAGTCACAAATAAAAAATGTTTACACTGAAAATCAGAAGCCAGTGACCCTTAAATAAAACTAAATATAGTGGTTGGGTGCAGCGGTGCACACCTATAATCCCAGCACTTTGGGAGGCCAAGGTGAGTGGATCACTTGAGCTCAGGAGTTCGAGACCAGCCTAGGCCACATAGTGATACCTCGTCTCCACAAAAAAATACAAAAATTAGCCAAGCATCACAGAAAAAATAAAAATGTAATTAAAAAAACCCAAAATATGGTAGGAAAAGGGCAATCTTTGACCTATCATACCAGCTAATTGACTTTGGGTGCAATACCCAATTAAAAAAAAAAAGCCAAAACATAACAATAGAAGCCGCGATATGGTGTTATAATAATAGATCATTTCTAAAGCTCTCAAAGCTTTGCTTTTCTCTTTTTAAAGGTGAGTGTACCTACCTGCATGAGCCCACCTGGCAGGGGCTGCAACTGCAACTAGAAGGTACCATTTACCCGTTGCCCTTTGGTCTCCAGATTTCCACTAGTGCCCCGTACCTGCCCACACTGAGGGCCCATGGAGCTGCCTCAGAGCCCATGGCAACTACCCCAATCAGCTCCATACCCCACAGTCACTGGACTCAAATCCAAACAAATTACGTTCCCATACCTCACTGATTGATATAGGAAAAAAAGTACACTAATTCGTTTCTGAATTTGTATGCTGATTAGTCCCCTTGTTTTAAGACATGTCGGTCACAATTCCCAGCAAGGCACCATGTTTCATTATACAAGAAAGTAAACCTGGGTTCCTTTTGGCTCTAAAAGCACAAGTTACAGAAAACTTGAGATGCTGTCAAAGGCTTATTTGATCTATGGGCTACTGATTTACCATTCTAGTTTCTTGTGCTGTCCTGACAGTAATACCAGGACTTGCTGCACTGTGTAACCCCAGGGGACCCTGTTCACGTAGAACGTGATGGGCATGTCCCCTGGAATCAACACAGCAGCCCTGGTCATAACCCCAAGAAATCACTTGGAAATGGTTGACAAAGCAGCCGTGATCCACTTAGTTTCATAGAAAACCGTATCACAAACTAAATGAGGCATTCAAATTCTGTTGAACTAGAAATTGAACGTCTGGGGAAACAAAAAGGAAGTGTTTGACAGTGACTGGGTGACATCTGTGGTAATGGTATTGGCGGGGATCAGGTATATAGAATATACAAACCAAAGAGAACTTACCAGTAGACCAGTCATCCTTACTTTTGTTCTTTTAGATCACAATATACTCAAAACCAATTCTGGATCTAGAACCTAGTTGTGTAACTCTTATTTTCCCTGTTTCTTAAGTGACTTTTCCCCCAGCTCATACACAGAAGCACTCAGAAATTCAGAATAAGCCGTTTCCTGGTTTGGTCTCATTCTGACATTAGTTGGGAAGTGAGTGCACCTCTGTCACCATACACATCTTGGAAGAAACGTTAACAAAAAGATCTTGGGAAGAAGGCCTAGTCTTCTTGGACCACATGTTAGTTCCTCAACACAAACTGGGTGCACCCTACATGTCACTTACCTTCTTTACTGCATGGAAACAGTCAAGAAGTGTAATGTAGAAATTGCAACTTCCATAGGCAGCGTCTCTGAAACCCAAAAGTAATAAAATATAGATCAGTTAATTTTCTGCAATTACACTTACCTAAGACAAAGGTGACTAGAATTTAAAATCAAACATATACTCAGAATCATTATCAAGAAAAAAACCTCACCTTTTGACTTTTTAAATAAAAGATAAATCAATTACAAATTTCACTGCAGTTTCTACCTATTCCAATAGGTACTGTTTTATGGGTCTGGATCAATAATGACCACTTCCTAAATTTCAAATGTTCTCTCTGGATTATTTTTGGCTTTAACAGCTGAGCTACCTTCTTGAATTCAACAAATCAATACCTCTCTCTCCCCCTAAAAGGGCAAAGCATTTGAATTTTTTCTTTAAGCTGGAAAATACCATATGAAAATCTTATTGGGAAAGACTGCTTTTTGATCCTGTAATAAACATATGTGTGTATGTGTGTCTAAGTATATGTGCGCATCTGTGTGTGTGTGTCTCCAACCAAGTATGACAGAAATATTGAGAAATCAAGGTCATATTTAAAATACTAGGTAGAATGTCATAAGCATTTTGTTCCTATCATTATGCTAAAGACTTTTACCCATGTAACTAGATAACTTCCGGGTTTTTTAACTTTTTTAATAGAGATAACATCTTGCCCTGTTGCCCAGGTTGGGGTACAGTGATATAATCATAGCTTACTGCAGCCTCAAACTCCTGGGTTTAAGCGATCCTCCCACCTCAGCCTCCCCAGTAGCAAGGACCACAGGCATGTACCATCGCATCTAGTTAACTTTTTCCTTTTTTTTTTTTAAAGGTAGAGACGGAGTCTCATTATGATACCCAGGCTGGTCTTAAACTTCTGGCCTATACCGGGTGTGGTGACTGACGCCTGTAATCCCAGCACTTTGAGAGGCCAAGGCAGGTGGATCACGAAGTCAGGAGTTCAAGACCAGCCTGGCCAAGATGGTGAAACCCCGTCTCTACTAAAAATACAAAACTTAGCCAGGCATGGTGGCGGGCCTGTAATCCCAGCTACTCAGGAGGCTAAGGTAGAGAACTGCTTGAATTCAGTAGATGGAGGCTGCAGTGAGCCGAGATCATACCACTGTACTCCCGCCTGGGTGACAGAGTGAGACTCTATCTCAAAAACAAACAAAAAAAACTGGCCAGGCGCGATGGTTCACGCCTGTAATCCCAGCACTTTGGGAGGCCGAGGCGGGTGGATCATGAGGTCAGGAGATCGAAATTATCCTGGCTAACATGGTGAAACCCCGTCTCTACTAAAAATACACAAAATTAGCTGGGCGTGGTGGTGGGCACCTGTAGTCGCAGCTACTTGGGAGGCTGAGGCAGGAGAATGGCGTGAACCCGGAGGTGGAGCCTGCATTGAGCAGAGCTTGCGCCATTGCACTCCAGCCTGGGCAACAGAGCAAGACTCCATCTAAAAGAAAAAAACAAAAAAACAAACAACTCCTAGTCTTAAGCAGTCCTCTCACCTTTTTGGCCTCCCGAAGTGTTGAGATGACAGGTGTAAACTGCTATGCCCTGCCTTCTTCCTGATTCTTAAAGGACAGTAGTAATACCAATAAAACCACAGGAACTAACAAGTCAACTACCTTCCACAGGATCACTAGTTTTGGGAAAGTGCTTATATTACTTTACAGACAACTCCATCCACCCAAACACTGCATCAACACATAGCAGTAATCTTAGTATATGAATCTCTTAATATCAAGTAAGGTTTACCCAAAGAAATAAGGCACCCCTGATCCCTACCTGCTTCTCCTTTTTGGCTACCTTGAGCCATTACAAGATGAAATTTTCTGGAATTAGGCAACAAAAAAATTAATTTAATCATGATTAAGCTAGGCACACAGAAAAACTGTGCCTATCTGAACGGTACTCATTTGCTTCTGGGGAAACAGGGTTGCTGGTGGAGCTCTCACTAATTCCCCACCTTATTTGGGTCTTCACACTGTAATATTTCTTACTGTGAGGCAGTTACATACATATATGTAAAATCTTACTGCTGTACACTTAAGATTAGTGTTTTTGAGGCCGGATGCGGTGGCTCACGCCTGTAATCCCAGCACTTTGGGAGGCCGAGGCAGGTGGATCATGAGGTCAAGAGATTGAGATCATCCTGGCCAACATGGTGAAACCCTGTCTCTACTAAAAATATAAAAATTAGCTGGGTGTGGTGGCACGCACCTGTAGTCCCAGCTACTTGGGAAGCTAAGGCAGGAGAATCACTTGAACCCGGGAGGCGGAGGTTGCAGTGAGCCAAGATCGCGCCACTGCACTCCAGCCTGGTGACAAAGCAAGACTCCTATCTCAAAAAAAAAAAATATTAGAGTTTTTGTTAAAAACTGTAAGTTACACATTTTAAACTTTTAATTCTTGCTCAAACCTTAAGGGCCAAGACTACAGCAATGAGGGAAAGAAAAGGCATCCTTTTCAGCTAAAATCATCTTCAATGTTACTGACTGAGCTGCTTAGAATTACTAAGCTATGCGAACCTTCACGAGGACGGAATGCAGGGTCTTGTTTTGTTTTCTTTTTTTGAGACAGGGTCTTGCTCTGTTGCCCAGGCTGGAGTGCAGTGGTGCAAGCATGGCTCACTGCAGCCTTGACCTCCTGGGCGAAAGTAATCCTCCCACCTCAGCCTCTGGAGTAGCTGGGACCACAGGTGCACACCACCATGCCTGGCTACATTTTTATGTTTTTTGGTAAAGTTGGGGTTTCACCATGTTGCCCAGGCTGGTCTCGAACTCCTGAGCCCAAGCAATCTGCCTGTTTCAGCCTCCCAAAGTGCTGGGATTTCAGGTGTGAGCCACTGCGTTCAGCCGACACAAGGTCTTAGAACACACCATTTTTGTTCTGTAAGGTTCTGAATTGAAAACCTTCTCCTCTACATCCTAGAAAAGGTCTTTATCTAACCTAAAAGACCATGATTTTCCCAACACCTTATTGGCAATATTCAGAAAGAAAAAAAACCAAAAGGACTTGCAGCGGTGGTCCCCAGGCCAGCAGCACCAGGACCACCCCACCCAGCAGAAATGCAAATTCTCAGGGCCACCCCACATCTACTGAATCAGGGCCAGGTAACTTGTGTCTTAACAGGTCCTCTAGATGTCTGTGATTGTGTTCAAGTTTATGAACCACCGACCTACAAATCAATACAAATCCTGGTTTTGTAGAAATAGGGTGTTCATGGAATAAAGAACCCATTTAGGTAGAAAAACTAAGGCAGGAAAATGAAGTAGTTTAGCCTAAATCAAATCAAAATTATCAACGGAAATGGAGTAAACCCTCAAGCTGGATACCAATGATTTTAACCATGTCTCCTCTGTGAAGGACTACGATTATCTTCTTTTATTTTTTGAGACACAGTCTCCCTCAGGAGTGAGTGCAGTGGCGTGATCTTGGCTCACTGCAGGCTCCGTCTCCCGGGTTCATGCCATTCTCCCGCCTCAGCCTCCCGAGTAACTGGGATTACAGGCACCCGCCACCACACCCAGCTAATTCTATTGTATTTTTAGTAGAGATGGGGTTTCACCATGTTAGCCAGGATGGTCTCAATCTCCTATGACTCACCCACCTTGGCCTCCCAAAGGGCTGGGATTACAGGCTTGAGCCACCGCGCCCGGCCTGATTATCTTCTTAACCTACTGATAATTATTTTCCAATCAAGTTAAAGGCATGTTGATTCAGTCTCTGTGACATTTTGACAAACTTCTTCAATGCTTTCTCTTTTCTTTTCTTTTCTTTTTTTTTTTTTGAGAACCTACTGTGGGGCACAGCCCCGCTCCAATCTGAGATGATTTCACAAGCTTTCATCTGGGCCCGGCTGAAGTCCTGCCTCATACATCATAGAATCTGAATATACGACAAGAATCTTTGTTCACTCAAGTTTATTTCATTAGCACCTCCAATTTTAGACACACCCACATCACATCTTCCTCCCACCGAGCATTCAGTCTTCTTCCAATAGGCAGAACAGCAACTCTGAGGCTCGGTTTATAAGCCTTGGGGAGTGGGGAGGGATCCTCGTCACCAAAATCATTTAACAAATTTGGAAAACACGTAAGAACCAATAAAGGGGCACTGCTTGGAAACTGCACAACAATGTCAAATACTAGTTTTAAAGAATGGCAACTTTCATAGCAGCTCGTATTCACCACAGCCAAAAACTGCAAATGACCCAAATATCCATCAAAAGGACAACAGGCAAATAAATGGTGGTATATTCATAGACTGGAATGCTACAAAAGCAAAAAAAAGGATGAACTACTGATACCTGCCACAACACAGGTAGATCTCATAGACATTACATATGTGAAATCCAGTTGCCAGCTCCCCAAAATGCATACCAGTTATCTGAAGTTCAAAAGCAAGCAAAACTTTTAGTGATAGAAGTCAGAGCAATGATTAGCTGGGGGTGATGACTGACTGGAAAGGGGTAGGAGGGAATCTTTCAGGAGACAGATAACTTTTTTCTTTTGGGACGGAGTTCCGCTCTTGTCGCCCAGGCTGGAGTGCAATGACGCAATCTCAGCTCACTGCAATATCCGCATCCCAGGTTCAAGTGATTCTTGTGCCTCAGCCTCCCGAGTAGCTGGGATTTGATTACAGGTGTGCGTCACCATGCCCTGCTAATTTTTGTATTTTTAGTAGAGATAGGGTTTCACCACATTGGCCAGGCTGGTCTCGAACTCCTGACCTCAGGTGATCCGCCTGTCTCAGCCTCCCAAAGTGCTGGAATTACAGGTGTGAAACGCTGCACCCGGCCAAGATAGTGATTTTTTTAAAATGTAGGTAAATGGCCGGGCGTGGTAGCTCAAGCCTGTAATCCCAGCACTTTGGGAGGCTGAGGCAAGAGGATCACGAGGTCAGGAGATGGAGACCATCCCGGCTAACACGGTGAAACCCCGTCTCTACTAAAACTACAGAAAATTAGCCAGGCATGGTGGCGGGTACCGGTAATCCCAGCTACTCAGGAGGCTGAGGCAGGAGAATCGCTTGAACCTGGGAGGAGGAGGCTGCAGTGAGCCAAGACCACACCAATGCACTCCAGCCTGGGGTGACAGAGGGAGAGTCTGTCTCAAAAAACAAAACCAAAAAAAGAAAGACACAGTCTTGTTCTGTTGTGCAGGCTGAGTGCAGTGGCATAATCAAAGCCCACTGAAGCCTCCTAGGCTTGAGGGATCCTCCTGCCTTAGTCTCCCAAGTAGCTATGACTACAGAAATATGTTACCATGCCCAGCTAATTTTTTTCCCCCCAAAGAGAAATGGTCTTGCTATGCTGCCCAGTCTGGTCTTCCAACTCCCGGCCTCAAGCCATCCTCCCGCCTCAGCGTTCCAAAGTGCTGGAATTATAGGCATGAGCCGCCATACCCAGCCTATACCATGTGTTTTATATGCAGGATGTCACTTCATCCTCACAACCCCCTCAGGGAGATTTTATTACTGTTTCTGTTTAAAGACTAGGAGACCAAGGCTCAAATCTGTAACAGACCACAGAGATATCAGTAGCAGAGCTGACAGCAAAACTCCCATCTGATGTCAAGTCAAGCTATTAACAAATATACAATGCTATCTCTCAAGAAAACAGGAAGCAGAGGCAAGCCCCCCCACACAAAAACAACTAAGAAGCAAAGAGATAATACCAGAGAACAGAAACACACACTGTTCATAACAATGATCCTATGACATTTATTTATTTATTTATTTATTTATTTTTATTTTTTTTTTTGAGGCGGAGTCTCGCTCTGTCGCCCGGACTGGAGTGCAGTGGCCAGATCTCAGCTCACTGCAAGCTCTGCCTCCCGGGTTTATGCCATTCTCCTGCCTCAGCCTCCCGAGTAGCTGGGACTACAGGCGCCTGCCACCTCGCCCAGCTAGTTTTTTTGTATTTTTAGTAGAGACGGGGTTTCACCATGTTAGCCAGGATGGTCTCGATCTCCTGACCTCGTGATCCGCCCATCTCGGCCTCCCAAAGTGCTGGGATTACAGGCTTGAGCCACCGCGCCCGGCCGATCCTATGACATTTAAAAAAAAGTAAACTATATTTTATACTACTTAATCATGCAGACCAGACACAGAGAAATATTTACTATAACTCAGTAAGAAATCATATAAACACACGCACTTGCGCACGCACACACACACACACACACATGCACTTTAAAACTCTGTGGCTCACCCCTGTATTCCCAGCCACTTTGGGAGGCCAAGGTGGGCGGATCACTTGAGGCCAAGGGTTTGAGACTAGCCTGGGCAACATAGTGAAACCCCATCTCTACCAAAAATACAAAAATTCGCCGGGCGTGGTGGCGCCTGCTCTAGAGGCTGAGGCGTGAGAATTGCTTGAACCTGGGAGGCAGAGGTTGCAGTGAGCTGACATTGTGCCACTGCACTCCAGCCTGTGCGACAGAGCAAGATTTCGTCTCAGAAAAAGAAAATAAAAAAAAAGAGAATTCGATCTAAGTTGAATTAAATCTTTTTTTTTTTTTTTTTTTTTTGAGACGGAGTCTTGCTCTGCCGCCCAGGCTGGAGTGCAGTGGCCGGGTCTCAGCTCACTGCAAGCTCCGCCTCCTGGGTTTACGCCATTCTCCTGCCTCAGCCTCCCAAGCAGCTGGGACTACAGGCGCCCGCCATGTCGCCCGGCTAGTTTTTTGTATTTTTTTTTAGTAGAGACGGGGTTTCACCATGTTAGCCAGGATGGTCTCGATCTCCTGACCTCGTGATCCGCCCGTCTCGGCCTCCCAAAGTGCTGGGATTACAGGCTTGAGCCACCGCGCCGGCCTGAATTAAATCTAATTAAATAAAACATTGCTACGTAACATAAAATAACTTATTTACTATAAATGATTGCCATTCTTGCACAATGTCTTATTAGCAATACTTTGTTGGTTACATTTATTCTATGTACTTGAAGTGGCAAGATACAAAGAATATAATGTCATTTCTATCAAAATATTATCAGGCTTTATTAATTCTGATTGGACTACTTTCTAATTGATAAGTTCTATAGAACACTATATGTGAGGAAGCACTAAATTTAAAAACTTTAAGTCAATCATAGGTTGACACTTTTTTTTTTTTTTGACGCCATGTGTACAAAGTGAAGTTTAATTAAGGTTAGACACTTTTGTAAAATAAATATGAAATGCAACAGTACTGTGGTATTACATACCCAGTAACGCAGTAATCTTATTTTTGTGAATAAATTACTAGAAAAATGAAAGGGAAAAAAAAAAACCAAAATACAAGTCCAAGTTTCTTCTACTGTTTGATTCTACAGACATAAAATTGCTCTATTCAATAACTATAAATGCTTCTAAAATCTTACTCACAGCTTCTGTATTTCTCTCATCACAGACCAGCACCAGTTCACAGGCCACACTTAAGGAAACAGCGTTTAGGTCGGGCGCGGTGGCTCACGACTATAATCCCAACCCTTTGGGAGGCTGAGGCGGGCGGATCACGAGGTCAAGAAATCAAGACCGTGCTGGCCAACATGGTGAAACTCTTTTCTCTACTAAAAATACAAAAATTAGCCAGGCGTGGTGGCAGGCACCTGTAGTCCCAGCTACTGGGGAGGCTGAGGCAGGAGAATCGCTTGAACCTGAGAGGCGGAGGTTGCAGTGAGCCCAGATCACACCACTGCACTCCAGCTTGGTGACAAAGCAAGACTCCAACTCAAAAAAAAAAGAAAAAAAAAAAACAAAACAAAACACTGTTTAGATAAATCAAATACCTAGTGTCTATGATCGAAGAGATTCAAATTTCACAAACCTGAATGGTTTCTAGTTGAGTCTTGCCTTTTGGAGAATTACTGACTGATGCTCCTGGGACCACAAGGAACTAACTTCATTTCTCAGTGCCAAACTTCAATAATTTGAAACACAGCAAGGCAGTAAGCAATGCTTATTCTGTTTTTGGTACCTGTATTTAGATTAACTCAAAACGTCTTTTTTCACATCAACAGTGCCACACTGTGTGAAATGTGGGAGCATGTTCCTATCTCAGGATCTTGTGCTGTAAATGTAAGAGTGGCATCGCAAAGGATTATCGTTATAAAGAAGAGTTCTATAGAGCAAATGTCACCACATCAGGAGATGACCAAGGTGCCTGTGACTCAAGACCAAAAATACAAGCATTTCTTTTTTTTTTTTATTTTTTTTTTTGAGACGGAGTCTCGCTCTGTCACCCGGGCTGGAGTGCAGTGGCCGGATCTCAGCTCACTGCAAGCTCCGCCTCCTGGGTTCATGCCATTCTCCTGCCTCAGCCTCCCGAGCAGCTGGGACTTTTGTATTTTTAGTAGAGACGGGGTTTCACCGTGTTAGCCAGGATGGTCTCGATCTCCTGACCTTGTGATCCGCCCGTCTCGGCCTCCCAAAGTGCTGGGATTACAGGCTTGAGCCACCGCGCCCGGCCAAGCATTTCTTTTAAAGGAAGAATGTGGTTGCTGTTATGTTATAGGTTGAGAAGAATTTTCCAGCTTAGAAAATAATCTTTATCTCCCCTCTTCCCTTCCTACCTACCTCAAATAAAAGAATACTTAAGATGAGCCATGACCTAGCAGAAAGGGATGATACTGGGTTCAAGCCAATTCTAATTTGCTAAATCACCGATCTTCACAATCTTTCATGCAGTGTATTACTGAAGTCTTCGGACTGCCCTGAGCAATTGTTATTTCATGGAGTAAGTCCACAGGCGGGCCTATAAAGTTATTTGAAAAGGAGATTCTGCCAATAATTACAAGTACCTATGCCAAAGCTCATCTAAAATGAAGTCAGATTCACAAACTTCCTTTTTTAAAGTCAGGGCCACACATTCAAAATCAGGCATTTGTGGTATATGCAACAATCCTAATACGATAAATTAATGAACTAATTAGTTTGAACAATGAACTAATAAGCAATAGTTATTAGTTCACTGTACAAGCAGTGAACTAATTTGTGAATGGAAGAACAAGCAGTTTTGAAAATATCAAAGTCTTCAATGAGTAAAATTATTTCACACATTTATTACCCATTAAGTACCTACCATACAAGTATTTACATTATAGAGCTATGTCAAGTATTTTGATAAACAAGCAGAAAAATTTTTAGAACTTAATTTGATTTAAGCACCAGTCCTCTCGAAATATCTTCAACACAATCGCATGCTAAGCTTGAGATGAGGATGTCATCCATTCCTGTAGACATCACTATGTACCACCTCTGGGACACAGTGACTTGACTGGTTTTTCTGGAAGTGGTACTGCATTAGCAACCTTACCGGCTGTCTCTACTGACTGTGTGCCCAGAAAAAAGGGGTTCATTTTGGACCCAGAAAGTAACTACTGATTACTGGGAACATGTCTTCACTTCTCAGGAACCACACTCCTCAGTGGGAGTTTTGAGTACCACAGCCCAGGATTCTCACCTGAGTACGAAGCCTAGGTTTTGGGTTTTTGGTTTTGTTTTTGTTTTTGAGACAAGTTATCACTCTATTGCCCAGGCTTGAGTGCTGTGGTGTGACCATAGCTCACTCACCGCACCCTCGAACTCCTGGGCTCAAACAATCCTCCAGCCTCAGCCTCCCAAGTAGCTGGGACCACAGGCACGCGCAACCATGCCTGGCTAATTTTTTTTTTTTTTGTAGAGATGGGGCCTGTCTTTGTTGCTGAGGTTGGTCTGGAACTCCTGGGCTCAGGCAATCATTCCACCTTGGCATCCCAATTTGCTGGGATTACAGGCATGAGCCACTGTGCCCAGCCAAAGCTTAGTTTTCATCAACGGCAGTGGTTCTCAAAGTAGGGAGATTTTGCTCTCCATCCCCCAAGGCCACTTACAGGGATATATGGCAATGTCTGCAGACATTCTGAGTTTTGACAATTAGAGTGGGTGTGGGGATTTTACCAGCATCTAGTGGGCAGAAGCCATGGACGCCACTCAACATCCTACGATGCACAAGATAGCCCCCATGACAAAAGGTGAGCATTGTCACTGTGAAAAAACCCAGATGTGTGGTGTTATTTGTGCTCACCCTAAAATGACTATTTCCCAGATCTTCTTTTTTCAGAAACAACTATCAAGATATTTCTGGCAAGGATCTGATTACCTGAATCTACCACATCATTCTTATATTTACCTGAAAGGAATATAGGATGTCTCTCCAAAGATTAATATTCTATATGCTTCTTCTGGAGTTCTCCCCAAATATATAACCTATGTTTGGAAAAAAGAAGAAAAAGGCAATTTATTTCTAAGCGAAGGTACAGTGCTGTCACTGCGAAATCAATTTTGTCCAATTTCCAACCAACTGAGCCAGGTTCTCCAGCTTTCTCCAGGAGCCCAGGAATCACCCAGAATCCTGTCCACAGATTTCTTTTTTGTTTAAATCCTCCATTGCTGGTTTCTGTTGTTTGCAGCATGAGCCCTGACCAACAACTCTTCACAGCAACCTTTCGTGGTAAGACGCACGGTATTTTAAAAACAGATTTTCCAAATCAAGATGTTAGACTGATCCCATGCTTTTACCTCCCCTCCTTCCTGCAAGTCCACTGAAATGGCAGCTCAGCAGCATGTAGGAGATGGGGGCAGGGTTAGAATGGGGTGAGGAGGAAAGAGACACAAAAGCAGAACACAGACGTGATTAACTCTGCCCATGGAGGTGTAAGGGCTTGCAATACGGAACAAGTTGATTATCCAACTGCACTTGCTTTTGACGCTCACTGACTTCTTCTGTCCTTAGAACTGTGCTATGCTTTGACTTTAATCTGGGAGAACACCTCAAGTATATTCTTCAGCATCTGAGGTCTATAGTTGGTGTTCCTTGCATTTCCAAACATTCCTTTTTTCCCCTTGACCTTTATTATTTGACTACTACGCGTAGGATTTTTGGTCTGCAGTCATTTCCTCTCGATAGTTTCTAGATAATGTTCCCATGTCTTCTCACTTCTAGTGTTACAGAAGTATTTTACTGGTCTGAGTATCTCTGACTGCTCCTTACAAGTAACCTGTTTGTTCTAGAAATGTGGAGTTTGAGACTTTTACCACCATCTCTCTAAATAAGTCCTCTCCCAGCCCCCTATTACATTTGCCTGGGACTTCAGAATCTTCCTGCAGGGCCCTTTCAACTAATGTATGGAAGGTTGGGGTTTGCGGGGGTCGTGGTGGGGAGGAGACACAACATCAAATCTGGCCCTTACATTATCACCAAAATTAGGTTGAACTCCAAAGATTACCTTGGGGAAATAGATTTTAAATTTCACTAACAAAAAAAAAGAAATCACTAAAAAAAAGGTTAATTGCAAACTTTTTTATCTCCATTATTTAACATGATACATGTGACCCGTCTCCACAACCAAATGGGAAGCATTCTGAGGTTGGGACCCATGCCTTACGATTTCATTACACACCAATTGGATTCACTGATTTACTTAGCTTAACCCACATCTACTTACAATAGTTAGGAACATTTTAAATATTTCATCAAAGTTGATACCAATGTGAAAGTATCACTGGACTAAGAGAAATTTTTCAAAACTCAAAGATCCAGCAAGGATCTTAGAAACTCAGAAACAGACATATCCTAAAACTAGTCATAAGCAGTGACTCAGCTTCCAAAGGGCATTTCACCAATTTTTTGACTCAAGACTCATAAACGGAAAATTTTCCCAATGACTAGCCTGTTTCTGTTTCTTTCTTTTTTTTTTTTTTTTGAGATGGAGTTTCACTCTTGTTGCCTAGGCTGGAGTACAAAGACGCGATCTCAGCTCACTGCAACCTCCGCCTCCCAGGTTCAAGCAATTCTCCTGCCTCAGCCTCCCAAGTAGCTGGAACAATAGGCGTGCACTACCACGCCTGGCCAGTTTTTTGTATTTTTAGTACAGATGGGGTTTCACCATGTTTGCCAGGCTGGTCTCAAACTCCTGACCTCAGGTGATCCGCCCGCCTCGGCCTCCCAAAGTACTGGGATTATAGACATGAGCCACCATGCCCGGCCTACACACAGATCTTCTAAGCATCAGCTTGTAAGTCATGAAAAGTAATACATTTTAAAAATCCAGCTTGTTTTTTCCAAATTCCCTTATTCCCTTCCAGTCTCCAATGCATCTATGCCTCTTCTAACACTTACCAGATAACATTAGTAAAGTCTTTCATTTTCTCCATTCTATTTTAAGACTTCCTAGCATATTAAAAAAAAAAAAACAAACTTAAAACTGGCCAGGTGCGGTGGCTCACGCCTGTAATCCCAGGACTTCGGGAGGCCATCGTGGGCAGATCACGAGGTCAGGAGATGGAGACCATCCTGGCTAACAAAGTGAAATCCCATCTCTACTAAAAATACAAAATATTACCCGGGCACAGTGGCAGGCGCCTGTAACCCCAGCTACTCAGGAGGCTGAGGTAGGAGAATCGCTTGAACCCAGGAGGCGGGGGCTGCAGTGAGCCAAGATCGAGCCACTGCACTCCAGCCTGAGCGACAGAGTAAGAGTCCATCTCAAAAAACAAAAACAAAAACAAAAAAACAAAATCCTAAAACCAAAAAACAAAACCAAATAAAAAAACACCTTGAAGCCAGTAAGAATGAGAATAGGGTTTGATTCATTTGTGTATTAAAATGAAATCTAGAGACCCTTTTAGGAATTTCTCTAAATTTCTAAGGCCTTCTCTCAAATTCTACAAATTTTTCCTTAAGCACCAATTTAAGATAATTTTTCCTACTTGCGATTGCTGTTCTTTGGGTTCTTTAATTAGTAAAACTGCAATGGTATTACTTTCTCCTAACTTTCGAAATAAAAATAGTCTCTAATACATTAAGCACTGTGGTTTAGCCTTAGAACACTAGTTTGATTCAAAGAACTGCAAGAACAATGTAAAATTTTTTCCTGTGGGGGAAAAAAACCCTAAATTCCTGATGATGAACTTTAAAAGACTGTAATTTAAAAATCCAGTTGGGGAATGCCTGCACATAAAAAATAATGTCAAGCATAATTAGATAAACTGAAGGAAGTTGACAGATGCAGAACAATTCCACTTATGTAACTATCAAAGACATATTTGCCAATCTGTAACTTTTACCTTCTTTTCTTTTTTGGCCAGGCATGAAGGAAGTAACTTTTACTTTTACACCTACTCATCTTGCCGATTCAAAAGGCCTTCCCAAATGAAATCATTCTAAATTTGTGACTAAAGAAGAATCCTGTAAATGACTCCTACATTAACACAAATTCTCAGATTAGTAAACTCTAAATTGACGCCACTTATGATCTATCACCGTGCTTCTGGCAGTCTGGACACTTGGCGTTTCTCAAATTCTTTTGATATATTTTCACGAGAAGCAATATATATAGAATGCCCACTCTAATTCCACAGTGCTAGTTAAGAACAGGAAGCAACAAATGATGACCAAGAGAGCTGCTGACCAGTTGTGATCGCCAGCTTCCCAGACACCCCAGAGAGTCTCATCTGCTGGCATGTCCACCCTTGTGCGGTCCCCTCCCACAGTGAACAGGGTGTCCCATGTAACGAACAGGATACTGTAGTAAGAGGGTGTGGTTTCGGAGACTCGATCATAAAAGAGGTAGCTACTGTCTTGCTTTCTCTTAGAACCCTCGCTCTGGGTACAGCAAGCTGTTATTTTGGGAGGATACTCAAGCAGTCCACGTGGTATGGAAGAGAGGCCTCCTGCCAGCAATTGGCACTAACCTGCCATGTCTGTGACTGAGCCCCCTTAGACGTGGACCCTCCAGGTGAGTGCAGCCCAGACACGGCCCAGAACCAGACCAGACCCATCCAAGTGAAGCAACTCCCAGATGCCTAACTCACAGACACGGTCTGAGACAATGTGTCCTGTCGTTTTAAGTCACAAAGTTTTGCAGTCATTTGCTGGGCAGCAATAGTGTGCAGTAGCACACTCAATGAGTAAGGAAATGGCCATTTCCATTTGTTAAAAGTGAATAAACAAATACATGAGGCGGAAGCACAGAGACGTAGCTTAGGAAGCACCAGTAAGACCTTGTTTCTCTAGGATAAAGACTCTCTGAATGGCACACACACACACACACACACACACAAATACTGTGGTTGAAAATGCTTGAGACTGGTGTGGTTTTCAAAGTCATGGTACAAAGTTCTTTTTTTGCTGAACAATACCTCAACCATTCCCAGGGCTTCCCACCACCCCCATTTTCTAAAATCACCATCTGCATGCCCGAGTCCCTGTGAGAACGCTGGACCCCTTGATTACCGACATACGTTTCAAAACCTGGGAGGTACTGAACTAGCAGTGATGGAAGAACAAGCAACTGAGGCAAAAGGATCCCAACTGCATTACTTCTCCTTTCAATGTTTCAATGCTGACAGGCGAAATCATGGAAACCCAATTAGACATGTGCTTCCTATTTCTACTAGTATGTGCAGGATTCTGAAGCTTTATTTATATACTTAGAGAGCCTCGGTACAATTTACAACCCAAACGTCACACAAGTCATTGCACCCTAGCGCTGAGAGCAACAAAGGATATTGAAATTCCAGCAACAAATGTGGCAGCCTGAGTAACCAGGAAATCCTGGAGAGATGTCACAATGTTTCCAGCACTTAAAGGCTCTTGTGACTATTTTCATGTCAGCCAGATGATACAGTCTTTCCTACGCCAAGAATTTGATTGATCATAAAAAAAAAAAAAATTCTCTCCAGATTAACAAAGAATGCTCGCAAATCAATGCAAGTTGAAGACAGGCTTACACATTCAACTGCTCAGTAAAAAAGGTGAGCAGGGGAAAGAACACAGAGAATAAAAAAGTAAATAAAAGAAAATCACTTTCATAGCTCCTGCACAAAACTGGTTAAGAAAAAAACTGTCGTTAAAAAAAAACCTCAGATGAACTTACATTTCAATAGTTTTAACTTTTAAAATTACTTTTACTTATGTATGTACAGTAGGTTAGCATAACGATGCTCAATTTCGACAAAATGAAACTGGAAGTTCAGAGTAGCAAACACGTATCTACCAACTCTGCTAATAAAAATAGTGAATTGGCCCTGGGTATTAGTACACATTTGAGTGGTAGGGACATTTTTTAAAGACAAAGTAAATAATCTTGATTTTTTTAAAAAATGAAATTTCCTAATTTTTAACCATAGAGTAAAAAAAAACCCACAACTATTTATAATGCTCTGTGAGTTTCATAAAATTGGCAGGCTACAACTTTCCAGACCTTGGCATCAAGTACTTATCCAAGATCACACTGCCTATTATTGCTGGAAGAGGGCCTGCTTCTTGGGCTTTATTATGGACAGGAACTCATCCTATCTAAAACAAGGGCCAGAACAAGGGCAGGACCCAAAATTCCAGAAAGCTTAACAGATCTGCAGTCAAGGATCTGAAGCCGCCAGAGAGCCGTTTCTCCTCACTTCTTCCCCAAGTTAACAGCACCCAGCGAGCACCACAGGCAGTGGAAACGCCCATCAGGGGCCCTCGGGTGGCAAGGGAAGTCAAACTGTGATGCAGTGTGAGCAGGGCAGCCAGCTGCCTCCCACGGGGCCGGCTCCCAAGGCAACACCACCAGCTTCCCACTGAGGGCCTGTGCCGTCCCTTTGCTCAGCCCAGTTCGCCTTACACTAGCTGGGGCCTGGCTACTTCTGACAGTTGCCTCGTGCTGTTTGCCCTGCCTTTCACGGACGCCCAGGAAGGGTGTCATGACCTCATTCTGTCCTCCAGCCTCTGCTGTCCCATCTGCGCAGCTGTTTGTTGAACTGGATTCTTATCCAAGGCGTCTAGATCCTCATTCTCTGCTCCCTTGTCTTAACTTCCCAACTGATCCTTTCCTCCTGCAGGCAGCTTAACCCAGCACTGGCTACTCTGAGTCCAAGAAAATTAAATCATTTAAAAAGTGGGACCACAGATTCAAAAGATTATCATTAAATAACAAAGTCTCTGAGCTCTTATTATACCTGTAGAGGCAATCTCAAATTTACTGCAATTTAAAATTCTACTCACAGATTGCTGAGTTACTATATTCTTAAATTTAATTTAGTATCATTTTCAACACAAATGCTTACAAAGTAAGCCATTCTTATAGCTATACAAACTGCTTAAACATAAAAAATAATTACATGCAGTGATAAATTCTGAACAGGGA
Source organism: Trachypithecus francoisi (assembly GCF_009764315.1). NCBI lineage: Eukaryota > Metazoa > Chordata > Mammalia > Primates > Cercopithecidae > Trachypithecus > Trachypithecus francoisi. The sequence goes on from NW_022681461.1 coordinate 1,845,951, forward strand.
ACCTACATGTTACAATTAGCTCCACCAAAGTAATCTATTAAACATTAGAGGAAAGCAAATTTGCAAGCTATGTGCCAAAAGTTTGCTTGTGTCATTTATTTTATACACAAAATGCTTGGCATTTATTTTACACACAGAAAGATGTTAGACATGGTGGTTAATTTCCCAGGCTAGCCCTCAAAAGTACATTTAACCCACAGAAGAGATGAATACTATGTATCTTCAGAAAACCTAACTGCTGTGGCAGGAAGATGTAACCAAAGTTGAAAGACAAATACCATTATGTTCTCACTCATATGGAGAAGCCAAGTAAGTTGATTTTATGGAGGCCAAGAGTAAAATAGGAATTACCAGAGGCTGGGAAGGGCGTTGTGTGGTCAGGGGGAGTGAAGAGAGGCTGGTTCGTTGGTACAAATGTACAGTTAGAAGAAACAAGCTCTAGTGTTAGTGCAGCAGTGTGACTACAGTTCACAATAACTTACTGTGTATTTCGAAATAGGAAGATTTAAAATGCTCTCAACACAAAGAAATGACAAATGTTTCAGGTGATGGATACCACAACTGCCCTAATTTGGCTGTCACACATTTTATGCATTTATCAAACTATCACATGTACCCCATAAATATGTACAATTATGTATCAATAAAAAAGTTTAAAACTGTATGTAAACATAAAACATATATGTACACAACACCCATCTGTACATATACACACACATGCACATGTCCTATTTCTATAAATATAAAAGTTTCTTTTTAAAAGATTTTTCTACATTTCTCAAGAGTACAAACATGGATTTTGTGTATGACATTTTTACAACAAAATTAACAAAACAAAATTTCCAACTTTTCTTTCCAAAAGGATCTTTTTTATTATGAATTTGTTTTGAAAAGCACTTAAAAATTTCCTCTTAAAATTTCACCTTTACTTTGAAATGACAGGTTAAGTATCATTACCCCACAATCTGGCTAGGTCACAGCCACTGGCTTAAACAGGGCAGCAAACTTATTTTTAAAATAATATAGTATGTTTACCTTTTTGTGAATAAGCAAACAAAAGCTCAAGTCATCTTTCATATTTTTCAGCTCTTACAGTGGTGCAAAAGATTTTTAGCTTCACTCTAATTTGTCACCTAAGAGTCTACCATTCACCTAAGAGTCTACCATAGCTGAACGGGAAAGCCGTTTACCGGGCCATGTGAAGAGCGGTGCTTCAAAACACAACAAAGACAAAAGAGTTCTCAACTCGCTCTTCTCACTTCTTGTAACACACATGACGCCTGACCGTCTGTCAAAAGGACTAACTGTGGGCATGTCAATTCATATTTTACACATTTGTGAAGCCTCACCTCTTCTGTTTTTAAGATAAAAAATAAATATAACACTTTATTTCCATGCCATAAAGGATTATCTCACACTCTCTGCCCATCCCACATTAGGTCTTTCTGTGTATACAAGGATGATGGAAACATGGTTCCTTTCAGAAGCCCTGAATTTAAAAAGGACTGATAAAAATAGTCAGTCTATTTGGAATATTTCCTTCCTAAAGATTCCTCCTCCAGATTTTTTGGTTTTGTTTTAACATTACCATGCCAAGTCAAACACTCTCCAAAATTCCCGACAACTCCAGAAAACGTTATCAAGGATGCGGATCAATCTATAGGGAACTATCACTCATCTCTACAAATCTTTAACCAGAGGATTTAATACATTTTAACCAGATCAAAGCTTCACTTGCTTTGATGTTTTATCTTTTGAGGTGTCCATATTTTATCTTGACACTGCTTTTCTACTATGAATACATTTCCTTTTCTTGGAAGTTTTTCTCCTGCTTCCCTGCCTATCAACATTACAGTTCCCAATTCCTATTTTAGCAGCCAGCTATGGCTGCAAAGGCTTCTGTCACAGCCAAGAGCTATAATCCTCCTGCCAAGCTAGCTCCTCACTGGGTAGAGTAATAAATGCGAGTGAAGATCCAAATTTGCTTACCTGGCACTCCCCTAACTAATCAAATCAGTACTAACCTGAAGGTGTGACATTCTGGAAGGACTTCTAAACCTAAAGATATGTTAACTACAGAAAAATAAGCTTCTGTGGGCCAAAATACAACCATAAACAAAGTCAAAAGGCCAAATTACGCCAAAAAAATTTCAGTAACTACGTCAAGGGGTTGTGGTTTGTTCACTAGTAGTTTAAAAACAATAGCAACAAGACTTAGAAAGAGTGATTTCTTATTTATAAACTTATCACATGTTCTGTTTCTGTTTTTAAGACAACCCTGACTGAGTTCCCACCACGCCCACAGCGCCCTTCAGAGGGGTTCTTCACACGGCAGTCCCTGTGCCTGGCTCCTCAAGATGCTACCATCTCAGGGACATCTCATCCGACCAGAGACAGTGACTGACCCAGAAGTAGCCCAGCCTGGCCCCTCTGCTTTGGAGTTCCGCGCAGGAGCACTGACTCCTACATGGGACTTCAGCCATCCAGACTTGGTCTAGAGCAGTGTAAAGGCAAGATACACAAAGAAGGGTTGGAACTTTTTCTGTCACACCAAGGACCCTTCTCCAGGGTTCCCTTTAATATTTTATGAATCTCAAGAATTCTGGCTGAATCCCTTTTTCTATAAAGCTGTCACGATTTATTTTAATCTATGAGGCTCCTCTCCCCACTGACTGGCCAAGTAATAAGACCAAATGTCCCAGTTAAAACACCCACTTCTCCATACTCTTTTTCTTTCTTGGGGAAGACACATAGACTTTCTTTTTTTTCTTTCTTTCTCTTTTTTTCTTTTTTTTTTTTTTGAGATGGGGTCTCATTCTGTTGCCCAGGCTGGAGCACAGTGGTGCGATCTCGACTCACTGCAACCTCTGCCGCCCACGTTCAAGCAATTCTCCTGCCTCATCTTCCTGAGTTGCTGCGATTACAGGTGCCTGCCACCACACTTGCCAAACTACTAAAACTTTTTTTTTTTAGGCTTTTGCTGCGAGCACAAGAAACACCAAGAGAAGCTGGGAGAAAGGAAAACACCAATACATCTGGGTAAGCTGATGAAACCAAATTTTAATAGACAGAATCTATAACCTATGTTTCATACTTTCAGGGATGATAATAAATTTTGAAGTTTTCTCAGAAACGTTTTGTTTTTTTTTTGGAGACAAAGTCTCACTCACTGTCACCCAGGCTGGAGTGCAGTGGCACAATCTCAGCTCAGGGCAATTTCCAACTCCCGGATTCAAGGGATTCTCCTGCCTCAGCCTCCCGAGCAGCTGAGACTACAGGCGTGCGCCACCACACCCAGCTAATTTTTGTATTTTTAGTAGAGACGGGATTTCACCATGTTGGGCAGGCTGATCTCGTACCCTGACCTCAAATGATCTGCCTGCCTCAGCCTCCCAATCAGAAGCATTTAATTCAACTACTTTTGTGAGCATAAATAGGAACACAAAACAAAGACCTTAATCACTGCTGTTAATGATATACCTTAAACATAAAAAGGAAAATTATTAAATCTTGAGGTACAATTTCAACTTGTATCACCAACTTTTGGAGTAGGCTTTGTAAATTCCAGATTATCAAACTGTACTCCAGAAAATAATTTTAAAAGGGTCCGGTAAGGCATGCCAGAGATAAGGAGCAAGCTAGAAGTGGGGAAGAAAGAACTTAAAGAGCTCCAACAGCAACCCTGTTTTTCAAGTCTAGGAGAGAATAACTATTCCACTGATGGTGGGGTGAGGGTGGAAGAAATATCCCCTGGCCACTCCCCACTGAACAGAGTGGCTTTCTTACCACCAAACACATGGGGGTACTACTCTGGAGGAACTCTAAGCTGGCTCTGGAAAAATGGCAGCGTTCAGGGCCCCTGCAGATGAATCCACTGGGTGCCAAACAAAATATGACTCTTCAAAAAACAAATCTTTTCCATCATAGTTACAAATAAATGAAATTCACAACTCTTATGTAAATACTGCTATTCCAAGCACATTTCCAATGATCCCAATGGAGCACTTGATGGCATATGTATGTAATCCGTGCAGTATGTAACCCATCTTCCGACAACACTGACATCCCATGGCCTCCTGCTAGATGTTTTGATAAGAAAGGAGATGACCTTAATTAGGGGGAAAATGCCTAGATTCAAATTTTATAAAGCACTCAAGTGATGTGCTTTAATTTTCTTAAAAATTTTTAGAAAATTACTAGTGGGGTCCTGACCCCAGTAAGATGATTTTACAATTCACTAAATGGATCACGAGTGAATAGAAATGCTTTGGAGCACGACTTTCCAAAATTAAGTGCCATAAAACATAAACCTTTGCCAAAGTAGTTGGTCACTTTTTAAAAAAATATAGACTTTTTTCCCCGAGCAGTTTTAGGTTCACAGCAAAGCTAAGTGGAAGGTACAGGAGACCTCTCATCTACCTGCTCCTTCCACATCAGCACAGCTTCCTTGAGTTGGTCCATTTTTTAAAAGCAATACATGTTCTTGCTGGAGAGAAATCAAGACATTATCTTGATTTCAAAATGCCGACTGCAAATGTAAAGAACCACTGTTGTGTGCATTTTTATGAATACAGTAGGAAAACAAATACTTACCATGTAGCATCCAACAAGAAAGGCAGCATTTGCTTGTTTTCTCTGATCAGAGCCAGTAAAATGAACAATTTTCTTCCTTAACATTGTAATGGACTGCATAAAAATAAATAGCTGTTAGCATTTTCTTTTTCATTTCAAGTCTTCCACAATTTCATTTTGTGATGAAGATTAATTCCAAATCCCACCATGTATAACCATTCGCATTCTTAGCAAGACCTTTGAAAAGATTAACATTGATACCCACAAATACCATATACCTTCCCATAAAAAGGCCCATTCTAGGATGAGAATGGACATACAATTAGAGAAGAGGGGAGGAGACATGACTGGACACATGCTTCAAGCACGGGCTGCCTCTGAAAGAACAAAGCAAGAGTGGTAGAAAAGACAACCTTTCCTTCTGTTTGGTTTTTAAAGAAATCTGCCCCCAAAGCCTTTAAGTTAAAATAAAAAGGTATACAGAATTGTCTACAGTGTTATAAGTCAGGGCAGTGAATAACCAGGGGAGGCGTGTGCAGAGACAGGAACTGGAAGACAGCATGGAGGGCTGCTGTGAGGTGCCGCCAGTGCACTGCTCCTGACCTGGTGATCAAGATAATCATCTATGTATATTCCCTTTGTGAAAGTTTACCGAGCTCTACATCCATGATGTGTACATATTTCTATTTATGTTAAAAAATTTTCTGGCAGGTGTGGTGGCTCATGCCTGTAATCCCAGTACTTGGGGAGGCTGAGGCGGACAGATCACGAGGTCAGGAGTTCGAGACTAGCCTGACCAACATGGTGACACTCCATCTCTACTAAAAATACAAATATTAGCTGGGTGTGGTGGCGTGGTGGCGCTGCACGCGCCTGCAATCCCAGCTACTCAAGAGGCTGAGGCAGGAGAATCTTTTGAACCAGGGAGGTGGAAGTTACAGTGAACCCAGATGATCCATTGCACTCCAGCCTGGGCAACAAGACCGAAACTCCGTCTCAGGAAAGAAAAAAAAAAAAAAGAAAAGGAAGAAGGAAAAAAGGACTGAAACATTTTTGGTTGACCCAAAGACTAAAAGTCCACAGATGGTTGAGTACAGGAAAAAAATTTTTTTTCCAAAATTAAAGCAAAGGAACAAATGCTGGGGGAAGAGAGAGTTATTTTTAGCTTCCTAGCCCTGCATGAAACAAAAGATCTGCCACTGGCAACTGGAAAAAGGAGGGAGAACTCAAATGCACAAGGCCATAAATAGTTATACTCCTATTGAACAAAGGCAGAAAAGAAGAGTCTCCAGCTTTGTAGCAATGTGTAGTCAATAGAGCTTTGATGGTCAAGGAAAAACATCTGCCTTACCCATAAATTTTTAATTAAAGCATGTTAAAATTCTAATTAAAAATAAATTTTATTTCCTCTCTGTATTCAATTAAAGTTTTTTTTTAAGTGCCTGTCCCAAAAAGCAGTATTTTCTAGTTGAGAATTTACAGTGACTGATTTGGAACTGCTAGTAAGGAGTACATACATAACTTCCTACCGTGCATGGCCAACAATTCAGTGTTTTACATACATGAATGTGGTCTAAGTTCAAACCAATACAAATACACTTGTGTAACTCTCGGTGATACAGCCTTAATGACGTACTATTTGCCCTAGATTCTCATGCCCCTTAATTGTATGTATGAGGATTATGTAGTACAATATCATGGGAGTTTCAAAATAGGAGAGAAAGTAAGATGAGTTCATCTTTCTTGTTAGTTTGCTATCACTCCCCATCAAAATGAAGGCAGAAAGAACAATGGCTAGAGCAAGGGAAGAGTTTCTCTTGTTAGGTTTCAGTTCTATTAGGTCAGACAACACGAGTTTCACTTAATTAACTGATTCCCACTTTGGCTTTTCAAGTATTTGGGCATCACTAATTCAAACTAGAACCAAATGACTCAAACTTAAACTGTCCATTCAAAATTCTAGAAAACAAATATATACACCATGATCTTATAAAACAAAAAAAAATGTGCATGTTCCAACCACCACTGCAGTGAAAAACATGGCATTTCCTTTTTAAAAATAGATGTTTTCCTTACTTTCATCCCCATATCAAGCTAACAATGATTACTTAAGTCAAATCTTAAATAAAGACTTTACCTTTAATTTCTTATTTATCTTGCAACAATATCTGTAAACCATTGCCAGATTGAGTGGTCCAAAATCTGCGTAGAAGCTTTAAAAATGAAAAATAAAAATGTGATGTACATTCTAGATGCTCTGAATATAAACATCTTTTTTGGGTCTATAAGATCAAATTAAGATGAGCAAGCATATACCAAATAGTTATGGGCCAATACAACTTAAAGGTACTGTTTTACTAGTGGAAGACTATTCTGGTAAATAATGCCTATTTAAAAATACCACAAGTGCTACAATGCCTATATGTAACCTCAATGAACATGAACATATCTTCTAAATTTAAAATGCTGTTTTTCCACACATATTTCCAAGGGCAAAACCACAATATCTTACTTAGTACACATTTATATCTCATTGTAGTGTAAATATTAGATTAGCAAATCTAAAAGTTTAAATTTAGGGAAGTTTTTTTTTCCTCTAAAGCTTTATGTTATTACTACAGGTGAAAAACAAGCATCCTGTAATTAGCAACCAACAGATTTGTAATTTTCCCAGGCTGTCCCATTTATAACCATACCTTTACATTCTTCAAAAAAAAAAGTTACAATCTTTGAAAGAGCAATACTTACTTCTCATATTCAAGTTCATTATCAATGCTGAAATAATGTACATTTGATGCACTCTTTGGTCTGCTGTAGAGAATGGCAAAACAAAGGCGATCTGAAATGGAAAAATTGCAATGTTCCTTCCTGCAGGTTACAAAAAACGTTTCATATATCATGACACAACTCTTTTCAGATGAAGTCAGTTTTTCATTTTTTTCATGCACGTTTCAGATGGTAGGAGTGGTAATGGGTAATTACAAAATATTCTGGCTATTTGGGTGGGTAATAATCAATGAGCACATTTTTAAAAGAGAAACTGCCTTTAACCGTAAGTTTCAAAAGTGGTGATTTTTCATGTAGTGACATGATTTCTAAACAAACCTATTTTTGTAAAAGTTTAGCTCCCCTGGATTAAGACATTTCAGCAAATTGCAGCATGCATGTGATGACTAGCATCAACCTTGTAAGTTTCTAGATGAATTTCACTACGTTTTTCAAGACATCCTAAAAAGTCATTTCAGTAAGAAACTATTTTTTTTCTTAAAGAGAAAGAATGCTTTCAAAATTGCTTCAAAATTATCACTTACAGCTATAGAACAAACCATATGTTTCTCCAACTGTTTTCAGGGCTCACTGCTTTCTAACTTGGAATCGCTACTTCGGTATTTTTACAATTAGACAAATTACCATTAAAACAGAAGCAATGAGAGGTTTCTGCATGATGGGTCTGAGATGAACTTGTGTTGCATAAAAGCAGTTAGGCTGCTGTGAGGTTAGCAAGAACGGTAATGAGTAGTAAGGCTCAGGAGGCTCCGCCCTTATTCCATGCCTAAAAATGCTCCAGTGAAATAAAGTTATCCACAGTATCTAATAGTAATACTAGCGGTGCTAAGAAAATACACTCACAACGTGGCAAAATCAAGTACAGCCTTTAAAACATATATACTTTCAGCAGAGCCAGCTGGCACCCTTTCTCCAAATGGTAAACTTTTTTTTTTTTTGATCTGCAATTCAACTCATGCAACTGCTGCGTTTATTTCCTTGTAAACTCCTCAGCTAAAATTTCTTGCAACCACAAACATTCAAATGGGTGACAGAGCTTAATCCTTTCCAACCACAAGGACCTTTGATCCCTGGATCTCGCTCCCGCGGGTGGAGAGGTGCAGCTCACCTACTAGGCTCTGATGCAGGCACGCAAGGGTCACTGCCACCCATGAGCACTGAAGCCCAGAGCCTGAGGACAAGTGCCGAGGCCACCCACGCGCAGAAGACAGAGGCGGCCGGGGCCCAGACTAGGGGCACCTCCCAGCCAGCGCCGCCCGCCCTGTCCCAGCGCGGGTGCCGGAGTCCCCGGGAAGCCCCCGCCCTCCCGGCTCACCTTTGATCACCTCGGCCACCAGAGCGGCCCCCGCGCCCTCCCGGCTCATGACTCCAAAGCATCTGGAAGGCGGGGCAGAGGCAAGGACGGCCAGCCGCCGAGAGGGGAGGCGCCGCGACCACACCCCCGAAGTTTAAAAAACAAAGTTTAAAGGGCCGCGCGGGGCAGCAGGCGCAGCGACACCCCTCGGCGGCCCAACGGCCGGACGCGACAGCGCAACCCCGGAAGTCCCCAACTCCTGGACACAGCCCGGTGGGCGACGAGGGCGCGGGGAGGGGCAGCACCCCGCCCCACCTCCTACTTTCTTCCTGTCCCCCCCTTCCCGCCGCTTCGCCGCCCCCCTTCCTTCCCCAGCTGGGAACGCCAGGCGGCCTGTGCCTGCCAGGGCTCCTCGAGTCCCAAACACCCCGCAGAGGGGACGTGCGTCAGACGCCAGCGGGCCTGCCGGGGAAGCATCTGGGAAAGCTCCTTAGCGATTAAAGGACTTCGTGCAAAAGGGCTCGGTCCCAGACCAGGGACAGACCCGAGGGTGACGCCGGCCGGGGCGGGGGCCTCCTGGCTCCTCCCACGCCGCACTCCTGCCGCCAGGAGGTGCTGCAGCCGAGCCAGGCCCGCGCCCCTGCAGTGCGCCCTCCTGGAGCAGGGCCCAGCGCACCCTGGCTCCGCCAAGACCCGCCAAGCGACCCAGCAGGGCCGGGTCTGATGGAAAACGGGCATCTTCAAAATCGTGCAAGATTTCCTGAGATCAGCTGCCTCAGAGAAAACGCTTTTCTTTTAATTGTGCAAGATTTAAAGGCAACCCTCTGGTCATGCGTTCCTTTAAAGGGACGGTTTGGGATGGTTTAAAAACAGAAATGTTGACACCCGTTTTAAACCACCATTTAAAATTATTGTAGAGATAGAGAGTAGAAGGATGGTTATCGGAGGCTGGGAAAGGTAGTGTAGGGGTAATGGGCACAAAAAAACAGTACAAATGAATAAGACCTAGCATTTCACAGCACAACAGGGTGTGGGTGACTATAGTCCACAATAGCTTAATTGTACATTTAAAAATAATTAAAAGAGTACAATTGGAGTGTCTAACACAAAGGATAAATGCTTGAGGGGATGGATACCCCATTCTCCATGATGCGATTATTGTGCATTGACTGCCTGTATCAAAACATCTCATGCACCCCATAAATATACACACCTACTTGTACCCACAAAAATTAAACATTAAATAAAATATATTCTAAACTTGTGTTTGTATTTTAATCTCAAGTGAAAAAAATTGAAATCCAGCATAAGCATGATCCCAGCTGTTACAGATACCAAGGTGCTGGGATTGGGGTTCATGTTTACTCCCTCCTGTGTTTTCCCACGTTTTCTACAGAAAAGTGTTACTTTATACATACTTTTGCCTCAAAAGTAAACCTGCATACCTCCTAATCTTATTCCACAATTCCAGATGGATCAAAGACTTCTCAAAATATATTTGAATTCTTTTTTATACTCTCCAACTGGGGAAGACCTTGCTAAATGATACAAAATCTAAAAGCCATAAACACATTTTTAAGCAGTTTTCACAGCAAAAGACACATAAACGAAATCAAGAGATAAACTGGAAAAATATTTTAAATTCATCTCGAGAAGATACCTAACTTCAGTTTTATGTTATCACAAAAGAAATGCAAAGGTCCACTATGAGGTACTATTTTTTCCTCAGACTGGCAAAACTCAAGAGAGTTGGATAAGGTGCTGCGGTGTGTTGGGAGGTCGAGGGCATTCACATACATCGCCTGTGGGTGGGAATACAAACTGAGCCACCTCCATGGAGCCAACAAATGGGAAGTTCGGCAGAAATGTTTAAGACTGAAAACTGGGCCGGGCGCGGTGGCTCAAGCCTGTAATCCCAGCACTTTGGGAGGCCGAGACGGGCGGATCACGAGGTCAGGAGATCGAGACCATCCTGGCTAACACGGTGAAACCCCGTCTCTACTAAAAAAATACAAAAAATTAGCCGGGCGAGATGGCGGGCGCCTGTAGTCCCAGCTACTCGGGAGGCTGAGGCGAGAGAATGGCGTAAACCCGGGAGGCGGAGCTTGCAGTGAGCTGAGATCCGGCCACTGCACTCCAGCCTGGGCGACACAGCGAGACTCCGTCTCAACAAAAACAAAACAAAACAAAACAAAAAAAAAAAAAAAAAAAAAGACTGAAAACTGAAAACTAGCCAGAAGTGGCGGCTCACACCTGTAATCACAGCATTTTGGGAGACCAAGGCGGATGGATCATCTGAGGTTAGGCATTTGAGCCTAGCCTGGTCAACATGGTGAAACCCCACCTCTACTAAAAATACAAAAGATTAGCCAGTCGTGGTGGTGCACACCTGTCATCCCAGCTACTTGGGAGGCTGAGACAGGCGAACCGCTTGAACCCGGGAGGTGGAGGTTGCAGTGAGCCCAGATCACACTGTTGCACTCCAGCCTGGGCAACAAGAACGAAATTCCGTCTCAAAAGAAGAAGAAAAAAGAAAAGAAAACTGAAAACTAAAGATAGCCACGATGGACTGTTAAGTACTACCACTTCTATGTGTGAGTTTAAATCCTATATACACATGTATATGATTATAGATAAAATCATGGGTAGCAAATCTCTGGAAGCAGCCACAAGAAACGTATCAATGCCTTGGTAAGTCAGTGTCTAGAAACAGGGAATGTTAAGAGAGATTTATGCCTTTTTACAGCTTTTGCATTGTACCATGTATTACCTATTCAAAATTACACCGCTTTTAAAAAGTCAGCTTGCAGGCTAACAGTGTTTTTCCAAAGCTGACTCTTGATCAAGATAGGAAGCATCTAATGAGCACAATACGAGGCAACCTGGAAAATATTCTTTACCCGCATTTAAACCAGGGAACTGGTTAGTAACATGTTTTGGTTTCTACCTATCTCTTGAAATTCCAGTTTCTTTCAAAAAAACCAATTTAAACTAGAAAAGTAGCCAGATGGAAATGGGAAGAAATTTTCCCTCCCAGCCCAAACCTTAAGTTCAATTCCTAAGGAGTATTTTATGTATTACAGGCGGGGGCAAATCACCGATTTCGGATGTGCAATTATCTCTACATAATGCCAATATTTTATTGTTAGAGTAACACACCAATAAAGTACTACAGAAACTACGGTGCTGGGTTGAGGGTCATTTATTAAGACCTGGAATCAGAAACAGGGCTCTTTTTTTTTTTTTTTTTTTTTTTTGATGGAGTCTCACTCTGTCGCCCACGCTGGAGTGCAGTGGTGCAATCTTGGCTCACTGCAACCTCCACCTCCCAGGCTCAAGCGATTCTCCTGCCTCAGTCTCCCAAGTAGCTGGGATTACAGTCACATGCCACCACTCCCAGCTAATTTTTAGTAGAGGTGTCAAACTCCCGACCTCAAGTGATCCACCTGCCTCGGCCTCCCAAAGTGCTGGGATTATAGGCATGAGGCACCGTGCCCGGCTGAAACAGGGCTCTTTACAAAGTTTTGTTTAAAGCTTGACGATTAACTTTATAATCCTGTTAAAAATTCATGTATCCCCCCATTGATGTTTCTGTTGTCAGAAACAGAAAGCAGCAGTCATCTTTTTGCCTATACATCCCTGTCGCACCACATCATCATTCCTGCTTCTTTGACTAATATGATACGGGAGAAGGAAACAAAATCTCATGACTTAAAAATGTTAGTAAAAGTATTTAAAATCCATCCATGGGCCTAATTTGTTGGATTTGACTTTTGGGCCTCCAGGTTGACTGCCTCTTCCTTTAGCAAATATCTGTTAAATCTGAAATGAAAAACATTTTCCTGGATAACAGCTATAGGTATTTGGTGATAATTAACCATAGAACAGAGAAATATGTAGGAGTTGGTGGGAACTATAATAAAGTATGTGCTTGTTAACAGGAAAGATTTAAAGAGCCCTATTTGGACCTAGAGACACAGGGGGCTTTCTCCACTTTGTATTTCCCCCTTGGCCTGGGTGGGCGGCCTTCACAGGTCCTGGCAGAGCCAGCAGAGAAATGGACAGCTTCCCTACAGCTGGGGGAAGTCAACCTCTGCTGAGTTCACTACAGACAGGCAGAAAGGAGATTTTACACGCTAGGGAGCAGGAGAGAACAGGCTCCACCTGAACACAGATTGCCCCTCAGAGACAGGACCACAGACATTAGGCTGTCATCTGTATTAGCTGCTTGTTTTTTGAGGGAAGGAAAGAACACGGGGAGCAGAGGAAGAAATGTTGATGAAAGTACTGATCAACAAAGAAGCGGCAGCAGCATTACCCACTCAAATGACAATGATAACCAACGATGATGGAGAGTTCCGATGACGGAGAGTTCCGATGACGGAGAGTTCTGATGACGGAGAGTTCCGATGACGGAGGGTTCAGATGACAGAGAGTTCAGATGATGGAGAGTTCAGATGATGGAGAGTTCTGATGATGGAGAGTTCTGATGACGGAGAGTTCCGATGACCGAGAGTTCAGATGACGGAGAGTTCTGATGATGGAGAGTTCCGATGATGGAGAGTTCCGATGACGAAGAGTTCAGATGAATGATGGAGAGTTCAGATGATGGAGAGCTCCGATGATGGAGAGTTCCAATGATGGAGAGTTCCGATGACGGAGAGTTCCGATGACGAAGAGTTCAGATGATGGAGAGTTCAGAGCCACATATTGTATTCAGCTCATTATACTCTGTGAGGTTAGTACTACCAGGGTCAACTAGCCCTAAGGAGGTGGAGTTACTAACCTGCACAAGGTCACAAAGCTTGCTGGGAAGTGGCAGAATTGGGATTTGAACACAGGCTATTAGATCTGAAGCATAAGATTAAGTCCTAGCCTCAAAGACTTGCCCAAATGTAAGTCAATAGTAACTAAAACAATAGGATTTTAGCACAGCAATGTACAATCTGGACCCAGACATATATGAACACTTATAAGAAAACTGATTATTTCAATTCAGTAACAAAGAAGGCCTTATCCAATATGGGGCAGGTGTTTACATGTATGAAAAGAAAATGAGATGCTAATATCACATATTTATAAAACACACCACAGATGAAATAATTTTGAAAAAGCTATCAGATAACTATAAAATTATAATGGATTTTTTTTGGGGGGGACTGAGTCTCCCTCTGTTGCCAGGCTGGAGTGCAGTGGTGCGATCTCGGCTCACTGCAACCTCCGCTTCCTCGGTTCAAGCGATTCTCCTGCCTCAGCCTCCCGAGTACAGGCGCCTGACACCGCGCCTGGCTAATTTTGTGTTTTTAGTACAGACTGAGTTTCATCACGTTGGCCGGGATGATCTCAATCTCCTGACCTCGTGATCCGCCCACTTCAGCCTCCCAAAGTGCTAGGATTACAGGTGTGAGCCACCGCGCCCGGGTTATAATGAATTATTATTATTATTTTTCTTCTGGTTCCCAAGTTTTATTCACGAACTCATACAAAATATTCCAGATAAATGAATTTTAATCCTCATCTTCCTCCTCTTATTTGTCCTGGCTAATTTGGAAGTAATGTAATTCATAACAATGAATAATTTTATAATTTAACACACAGGACTTTAAAGTGTGACACAAAACAAGTCACAAAGGGAAAAACTAGGAGAGACTTGGGGGAAAACACCTATAATAAAAGTTAATTATCACAAAAGATAAAATGTCTCTCCAAAGCAATATCACCATCTGTGATATTATAATTATATACCTATTGGTTTTGATCCACAGTTCCTAGCTCCCAACTCCCGTAAGTTTTGTTACAATACCTTGTTATATGCTGGGTGCTGTGGACCTCAGAAAGCCGGCCTTGGGAAACAGAATCTCTCTGACTGTTTCCTGCTCTCCTTTCCCCGGCCCAAGGCAGGGCTCTAATATGATTGTGAGCTGTAAGCCCCTCATTCCACAAAGCATCCCGCCCCACACCCTGGAGGAAGGCATGCTGCCCTGAGAGGCTGGAAGAATCTGAACAGACAGGCCTTGCTGGGTGTAGATTATACCCTTTTTGTCCAATCAAATTTCAACACAGTTGCCCATCCTTCAATCATGGACAAGCAACGAAATCTCCACTAACGGCCCAAAGGACAGGGTTCACAGGACTTCTGGAGAGCTGAACCGTGGAGGCTGACAGGAAGGTGAGTGAGAACTCATCCACATGCCCGGAGGGTGGTGGACCCCAACTCCACGGGGTCAGAAGCTCCTGTACTTGGGACTCTTCCAGACCTCACCTGGTGCATCCCTTCCTGTGGTTGTTTATCTGTACCCTTTAAAATAGCCTTCATAATAAACTAGTAAGCGAGTTTCCCTGATTCCTCCAGCAAATTAATTGAACCCAAAGAGGGGATCCCGGGAACCCCAACTTGAAGCCAGTCAGTCAGAAGTTGCTGAGGCCCAGACTTGTGACTTGTGGGAAGAAGGGGGTAGTTTTGGGGACCGAACCCTCAACCTGTGAGATCTGATGCTATCTCCAGGTAGATGGTGTCAAAATTGAACGGGAAGACACCCAACTGGTGTCTGCCACAGAAATCCACACATATTACAGAGGTCTTTTGTGCTGATAATTGCTGTGTTGGTGTGACAGCAAAAAAATAGTTTGAGTTTTTCCCTAACACAACCCAAGAGAAAAAAATCTAGAAAGGCTATGAACATTCAATTCAGAAAAGAAATACAAACAGTCAACAGCATATGAAAAGAAAATTAATCTTAGTTAACATAGAAAGAAAAAAAAAGCCTATCAACATGAACAGATTACAGGAAAAAGTCACATGATTATCTCATTAACTACAGAAAAGGAAGTCATTAAAATCAACACTCATTTCCAATTAAGTCTTTGAACAATGGAGCTAAAAGAGAACTTCCTTAAGCTGATAAAGATTGTTCCAACAGCAAATATCACACTTCATGCCTTAACTTTAGAAGCATCCCTATAAAATAAAAAGCAAGAAAAAATTCCCACTATCATTACCTCTATTTAACAATGTAGTAACTGGAAGTGCTAGCAGACATCAAGATACAAAAATGAAATTAGAGAAAACTGGAAAGGAAGAATCAAAACTGTCCTTATTTGCAGACGATTGTCTATCTAAAAAATACAGACAAGAAGCTGGGCGCAGTGGTTCACGCCTGTAATCCCAGCACTTTGGGAGGCCGAGGCAGGTGGATCACCTGAGGTCAGGAGTTCAAGACCAGCCCTACCAAAATGGTGAAACCCTGTCTCTACTAAAAATACAAAAAAATTAGTTAGGTTTGGGTGGCCCGCACCTGTAATCCCAGCTACTTGGGAGGCTGAGGCAGGAGAACCGCTTGAACCTGGCAAGCGGAGGTTGCCATGAGCCCAGATCGTGCCACTGCACTCCAGCCTGGGTGACAGAGTAAGACTCTGTCTCAAAAAAAAAAAAAAAAAAAAAAACAGATGAGAATTGGCAGATAAACTATTCAAATAAATAAAATAATAAAGTTTTGCAATGTTTCTGGATACAGAAGATTAATACACAAAAACCAATAGCTTTTCTATCTACTTGTAATAAGCAATAATGAAATGTAATAGAGAAAAAAAGATGTGCATATCCCTTATGGATAAATGGAGAAATAAAGGTTTATCAACAGGAAGACTCAATATCATAAAGATGGTAATTTCCCTCAAAAGAAATGCAATTCTGATCAAAATCTCAACAGGTCTTTTCATGGAACCTGACATGCTAATACATGTAAATGACATGCTAATAAAGGAATTAAATGTAATAAATTTGTTACATGTAATAAACTACATGAAACCTGATGTACTAATACATGTAAATTGCATGCTAATGTATGAATTAAATGTAATAAATTTACATGTTACATGTAATACATTACATAAAACATGACATGTTAAATGTAATAAATTACATAAAACATGACATGTTAATACATATAAATTAATCCAGAAGATCACAGGGCCAAGAAGAACCAAAAACATTTTGAAAAAGAACAAGGCAGCCGGGTGCGGTGGCTCACGCCTGTAATCCCAGCACTTTGGGAGGCCGAGGTGGGCGGATCACGAGGTCAGGAGATCAAGACCATCCTGGCTAACAAAGTGAAACCCGGTCTCTACTAAAAATACAAAAACTTAGCTGGGCGAGGTGGTGGGCACCTGTAGTCCCAGCTACTCGGGAGGCTGAGGCAGGAGAATGGCATGAACCTGGGAGGAGGAGCTTGCAGTGAGCCGAGATTGTGCCGCTGCACTCCAGCCTGGGCGACAGAGCCTCCATCTCAAAAAAAAAAAACAAAAGAACAAGAAGGGGGCTCTTGCTCTACCATATATTAAAACTTACAAGAATTTAGGCAGTATTGGCACGGTATACTACTGGCACAGATATAATAGGCAAAGATGAAAGCCACATATACGTGGAAACATCACATGTGACATTAGGGGCATTACAAATCAATGGATGAAGAATACCAGTACACGTGGGACAAGTGGTGTCCGTGTTGTTGGGGGTGGGGGAGGGAAGACATTTGATCCCTATCTCATACCATACACCACTACCCACCAAAGGCAAAAAAATACCTCAAGTGGATTAAAAACCTAGATATTAAAAACCTAGATATAAAAGTTGTATAAGAATATATGGGAAAATAACTCAGATTAGTGAAACAGGGATGGATTTCTTTTTTACTCAAAACAAAAAAGACCCAAACTGTAAAGTAAAAGATTGAGAAACTTGATTACATAAAGATTTAGTATTTCAATACAAAAATTAGCTGGAAGCCGAGATGGCGCCACTGCACTCCAGCCTGGGCAACAAGAGTGAAACTCCGTCACACACACACACACCACACACACACACACACACACACACACAGATTTAGTATTTCTGTTCAATACAGGAGCCCAGAAACAAAATTTTAAAACATAACTCACAGACGAGGAGAAGAACATACAATGTATAAAACTAATAAAGTGTCAGTATTTAGAATTTACAAAGCACCACATATCAAAGAGGAAAAAGCTAACAGCCCAGTCAATACCGTGAGCAGAGAGTGAAATAAGAAATGCACAAGATGAAGAAGCCTAACGATCCTTCCTGCTCCTTTTCCAGACTGACCGAACCTACAATTACTATGGTTCTGGTTCACTCTATACCCTGTGATGAATTGAGTTTATTCGTCAGAATAAGCTGTGACAACAAATAACCCTGAAATCTTAGTGATGTGATTTATAACGGATGTTTACTTCTTGCCGGTGCTACATGTTCCCCGCAGATAAGAGGGTGGAGGAGGCACCATTCTACACAGTCACCCATGGATCCGGGGTGTCGAAGGCTCTACCCCGTTTGCAGACGCACTGTCTGGAACTTGTCCTTGTGGTTGTCTGATGTGACAGTGACTGCTTGCGCAAGTAATTCCAGTTGCCTTCGGATCTAAATGCCCACACAGATAAACCAAGCGTGGTAATTTTAATCTTTGTCTGTTTAACTCCTGTGTTTCTCAATCAGCTGGTCTGGAACTAAGGTAGAAAAAAGTAATCTTATCTACAGAAGCCCTAGACATCTCCCCCAAAATTATGTTAGTCTCCATATTCATTTGCGTCTCTGAAATACTTTATAAATGAGTTTTTTTTTTTTAAGGGAGGCACTAGAAGAACTATATAAGTTTTCATACTTTCCAAATCATTACACCAAGAGAGAAAATGAAACTGAGAAAATGTTAGCAAGGCACCCAACAGCAAAAAGAAATATTATGGCAAACAAAACAGAATACGATGGTAGGAATAAGTCCAAACGTAGAAGTTATCATTTTACAATGCAAAACAGAATTCACCTGCTAAAAGACAAGATTTTCAAAATGAGTTTAAAAAATTCAAGCTAAGCTGGGCTCACATAATCCCAGCATTTTGGGAGGCCGAGACAAGAGCATCCCCTGAATCTAGGAGTTCAAGACCAACCTGAACAAGAAAGTGAGATATCATCTCTACCAAAAACAAACCAAAAACCCCAAAAAGTCCTCAAGCTGTATGTTTAAAAAAGGCAATAAAAACAAAGCCTTACAGAAAAAATTGAAATGAAAGGATAGACAAAGGTATGCTATACAGTTGCTAGGAAAAAAGAAAGCAGCAATATTAACATCAGATAAAACAGATTTCAGCGGCCAGGCTCGGTGGCTCACACCTGTAATCCCAGCACTTTAGGAGGCCGAGGAGAGTGGATCACCTGAGGGTCAAGAGTTTGAGACCAGCCTGGCCAACATGGTGAACCCTCATCTAAATACTAAAAACACAAAAATTAGCTGGGCATGGTGGCGGGCACCTGTAATCCCAGCTACTTGGGAGGCTGAGGCAGAAGAATTGCTTGAACCCAGGAGGCGGAGGTTGCAGTGAGCCGAGATAGTGCCACTGTACTCCAGCCTGTGCAATAGAGCAAAAACTCCATCTCAAAAAAAAAAAAAAAAAAAAGAATTCACAGTAAAAAGCAATTAAAAGACAAAGGTGTTTAACGTTTAAAGATATATAATCACCGGGCGTGGTGGCTCATGCCTGTAATCCCAGCACTTTGGGAAGCTGAGGTAGGTGGATCACTTGTGGTCAGGAGTTCGAGACCAGCCTGGCCAACATCACGAAACCCCTTCTCTACTAAAAATACAAAAATTAGCTAGGCATGGTGGTGGGGAGTACCTGTAATCCCAGATACTCAGGAAGCTGAGGCAAGAGAATTGCTTGAACCCGGAAGGCAAAGACTGCAGTGAGCTGAGATCAAGCCACTGCACTCCAACCAGGGCAACAGAGCGAGACTCCATCTCAAAAAAAAAAAAAAAGATATAATTTACCAAAAGATTATAACCATCACACATAACGACAGATTTTAAATCTATCAAGCAAAAACAAGTGAAAATAGGAGTAATTAGTACATCCATAATCATGGAAGACTAAACACACTTCAAAAAACTGAAATAAGGAATTAGTGGCATGACCCAGTAGATAGAACTGTTTTCAATATAGAACACAGAAACTTTTCAAATAGGGTATTCAGTTGTCATGTGTTAGGTCACGAGGAGATCTCAACAAATTCTGGAAAGCAGAAACCATACACAAGGGCCATGTTCAATGACTACAATACAATAACAGAAACAGTTTTGGCGGGGCACGGTGGCTCACGCTTGTAATCTCAACACTTTGGGAGGCTGAGGTGGGTGGATCACTAGAGGTCAGGAGTTCGAGACCAGCCTGGCCAACATGGTAAAACCCGGTCTCTACTAAAAATACAAAATTGGCTGGTGTGGTGGCATGTACCTGTAATCCCAGTTTCTCGGGAGGCTGAGGCAGGAGAATTGTTTGAACCTGGGAGGTGTAAGTTGCGGTGAGCAAAGATCGCACCACTGCACTCCAGCCTGGGTGACAGAGCGAGACTCCATCTCCAAAAAAAAAAAAAAAAAGTTTAGATGAGAAGATCATCAAAAATCTATCAATCTACCAATATGGAAACATTTAAAACCCATTTCTGGCCGGGCGTGGTGGCTTGAGCCTGTAATCCCAGCACTCTGGGAGGCCGAGACGGGCGGATCACGAGGTCAGGAGATCGAGACCATCCTGGCTAACACAGTGAAACCCCGTCTCTACTAAAAAATACAAAAAACTAGCTGGGCGAGGTGGCGGGCGCCTGCAGTCCCAGCTACTCAGGAGGCTAAGGCAGGAGAATGGTGTGAACCCGGGAGGCAGAGCTTGCAGTGAGTCGAGGTCCGGCCACTGTACTCCAGCCTGGGCGACACAGCGAGACTCCGTCTCAAAAAAAAAAAAAAAAAAAAAACTCATTTCTAAATAACCTTGCAAAAATGGGGCATTCAAAGAAAATTCAACACAAATTATTTTAAGAGTAATGTCAGTAAGAATTCTTAGTTAAATCTATGGAACATAGTCAAACAAAAATCTGAGGAAAACTATTTGCCTAAAACTGTCTCCCTCTATCACACCATTTACAAAAAAATTATTTCTGGATTAAAAAGTTGAACATAATAGTTCTGGCTCTCCACATCTCAGACCACAGTGGGACTGCTTGTGCTGACTGCTTCATGGTTAAGTGAACTGAGGTGAGAATGCCACTCCCAGGCCAGACCACTAATCCATGGTGCAAAACCCCACGGAACTCTCCCTCTATCCTGCAGCATTTAAGATTACAGCGGCAGTACAACCATTTTAGAAAGCTGACAGTATTTACATACAACAAATAAATAGAGCACATCTTCTGACTCAGTAATTCCAGTTCTAGATTTACATACAACAGAAATTCATACACATGTTCACCAAGAAAGGTTTTTTTTTTTTTTGAGACGGAGTCTCGCTCTGTTGCCCAGACTGGAGTGCAGTGGCCGGATCTCAGCTCACTGCAAGCTCTGCCTCCCGGGTTTATGCCATTCTCCTGCCTCAGCCTCCCGAGTAGCTGGGACTACAGGCGCCCGCCACTGCGTCCGGCTAGTTTTTGTATTTTTTAGTAGAGTCGGGGTTTCACCATGTTAGCCAGGATGGTCTTGATCTCCTGACCTCGTGATCCGCCCGTTTCGGCCTCCCAAAGTGCTGGGATTACAGGCTTGAGCCACCACACCCGGCCAAGAAAGGTATTTTTTAAAAGCTCCTAGAATCATTATTTATAATAGGCAAACACTGAAAACAACCCAAATGACTAGAAACAACAGAAGTGAATGCTGGGTGCTTCCTTATAGTGGAATATTACATGGCAATTAGCGTGCCTGAGCTACAGCCACACACATCACAAACAACGGTCACAAACATTTAGTGAAAAGCTGGAAGAAAAAAAGAGTCAATACAGTATGATTCCATTCATATAGATTTCAAAACCAGACAAATCTATGGCAATACAAATCAGGGTAGTGTTTATCCTTGAAGGGGGTGGTCACCAGGAAATGACACAGAGGGTGGTTCCTGAGGTGTGATGATACTTTTGTTTCTGAGACAGAGCCTACCTCTGTCACCTGGACTGGAGGGCAGTGATGCAATCACAGTTCACTGCAACCTCTGCCTCCCAGGCTCAAGCAACGCTCCCACCTCAACCTCCCAAGTAGCTGGAACCACAAACACGTACCACCACACCTGGCTAATTTTTGTATTTTCTGTAGAGGTGGGGTTTCACCATGTTGCCCAGGCTGGTCTTGAACTCCTGGGCTCAAGCTCTCCTCCTGCCTCGGCCCCTGAAAGTGCTGAGATGACAGGTGTGAGCCATCGTGCCAGGCCTATGGTGATGTTCTGTTTCTCCATCCATCTGCTACTTACTCAGGACGTTCACAAGCTGTTTACAAAGCTGTGCACATTTCTGTGTGTGCATGTATCACACATTACAGATAACTACATATATGTATTATAAAATAAATATGACTTCATTTACATTATGCGCAATAAAAAGTTATAGATGAAGTAGCCATGTTCCACCAGCCTGGTTTGCAAGAGTAATAGTTCTTACCCAACCAGTGATGGACATGTGTCATGAGCAAAAAAAATCTTTGCTTGTCACATGCCACTAAGACTTTGGGGCTGCCATCACAACATAGCCTAGCCTAACTGATAGACAGTTTAAAACTTAGACACAAAAAGGAAACACTATGAAGAAAAAAGACTGTTAAATGTACAGAACACACTATAAACATATTTTTTAAGAAAATGGGGTGGGAGAAGAGTGTGATACTGGAGCCAACCTGAAAAACTCCAACAGTCAAAGAAAGAACAATGTGAGCAACAAAATCAGTATATAATACTGGATTTTAATCCAAAGTGTAAAGTAATATGCATGAATCCATACTTAATCCATAAGTGATTGAGTAAGTACATGGAGAGGAGACAAATCTTCCTCATAGAACAATTCCAAATTACATATACGTAGCTACTTCTCTCCAAGAAGGGATGCTTAACCCCTCCGCCCCTTTGAGCGTGGACTGGACTTAGATGACTTGTTTCGAAGAATACAGTATGGAAAGGAAAAAACAGTAACTTTACAGAAGAGAAACTCAGCAAACGCGATTCTAACCAAATGATTGTGACTAACCCGTGATGTCATGTGGATTCCATGTACCTCTGACAAGACGTGATAGAAGAGCACTTCACCTTCTGTGGTATTCATGCCAAAAAGCCAGTCTAGTCACGAGGAAAACAAGCAGACATACCCAATTTGAGGGACATTCTACAAAGTACCTGACCCGTTCTCAAAACTGTCAAGATCACGAAAAACAAGGAGAGGCTGACAAACTTTCACAGACCTTAAGTGGCTAGGCAGATGACAACTAAATGCAATGTGGACTGAAATTCAGAATAGAGAAAGGTTAATGGGAAAGCTGGTGAAATCCCAATAAAGTCTACAGTATACTTAATAATAACGTATCAGTATTGGTTTCTTTTTTTTGAGACGGAGTCTAACTCTGTTGCCCAGGCTGGAGTGCAGAGGCGCCATCTCGGCTCACTGCAACCTCTGCCTCCTGGGTTCCAGTGATTCTCCTGCCTCAGCCTCCCAAGTAGCTGAGATTACAGGCATGCGCCACCATGCCCGGCTAATTTTTGTATTTTTAGTAGAGACAGGGTTTCCCCATGTTGGCCAGGCTGGTCTCGGACCCCTGACCTCAGGTGATCTGCCTGCCTTGGCCTCCCAAAGTGCCGGAATTACAGGCGTGAGCCACCGTGCCCAGCCCAGTGCTGGTTTCTTAAAGCGCCACAGTAATATAAGATGATGTTATGGACTGAATTGTGTGCCTAAAATTCTTATGCTGAAGCCCTGACCCCCAATGTGACTACTGGGAATAGGGCCTTTAAGAAGGAAATCAAGGTCAGACAAGGTCATACAGGTGGGACTGATAGCCTTATAAGAAGAGAGATATGGGCCGGCACGGTGGCTCACACCTGTAATCACAGCACTTTGGGAGGCCGAGGCGGGGGGGTCACGAGGTCAGGAGATCGAGACCATCCTGGCTAACATGGTGAAACCCTGTCTCTTACAAAAATGAGCCGGGCGTGGTGGCGGGCACCTGCAGTCCCAGCTACTCGGGAGGCTGAGGCAGAAGAATGGCGTGAACCCGGGAGGCGGAGCTTGCAGTGAGACGAGATCGTGCCACTGCACTCCAGCCTGGGGGACAGAGTGAGACTCCGTCTCAAAAAAAAAAAAAAGAGAGAGAGAGAGAGAGAGAGAGAGATACCAGAGCACTCTCTCCCACTGAATGCACAGAGGAAAGGCCATGTGGAGGTACAAGGAGAAGGCGGCAGTCTGCAAGCCAAGGAGAGAGTCCTCAGGAGAAGCCAACCCTGCTGGCTCCTTGTTCTTGGAGGTCCTAAGCTCCAGAACTGTGACAAAATGCATTTGTTGTCTACGCCACGCAGACTATGCATAGTGTATTCTGTCACAGCAGTGCTAGATGATGAAGACAGATGACAACACTAGAGAAAACTGAAACTGCGTGAGGTAGACACAGGAATGCTCTACTATTCTTATAACTTTTCTGTAACCCTAAAAGCTTTTTTGTTTTTTTTAAAGCAACTGACTAGGAGATACTATTTGTAGCTTCCATAACAAGGAATATATATAAATATAAAACTATTTCTATAAAAATCTTAAAATTATACACAGTGCAATGAAAATAATCATATATTAAAAAGGCAAACCAGAAAAATAAATACAGATGACCAAAAACTATGTGACGTATTTGGCCTAATTAGTAATGAGAAAAATGAAAATTACAAAATAGTGAAATTTCATTTCATGTCATCCAGTTGGGAAAAAATTAAAATACTGATAGCAATCCTAGGCAAAGGTTGTGGGAATATTGCTACTTTTTTTTTTTGAGATCTTCGCTCTTTTTTTTTTGCCCAGGCTGGAGTGCAATGGCCTGATTTCAGCTCACCGCAACCTCCGCCTCCCGGGTTCAAGTGATTCTCCTGCTTCAGCCTCCTGAGTAGCTAGGATTACAGGCGTGCACCACCACGCCTGGCTAATTTTGTATTTTTAGTAGAGACAAGGTTTCTCCATGTTGTTCAGGCGAGTCTCGAATTCCCAACCTCAGGTGATCCGCCCACCTCGGCCTCCCCAAGTGCTGGGATTACAGGCGTGAGCCACTGCGCCTGGCTAGATTGACATTTTTTTACAAAGACGGTGAGGCTGTAAATAGATGGGGGCGTTCTGGAGGGCAATCTGGCAGAATCTGTTATGCCTGTTAACTGGTAACCCAGCCAATCCCTCTCTTGAAATCGACCTGAGACAAATCCTGGCATAGGAGTACTAAGAAGCAATTGACAGGTGTTCACTATAGCAGTGTCTCCAGTAAGACTAAATTGAAATAACTGTCATTAATAGGGCAATAATTAAACTATGGCAGTCATACTATCACTTAAAGTTAATAAAGTAGATCAATATGTAATCTTTCCACAGTCATACAAGGATCAACTAAGTATTTAAAAAACCTAATTGCATGACATATGTAAACAAAATAAATCAAAACTAAGCCTTATTTCTAAGGTAAATTTATATGTATAAAAATAAACAGATTTGGCCGGGCGCGGTGGCTCAAGCCTGTAATCCCAGCACTTTGGGAGGCCGAGACGGGCGGATCACGAGGTCAGGAGATCGAGACCATCCTGGCTAACACGGTGAAACCCCGTCTCTACTAAAAATACAAAAAACTAGCCGGGCGAGGGGGCGGGCGCCTGTAGTCCCAGCTACTCGGGAGGCTGAGGCAGGAGAATGGCGTAAACCCGGGAGGGGGAGCTTGCAGTGAGCTGAGATCCGGCCACTGCACTCCAGTCCGGGCAACAGAGCGAGACTCCGCCTCAAAAAAAAATAATAAATAAATAAATAAATAAATAAATAAATAAACAGATTTACGCTTGGCACGGTGGCTCATGCCTGTTATGCCAACACTTTGGGAGGCAGAGGTAGGCGGATCACAAGGTCCAGAGTTCAAGACCAGCCTGACCAACATAGTGAAACCCCGTCTCTACTAAAAATACAAAAATTAGCCAGGCATGGTGGCGTGTGCCTGTAATCCCAGCTACTCAGGAGGCTGAGGCAGGAGAATCACTGGAACCCGGGAGGTGGAGGTTGAGGTGAGCCGAGACTGCACCACTGCACTCCAGCCTGGGCAACAAGAGGGATACTCTGTCTCAAAAACAATAAAAATAAATAACAGATTTGTATCCACTGAAGGACAAGAAGAAAATAAATAAATAAACAATCTTCTAAAATAAGGATAAACAGAGGGCCAGACACAGTGGCTCACACCTATAGTTCCAGCTACTTGGGAGGCTGAGGCAGGAGGATCCCTTGAGCCCAGGAGGCTGAGGTCACAGTGTGTTATGATTGCAGCACTGCACTTGAGCCTGGGCGATAGAGACCTCATCCCTTAAAAAATTAAATTAATCAAAAAATAAACAGAAAGGCAACAGAAAAATGCCCCCACCAAAGAATTACAGTGGTTACCAAGGAGATGGAACTGGGATTTGGGGGCAGGGAAGGAAGCTTTTACTTTTTGATTATTACGTCGGTTTGAACGTGTTGGTGTTAGTTCATAAGTGAAAATATATTCCTCTGGGGAGTGAGAGAAGGATGAGGAAGAAGCCTTTCACCTCTCACAGTTATGTCCCCCTCAAACTTAGTGTCCTCTGCATCCCTGTTCAGTGTGGTCGAACAACCGCTATTTCTTGCCAAGACAAGATCCACCCTCCCAGCACAGACATAAGGTTAAACACAGCATCAGCAGCTAGCACTCTGAAATGGAAAGATGCGGTAACAACTCCAGCCAGTTGCTTTCATCATCATCCTTCCTTATCTTAGTTATCCCCTGCAGCCCTGGCTGGAGACACAAAGCTGACTCCTAGTGTGCTTCACAGGGAGAACCGAGGGACAGCTCCATCAGCAAGCTCTCTGCTTCTCCTTCTGTTTTCCGACAAGGGGCCCTGAAACTTAAGTCACTGGGAAAAACCTCTCCAGCCCCCATCCCACATGCTGTCCATCAATATGACACTGTAAAAAGTAAAGTAGAGGTTCCTCTTCAAAGACTTTCCTCCCCATCTAATTAGGAATAGTAACTTCTCCTAGAAGCAAAATTTATCCAAAGACCTGTGCTAACATTCTTAAATATCTGCTAGCCGTAATAAAAACATCAATATACTTTATGTTCTTAGCTCCCACAATTTAGCCTAAATATTTGCCCTGGCATGCTTATACTGGTCCAAGCAAGCGTTAGGTCATAGCCTGTTCCCCTTCCTTATTTAAAAGTGTTTTTACCTTTCTTAAGCATTCCACAAATGACTTCCTTCTTTGTTCCATTCTACCTTCGCCTCTTTTAAAAAGTTCTAAGTTGCTAGCCAGTCGGGACAAATACAGAATGTAAAGGTGCGGCTCCAGCCAATGGAAATCGGACACAGCAGTAGGGTGGGTCCGTCAGGTTATACATGACCCTGTCTTCTTTGTTTGGTGTACTCTCGTGGCAAAACGGCTGGTGAGTGTACCCTTTTTGCAGTAAAAATGGCCTTGCAAAATAAATTAAATTTATGTTCAAGTGCTATTTCTTTATGGCACCGAGGAACAAACATTTCAAACAACACAAAAGCAAAATTAGAGTTCAAGACCTTAGTTTCCTTTGTCACTGGATGCTGTATAAACTATCATCTGAGACTTTCCCCAGATTCACTAATTAAATTGATCAGGAGAGAGTATGGACTATCCAGATGAATTCCTTTTACTAATTTTATATAATGGGCCTGGGTTGTTAATTTACTTTAACTTCAGAGACAAGGATAACACATATGATTGGTTTAAGCTACACCAGGGAGTCGATCAGGCAGATCTGGTGGCAGCTGCTCAAATCAGAAACTCACACTCCAGAGATGGATGGCCACTATTAAGGCAGGAAGTCACATTCCAGAAGTAACACAGTAGCTCTTCTGTTATCCATACCTCTGGAAATTTATAATTCAAATACTGGGCACCAAAAATATTTGTATTGGTAAAATCAGTGGCGTGTTCATCAGAATAATCTCTGTTAGAAATGGGCTCTCATTGGTGAAATTAGTGACTGTCCACATACGCAAACTTGCATAAAATATTTTACAGATACACCCCACATTTGCATGAACAGATTAGAGGAATACAACGAGACCGTTCTTCAGGGATAGTGCTTGATACTTCAGTCCGGATATGTAAACCAGCGCCACCATCCAGCTACTGGCTGTGAGTATTTATTTATTTTTGAGACAGAGTCTTGCTCTGTAGCTCAGGGTGGAGTGCAGTGGTGTGATCTGGGCTTACTGCAACCTCCACCTTCCGGGTTCAAGAGATTCTCCTGCCTCAGTCTCAAGAGTAGCTGGGACTACAGGTACGCACGACTACGCCTAATTTTTGTATTTTTAGTAAAGACAGGGTTTCACCATATTGGCCAGGCTGGTCTGGAAATCCCGACCTCAAGTCATCTGCCTGCCTCAGCCTCCCAAAGTGCTGGGACTACATGCGTGAGCCACCAAGCCTGGCCTGATTGTGAGGATTTCTGATTGACTGGGAGGAACTATAAGCATGACAAATCCTATACCTGTGCTTCAGGTAAGCTCTTCATAAAAGGAGGGGTCGGCCGGGCGCGGTGGCTCAAGCCTGTAATCCCAGCACTTTGGAGGCCGAGACGGGCGGATCACAAGGTCAGGACATCGAGACCATCCTGGCTAACAGGGCGAAACCCCGTCTCTACTAAAAAATACAAAAAACTAGCCGGGCGAGGTGGCGGGCGCCTGTAGTCCCAGCTACTGGGGAGGCTGAGGCAGGAGAATGGCGTGAACCCGGGAGGCGGAGCTTGCAGTGAACTGAGATCCGGCCACTGCACTCCAGCCTGGGCGACAGAACGAGACTCCGCCTCAAAAAAAAAAAAAAAAAAAAAAAAGGAGGGGTCAGAGTACCTACAAAATGCAAGAGCTAAGCTTTCAGGACAGGACACATCATCTGTTTTGTGCCTGCTTGCTAATAAATACACATTTAATAAATGACTGTTGAGTGGCAGACTTTTTCATCTGAGGCCAGCTTTTATTATGACTTGGTAGCAGTGTTGTGCGGGAGCAGCTAAACTCCATCTACCTCAAGTCTTTTTGGCTGTGACTGTAACCTGTCAAAAAGTCCTAAGGGGTACGACCAGATTGGCTCAGGTCCGTTTCCAGCAGTATGGTACAAAGAATTAGATTACATATGGTATCACTAACATGCCCTAAAACATTTGGATCATGGTCAAGAAAGTCAGACTCCTGACCCAGAGAAGAGAAGGCACAGAGGAATAAAGCATTCACTTTCAGCAGACAGATACTCTTCTAGGATCATAAGCCAAGAACTCTGATAGGTTACATTCTAATTTTTCCATCTAAATAAGCATTTCAAAGGGGAAAAAAGATAAGCAAGTGTCTATATCATTTCAAATTTCTTGGCAGTTAATAAAACAGACTTTTATTTATTTATTTTTTGCGACAGAGTCCCACCTTGTCGTCCAGGGTGCAGTGCAGTGGCACAATCTTGGCTTACTGCAACCTCTACCTCCCAGGTTCAAGCAATTCTCCTGCCTCAGTCTCCCAAGTAGCTGGGATTACAGGTACGTGCCACAATGCCTTGCTAATTTTTTTGTCTTTGTAGTAGAGACAGGGTTTCACTATGTTGGTCAGGCTGGTCTCGAACTCCTGACCTCAGGTGATCCACCTGCCTTGGCCTCCCAAAGTGCTGGGATTACAGGCAGGAGCCACCACGCCCAGCCAAAACTTACTTTAGTGAGTATTTTGAATATATAATTGCTTTATCAGAAGCAAAATATTATTCATAATATTTTATCTCCAATGATATTTCAAATCCTTCTTAACATTATTTAGGACATTCACCATTCTAGGCCACTCAACATAATACGTAATTCTCTCTTTAGAAAACAACTTCTCAGATTTAAAAATCATTATCATGCCAATTGCATTATTGTTGTTTTTTTTTAAAGAAAATGGTGCAGAAGGGATTAAGGCACTTTTTTTTTTAAACTTTAAGTTCTGGGATATATGTGCAGAACGTGCGGGTTTGTTACATAGGTATACATGTGCCATGGTGGTTTGCTGCACCAGCAACCCATCATCTAGGTTTTAAGCCCCGCATGCATCAGGTATTTGTCCTAATGCTTTCCCTCTCCTTGCCCCCCATCCCCGCGACAGGCTCCAGTGTGTGATGTTTCCCTCCCTGTGTCCCTGTGTTCTCACTGTAAGGTACATATTCAAGTTTTTAAAATGGGAACCAGGGCAAAAGTTTTGAATACATTTCACTAAAGCAGATATAGGAATGGCCTATAAGCCCATGAAAAAAGCATTCAACATCAGGGAAATGCAAATTAAAACCACCATGAAATACCACTTCACATCCATTAAAATGGCTAAAATTAGAATGACAACACCAATTGTTGGAGAACATGTAGCACAATCAGAACTCACACACTGCTAATGGGAAAGTAAACCGGTATGAAGACACTGGCAAAACTGAGCGGTTTCTTACAAAGTTACTTAGGCTTTCCCTACGACCCAGACATTCTACTCCTAAGTATATACCTAAGGCAAATTAGTATGTGTGTCGACAAAAAGATTTGCAGATGAATATTTGTAGCAGTTTCATAAAAGCTAAAAACTGGGCCGGGCGCGGTGGCTCAAGCCTGTAATCCCAGCACTTTGGGAGGCCGAGACGGGCGGATCACGAGGTCAGGAGATCGAGACCATCCTGGCTAACACGGTGAAACCCCGTCTCTACTAAAAAACACAAAAAAATAGCTGGGCGCAGTGGCGGGCGCCTGTAGTCCCAGCTACTCGGGAGGCTGAGGCAGGAGAATGGCGTAAACCCGGGAGGCGGAGCTTGCAGTGAGCTGAGATCCGGCCACTGCACTCCAGCCTGGGCGACAGAGCAAGACTCCGCCTCAAAAAAAAAAAAAAAAAAAAAAAAAAAAGCTAAAAACTGAAAGCAACCCAAATGTACATCAATAAGACAATGGATAGACCGCGTACACTCATACAAGGGAACACCGCTCAGCAGTAACGAAGGAGTAAAGTAGTTCAAGAGCAGGTAAAACTAACCGACAGTGACAGAAATCAGACAGCAGATGCTCCGGGTAGAGGGATGACAGGAAACACCCAGGGAACTCTAGTGTAGTTGTTCACTTGCTAAAATTCAAACCACACATAAATCCATGCATTTTACTGTAGGCAAATTACACTTGTTTTTTTTTTAAAGCTGGGGTGGGAGGAGGGAGGGCCACACAAAAACTCTTAACTGAAACAGATCCATGAAAAGGCTACAGAATTAATGAAGTATTCTGTAAAGAATATAATTGAGAATGATCTTGACCTTAGTATCTGTTAGAGACTGCTGACAGTACATGACATTGCAACTTTAAAAGACCTACCAGAAAAGATAAGTGTGGTTAAGCAGAAAAATTCTTTCAAAGATTCTTGAAATAGTATTTGTATCCTTCTTCAGTCTGCAAAAGACTGTTTACTTAAATAATTTTATTTTACAGATAGGGTCACCTGTCACCCAGGATGTCAGGCAGTAGTACAATCACAACCCACGGCAGCCTTGACCTCCTGGGCTCAGGCGATCCTCCCACCTCACCCTTCTGAGTAGCTGGGACCACAGGCGTGCACCACCACACTCAGCTCATTTTTAAATTTTTTTTGTAGAGATAGGGTCTTGCCATGTTGCCCAGGATGGGCTCAAGTAAGCTTATGGCCTCAGCCTGCCAAAGTGCTGGGATTATAGGTCTGAGCCACCATGCCCAGCCCATATTTTAAAATTTTTAAGAGGTAGCTCTTCAGGTCCTAAAATTGTCACAAAGGAAAATTCATGGAAATAGGGCCTAAATTATCTTTAATAGATTATCACCATTCCCTATATTCTATCAACCCCGTTACTTTAAAAAAAAAAAAAAAAAACATAAACCGGATTTAAAATGAGAAAACAGGCCAGGTGCAGTGGCTCACGCCTATAATCCCAGCACTTTGGGAGGCTGAGGTGGGCAGATCACTTGAGGTCAGGATTTCTAGACCAGCCTGGCCAACTGGGCAAAACCCTGTCTCTACTAAAAATACAAAAATTAACCAGGCATAGTGGCGCGTGCCTGTAAT
The DNA here is from genome assembly GCF_009764315.1 of Trachypithecus francoisi. Lineage (NCBI taxonomy): Eukaryota > Metazoa > Chordata > Mammalia > Primates > Cercopithecidae > Trachypithecus > Trachypithecus francoisi. The sequence goes on from NW_022681461.1 coordinate 1,877,764, forward strand.
CCCAGCTACTCAGGAGGCTGAGGCAGGAGAATCGCTTGAACCCAGGAAGCGGAGGCTGCAATGAGATGAGATTGTACCATTGCACTCTAGCCTAAGAAACAGAGTGAGACTCCGTCTCAAAAAAAAAAAAAAAAAAAAAAAGAGAAAACAGTGACTAGGCCAAGCTCTTTCACCACCTAGAACATCACCATCCAAAAGAACATTCTGCAAGAAGGGGAAAGTCTCTATCTGCTCTGTCCAGTACAGGAACCACTGCCACATGTGGGTAGTGGTCACTGCAGTGGGCAGCACAGACAGAGGAAATAAACCGAGCAGTTTCTAATCTGTAGCCTCTGACAAGGGGGAACCTGACAGCCAAAAGGCCTCCATGGAGGCAAGGAACAAATAGTGTTCCTTCTGCCTTGAGGGCCTTTGCTGCTGAGAGCCTTGATCCCAGCACCAGGCATCAGAGCACCCCTGGGCAGATACACTTGGCCCTGTACTGCTGAGTTCACACCAGGCACTCAGCTGATGCCTGTTTCATAAACAAGTGAATACGAACACAGAGGCAGGGCTCCGTGGAGTACATCTTAGTCTAGGCACTTTACACATGTGCTCTCTTTCACCTTTCACCAGTCTGATGATATAGGTCTTAGCATCTTAATTTTACGAATGGGAGAGGCAGCACCAAGGAAGCGTAAGTAGCCTGCACAGGGCTTGTGACATCAGGGTGATATATGAACATATGTAGCCAATGTATTCCGAATCAACAAATATGAAGGAGCACATGTATCAACAATTGCCCTAGAGCAATTTCTTTAAAGGGCACCAACTCCCCGCCGCACCCCCACAATTACTCATTATTATATCATAGTGTTATTTCAAGGAAAAGCCTATGGAAAAATAATTAAGTGACTCAGGTAAGTGACTTCCAGACTGCCTACTTTATACGATATGGCTTTCAAGATTTAATTTTTTCTTTTCCAGAAAGGAAAACCAAAAAAACCCTGAAACCCACATCATAGAAAGCTTCAATTCCCTTCAAAGCTTTGCTTCTTGTGGGGTCTGCCATACTACAAAAGAACACTCTGGGGGTCCTGGGGAAGGGGCAGGAAGCAGCAGAACTGTGTGGAGAAGGAGGGGGCTGTTCACTGGAAGCCCCTATAAACCCACGCACGGCTTTCAGCGAAGGAGTGTGCTGCCTTTACTTACAAGCCAGCTTTTACAGCAACACATTTCCACAGCAGTAACATTCAGCTCTCTGCACAGCCCACTGCAGTGCACAGCCTGTCAGCAGCTCCACTGGAAGCCAAAGGATTTTAAGAGAAATTTCCTTATACTTTGATGTTCAGGGCAAAAAACTCACTAAGTTTCCCAAATTGACATTAAAATGTTGAGTTAGTTTTATCCAGAATGGGAAATGTACTTAAATTTATAGGGCTTTTCTTGTTGTTACTGAGATAGGGCTCATTCTGTCACCCAGGCTGGAGTGCAGTGGCATAATCAAGGCTCACTGCAGCCTCTACCTCCTGGGCTCAAGCGATGCTCCCGCCTGAGCCTCCCAAGTCCCTGGGACCACAGGGACACACCACCACACCCGGCTAAGTTTTGTATTTTTGGCTAAGACAAGGTCTTGCTATGTTAACCATACTGGTCTCGGACTCCTGGGCTCAAGTGATCGTCCCAAAATGTTGGGGTTACAGGCGTGAGCCCCTGCACCCAGCCAAATTTGTAGTTTTTAAAACACTGCCTTTTCTTACATGAAAAGGGCGGTTTCAGAAGAAGTCAGTAAAAATCTGGGAATTTTAATGTCCATACTGAATTATATTTATCTATTTTATAACAAAGTGATGTTTAGCTTGTAACTATGAAGTAGATTTAAATTTTGTAGTATCACTTGGATAGTTATAATAGACAAAACACCACTAGAAAGCAGGAATTAAATCTTTCTGTAGAATGAAATTCACACAGTATTAAACATTTTGATTAAAAGTACCCTGGTTGCCAGGTGCAGTGGCTCATGCTGTAATCCTAGCACTTTGGAAGGCCGAGGCGGATGAATTGCCTGAGCTCAGGAGTTCAAGACCAGCTTGGGCAACACGGTGAAATCCCACCTCTACTAAAATACAAAAAAATTAGTTAGGCGTGGTGGCATGCACCTGTAATCCCAGCTACTTGGAAGGCGGAGGCAGGAGAATTGCTTGAATCTGGGAGGTGGAGGTTGCAGTGAGCTGAGATTGCGCCATTGCACTCCAACCTGGGCAACAAAGTGAGACTCCGTCTGAAAAAAAAAAAAAAATTACGCCTAGTAAGTATATTTGGTTTTTTGTTTAATTTGAATGAATATGCAAGCATTCTGTTATGCTTAATCACACAGCCTAAATTGTCCTAAACAATTCTACTTTCATATTTCCATTCCATTCCTAAAAGTAACCTTTTCATTTGTCAGGTGTATGTACTTATTTGCTTAAGGTACAAGTAAAATATTCTTTGAAATCTGGAGTCTTGATCTTCAGGAGCCTAATGTAATTCAGGAAAGAAAAGCTACACAAATAGAAAATTAAGATTAGTCTGCAAATAGAAATAGATGTAACACTGAGCTTTTAAAACCAGTAAGTTTTTAGGCCAGGCACAGGGGCTCACGCCTGTAATCCCAGCACTTTGGGAGGCCGAGGTGGGCGGATCACGAGGTCAGGAGATCAAGACCGTCCTGGTTAACATGGTGAAACCCTGTCTCTACTAAAAAAATACAAAAAAATTAGCTGGGTGTAGTGGCGGGTGCCTGTAGTCCTAGCTACTTGGGAGGCTGAGGCAGGAGAATGGCATGAACCCGGGAGGTGGAACTTGCAGTGAGCCAAGACTGCACCACTGCACCCCAGCCTGGGCAACAGAGCGAGACTCTGTCTCAAAAAATAAATAAATAAATAAGTTTTTAAATTGCAGTCAATAACAACATAAAATTTACCATCTTAGCCATTTTAAGAGCACAGTATAATAATGTTAACTTGTAAGTACACTGCTGTGCAATACATCTCTAAAAGTTGTTCACCTTGCTAAACTGAAACTCTATATCCACTGAACAGAACTCCTCTTTTCCCCATCCCCCAAAGCTCCTGGAAATCACCATTCTACTTTCTGTCTCTAGGAGTCTGACTCATGTAGATACCCCATATACGTGGAATCATGCAGTATTTGTCTTTTTGTGATGAGCTTATTGAACGTAGCATAATGTCCTGAAGCTTCATCCATGTTGTAGCATATGACAGGATTTCTTTCTTTTTTAAAGCTGGATAATATTCCACTGTTACATACATACCACATTTTCTTTTTCCATTCATCTGCTGATAAACACTGAGGCGGCTTCCACCTCTTGGCTCTTGTGAAAAATGCTGAACTACACTGGACATAAGTGTGAAAGTACCACTGGGTGATCCTGTTTTCAATTCTTTTGGTGTTATAAACAGCAGCAGGATTGCTGGATAATTTTTAGTTTTCCGAGGAACCTCTATACTATTTTCCATAGCAACTGCACCATTTTACATTCCCATGAACAGTGTACAAGACTTCCAATTTCTCCACATCCTCGCCAACATCTATTTCCTGTTTTTTTTTTTTTTCCTTTGCAGCAGCCATCCTAAAAGGTGTAGTTTTGATTTGCATTTCTCTAAAGATTAGTGTCAGTGAGCACCTTTTTTCTTTTTTAGAGATGGGGTCTCTTTGGCCCAGCCTGGCCTCGAACTCCTGGGCTCAAGTGGTCCTCCCTCCTCGGCCTCCCAAGTAGCTGGGCCTACATACAGGTGCATGCCACAGCTCTGGCTGTGGAGCAGCTTTCATATGTTCGTTGGTCAGCTGTGTATCTTCTTTAGAAAACTGTTGATTCAAGTCCTTGGCCTATTTTTTAATTGGTTTGTTTGGTCTGTTCAGTTGCAGAAGTTGTGTGTATACTCTCTGCATTAGCCCTTGTGCCATCCCCTTATCAGATACGGTTTGCTTCCATTATAGGTTGTCTTTTCACTCAGCTGTTTTCTTTGCTGAGCAGAAGTTTCAAAGTTTGAGGTAATCCCACTTGTCTATTTCTGTTTATGCTGCCTGTGCTTTTGATATCATATCCAATAAATTATTCCCAAACCCAAGGTCATGAGGCATTTGCCTATGCTTCTGTCTAAGACTTTTATAGTTTCTGGTCTTATGTTTAGGTCTTTAAGATACGTTGCATTAATTTTTGTATATAGGGTAAGGTAAGAGTACAACCTTATTCTCTAGCAGGTGGATATCCAGTTTTCCCAAACCATTTATTGAAGACACAAATTCTTGGCATCTTTGCCAAAGATCATTTAATCATATATATAAGGGTTTATTTCTGGGCTGTTTATTCTATTCCATTGGTCTGTCCTCATGCCAGTATCATACTGCTTTGATTACTGTGACTTTGTAATATATTCTGAAATCAGGAATTTAAGCCTCTAGTTTCCCGTCCCCTCCCCCCTTTTCAACGTTGTTTTGGCTATTCAATGTCCTTTGAGGTTCCATATAAATTTTAGGATTATTTTTCTATCTCTGCACAAAATGCCATTAGGATTCTGATAGGGACTGCATTCAATCTGCAGATAGCTTTAGGTGGTTATTAACATCTTAAGAATATTAAGTCTTCCAATTCACAAGCAACAGGATGTCTTTCCATTTATTTGTGTCTTTAATTTCTTTCAGCAATGTAAAACCTTAAGGGTTTTTTGTTTTCTAAAATAGGGTCTCCCTCTCTTGCCCAGGCTGGAGTACAGTGGAACAATCACAGCTCACTGCAGCCTTGACTTCCCAGGCTCAAGAGATCCCGCCTCATCAGTCTCCCACGTTGCTGGGGACTACTGGCACATGCCACCACAGCCAGCTAATTGTTATATTGTTTGTAGAGACGGGGTCTTACTATGTTGCCCAGGCTGGTATTGAATTCCTGGACTCAAGTGATCCACCTGCCTCTGTGTGGAAGAGTGCTGGGATTACAGGTGTGAACCACCACACCCAGCCAAACCTTAAGTTTTTAAAAAGCTGTTTTGCTTTTCGAGCAAATTCCTATGCACTTATCGAGCAAAGAAATCTATTTACTGAAATATGTTCACCATCAGCTTTGTTAACTTACCCTTCAAATACAGGTTGCTGGCCGGGCACAGTAGCTCACACCTGTAATCCCAGCAATTTGGGAGGCCGAGGTGGGTGGATCACGAGATCAGGATTTCAAGACCAGGCTGGTCAACATAGTGAAACCCCATCTCTACTAAAAATACAAAAATTAGTCAGCATGGTGGCAGGTGCCTGTAGTCCCAGCTACTCAGGAGGCTGAAGCAGGAGAATCACTTGAACCTGGGAGGTGGAGGTTGCAGTGAGCCGAGATCATGCCACTGCACTCCAGCTTGGGCAACAGAGTGAGACTTTGTCTCAAAAACAAAAAAGAAACAAAAAAACAACCAAAAACAAAAACAAAAAAACAGGCTGCTAAACAAGAATATTAATAAAGTCTTATTTATAAGGGCTATAATAAGATAAAATACCTACAAGATCAGAAAGGTTAATTCCTATATTTTTATTAAACAAAAAAACAAGGCCATCTGATATTCATCTACAATGTAAATGTAGCATTATGGAGGTTACAATAACTCCTCAGTCTTTAATTTCCAAACATTGAGGAGTCAAAGTTAAATAAAATTAAAATGTTTGCTGTAAGAGTTAACTGTTCAGAAAATGGTTCATACGTGAAATAGAATATAAAAATCCCGTTTGTAGTTCCTAAATATCTAAGAAAAAGTTTAACATGTAATGTGCAAGACAGGTATGAAATTTTAATATATTACTGAGGGACCCAAAAGAAGACTTCAGCAGTCAAAAAGCCATACCATGGCCGGGTGTGGTGGCTCATGCCCGTAATCCCAGCACTTTGGGAGGCCGAGGCAGGTGGATCACGAGGTCAAGAGATAGAGACCATCCTGGCCAAGATGGTGAAACCCCATCTCTACCAAAAATACAAAAATTAGCTGGGCGTAATGGCGTGCGCCTGTAGTCCCAGCTGGTCAGGAGACTTAGGCAGGAGAATTTCTTGAACCCAGGAAGAGGCTGCAGTGAGCTGAGATGGCACCACTGCACTCCAGCCTGGGCGACAGAGCAAGACTTGGTCTCAAAAAAAAAAAAAAAGGCAAGCCATACCATGTTTGTGAACTGTCAAGTCATTATAAATATTTTTTTCTGCCTAGGCTAATTCATGTAAATAATTAACAGGATTTTGTGTTTCTTCATGGAAGGCAAATGGATCCTAAAGTTCATATGGAAAAATAAGCCAGAACAAATAAGAAGAGTTTGAGAGAAAGCTGGGGGGAAAAAAACTCTAAAAACGGCTAGCACACCTGGATATGTAAAGATATGGAAAGGCCTCTGTTACTAAAACAAAGAGTTGCTGGCATCCGACAGACACATACAAAGAAGAGAAGTCAAGAGAAGTTCTAAGATAGACCCAAACACATTCAGGAATGTAATACATGATAAAGATGATAAACTAGATGTCAAGTAAATAAACGGTATTAGGTAGCAATCTGAAAAGATAACTAAAGTAACTCTATGACCTCACAGCTGAGTAAACTTAACATGAAGAAAATATTTAGATATAAGAAAACAAAAACAAAAAATCTGTAAGAAAACATAAGATTTCCACTACTAGGCAAGATAGAGCGACAGGAACCAGATTTACTATTCCTCCGGAAAAAGCAACTTAAATTATAAAAAACAAAATACATTAGATGTTTTTCAAGACTGGATATCAAGCAACGAAGGACACAGGCAATCCCTGAGACACAGGAAACAAAAAGGTGAGCCCTGCAACTGCCCAGCTTACGCTGCTGCACGGAGAGCGAACTGAGGCAGAACCTGGCAGACGCCCTGAATGAAGGACATGGAGCTGAGTCCAGGGAAAATCAAGGCAGCAAGAGCTCCCAGGACAGAGTAACCAAAGAGAAGAAAGCTGCACAGAATAGAGAACCCTAGAGATTTGCAAAGGGTCCAAAGTATCCAACAGAATTCAAGAGCACATAGACTATGCAAGTGAGAAAACTACTGAAGACCCAGGAGAAGGTGGGCGCAGTGGCTCACATCTGTAATCTCAGCACTCTGGGAGGCCGAGGCAGGTGGATCACTTGAGTCCAGGAGTTTAAGACCAGCCTAGGCAACGTGTCAAAATCCCTTCTTTGCCGGGCGCGGTGGCTCACGCCTGTAATCCCAGCACTTTGGGAGGCCGAGGCGGTCAGATCACGAGGTCAGGAGATCAAGACCATCCTGGCTAACATGGTGAAACCCCGTCTCTACTAAAAATACAAAAAACTAGCCGGGCGAGGTGGCAGGCGCCTGTAGTCCCAGCTACTTGGTAGGCTGAGGCAGGAGAATGGCGGGAACCCAGGAGGCGGAGCTTGCAGTGAGACGAGATGGTGCCACTGCACTCCAGCCTGGGCGACAGAGCGAGACTCTGTCTCAAAAAAAAAAAAAAAAAATCCCTTCTTCACTGAAAACATAAAAATTGGCAGGGTGTGGTGATGCATGCCTGTAGTCCCAGCTACTCAGGAGGCTGAGGAACGAGAATCACTTGAACCTGGGAGGCAGAGGTTGCAGTGAGCCGAGATGGCGCCACTGCACTCCAGCCTGTGCAAGAGAGCAAGGCTGTCTCAAAAAAAAAAAAAAAAAAACCCAGGAGAGAATCATCTGAAAGAATTACAGCAGAATCATACAGGCTCTGATAAGTGCTTGTTCTCAGCACTCCTAAGTCATCATGGGACACTGGGTGGAGTGCTCGGGAAATACATAATAATTATTAGCCCTTGGCCAGGCGCAGTGGCTCATGCCTGTAATCCCAGCATTTTGGGAGTCTGAAGCAGACGGATCACGAGGTCAAGAGACAGAGACCATCCTGTAATAGAGATGGTGAAACTCCGTCTCTACTAAAATACAAAAATTAGCTGGGTGTGATGGTGTGCGCCTGTAGTCCCAGCTACTCAGGAGGCTGAGGCAGAAGAAATGCTTGAACCCAGGAGGCGGAGGTTGCAGTGAGCTGAGATCACACCACTGCACTCCAGCCTGGAGGGAGAGTAAGACTCTGTCTCAAAAAGAAAAAAAAAGATTAGCCCTCAACTAAGCATTGGTCCAGGTCTGCTTAACAAATCACAAAATCAAGATCTAAAAGTATTGGACTGTTTAAGTAACTTAACTACGTCTCTGAACAAAGTTCAAGATTTATAACAATATAAAAATATTTAACACCCATTAAGTAAAATTCAGCATTCAATCAAAGATTGCCAGGCATACAAAGAAGCAGAAAAGCATGACCCGTAAAGAAGAAAATAATCAACCAAAACAGACACAGAACTGATACACAGTTGGAATTAGCAGAGAAACACACTAAAAGTTACTATAACTTATTCCATATATTCAGTAAGATAGGCATCTACCTATACACACCCACATAAAAACTTGCATGTAAATGTTCATAACAGCAGTATTCATAACAGCCTAAACAGAGAAACAGCCTGAATGTTCATCAACTGATAAACAAAATATGATACCATCATACAATGCAGCATTCAGCCATAAAATGGAGTAAGCACTAACACATACTACAAAATAGGTGGACATCACCAACATGCTGTGTGAAAAGAAACCAGGCATAGAAGAACACAAATGGTAAGATCTCATTTATATGAAATATTCAAAATAGGAAACATGTAGTGAGAGAAAGCAGATTCATAGTTGCGCCTAGCTGGGAGAGGTGAGGGGAAGGGAACAATGTATTTTTGAGGGGATAATGAAAATACATTAAAATCAGATCAAGGTAACAGGTACACAACTCGACAATATTCTATTATTTAAAAAAGCTTTAAAAATATTTAAAATTGGCCGGGCACGGTGGCTCAAGCCTGTAATCCCAGCACTTTGGGAGGCCGAGACGGGCGGATCACAAGGTCAGGAGATCAAGACCATCCTGGCTAACATGGTGAAACCCCGTCTCTACTAAAAAATACAAAAAACTAGCCGGGCGAGGTGGCGGGTGCCTGTAGTCCCAGCTACTCGGGAGGCTGAGACAGGAGAATGGCATGAACCCGGGAGGCAGAGCTTGCAGTGAGCTGAGATCCGGCCACTGCACTCCAGCCTGGGCGACAGAGCAAGACTCTGTCTCAAAAAAAAAAAAAAAAAATTTAAAATTAAATAACATTTGAATAGTATGTAAAATATAATTTTCAACAAACACACCAATGAAATATACATTTTAAGTTGGTGAACTGCATGGTACGTGAATTAGAGCTGTTATTAAAAAAAAAAAAAAGAAAAGAAAAAAGGCTGGGCATGGTGGCTCACGCCTGTAATCTCAGCACTTTGGGAGGCTGAGGGGGGCAGATCACGAGGTCAGGAGTTTGAGTCCAGCTGGCCAACATGGTGAAACCCTGTCTCTACTAAAAATACAAAAATTAGCCGGGCGTGGTGGTGCAGACCTGTAGTTCCAGCTACTCAGGAGTCTGGACAGGAGAACTGCTTGAACCCGGGAGGCGGACGTCATAGTCAGCCGAGACTGCGCTATGACACTACAGCCTGCTGGGAGACAGAGTAAGACTCCATCTCAAAAAAAAAAAAAGACATGAAAGATATAAAAATGGCCCAAACTGAACTTTTCTGAAAATAAAAACTACAATTATGAGATGAAAAATACACTGGATAGGACTAATGGCAGATAAGACATAAGAAAAGATTAGTGAATTTAAAGGCACAGCATTAGAAACTATACAAATGAAAAGAGAGGGGAAAACAATATTAAAAAGTGAAGGCCAGACATAGTGGCTCACTCCTATAATCCCAGCATTTTAGAAGGCCAAGGAGCAAGGATTGCTTGAGCCCAGGAGTTGGAGACCAGCCTGGACAAGATGGTGAAATCCTGTCTCTACCAAAAAATACAAAAATTAACCAGGAGTAGTGGCGTGTGTCTGTAGTCCCAGCTACAGGAAGCTGAGGTGGGAAGATCACTTGAATCCAGGAGGTCGAAGCTGCAGTGGGCTATGATCACACCACTACACTCCAGCCTGGACAACGGAGGGAGACCTTCCTTATCTTTAAAAAAAAAAGCATAAGAGTGAGCTGTACAATAACGTAAAAATGGTCTAATAAGCAGATACTTGTTAAGGAGAAGGAGGTAGAAAAAATATTTACATAAATAATGGCTGAGAGCTTTCTAAACTGATGAATTCTGTAAGCACACAGATCCAAGAAGTTCAACCAATCTCAAGCACAGGAAACATAAAGAAAACCACACCAATGCACATCACAAACTGCTTAAAGCCAACAAGAGAAAATCTTAAAAGCAGTCAGAGAAAAAAAAATTCCACACAAGGAAACAAAGAAGGCTATCAGATGTATTGTTGCTACCAATTCAAGTGATAAGACAGGAAAGGACCAGGCGCAGCGGCTCACACCTGCAATCCCAGTTCTTTGGGAGGCCGAGGCAGGTGGATCACCTGAGGTCAGGAGTTCGAGATGAGCCTGGCCAACATGGTGAAACCCTGTCTCTACTAAAAATACAAAAATTAGCCGAGCGTGGTGGCACATGCCTGTGATCCCGGCTACTCAGGAGGCTGAGGCAGGAGAATCGTTTGAACCCAGGCGGCAGAGGTTGCAGTGAGCCGAGACTGTGTCATTGCACTCCAGCCAAGGTAACAAAGAAAGACCTTGTTTGAAAAAAAAAAAAAAAAAGGCCGGGCGCGGTGGCGCAAGCCTGTAATCCCAGCACTTTGGGAGGCCGAGACGGGCGGATCACGAGGTCAGGAGTTCGAGACCATCCTGGCTAACACGGTGAAACCCCGTCTCTACTAAAAAATACAAAAAATTAGCCGGGCGAGGTGGCGGCGCCTGTAGTCCCAGCTACTCGGGAGGCTGAGGCAGGAGAATGGCGTAAACCCGGGAGGCGGAGCTTGCAGTGAGCTGAGATCCGGCCACTGCACTCCAGCCCGGGCGACAGAGCGAGACTCCGTCTCAAAACAAAAAACAAAACAAAACAAAACAAAAAAAAACAGGAGAGAAACATCTTTAAAGTATTGAAAGAAAAAAAAATGAAAAATGTCAACCTAGAGTTCAACACTAAACAAAAATCTTCAAAAACAAAGGCACAATGAAGACATTTTTAGACATTCAGAAGATGAAAGAGTTCATCACTAGCAGATCTACACTATAAAAAATGTTAAAAGACATCTTCCAGGTAGAAGGAAAATGCCAGTTGGAAATCTGTATTTATACCATGGAATGAATGGCCCTAGAAATGCTAACTACTACACGGACAAATGTTTAAGAATTTGTTGTCCTCATTTAAGTTGCTTTAAAAGACGATTATTTTGACAAAAGTAATTAACAAAAGTAACAGGATTTATAATATATGTAAAAGTAAAATTCATGAGGACAATAGTGTAAAGGCTAGGATGGGAGAAATGGAAGAAAACATAGAGGAACTCCTCAATAAATCTGTTGAGTACAATTATGGCTTAAAATCCAGAAGCCATAATAGAAAAGAGTAACAGAGTCAGCTATAAACTTTGTGTGGCAAACACAAAGCACTAACCAAGTATAAGCAAATCAAAAGGTAAACGACAAAAAGAAAATACATTTGTAATTCATCACAGATAACAACATAAAAATTAGAAATAGCCAATAGCCCAATAAAACAATGCACAAAGAATATTTATGGCCAGTTTTCAGAAACTCAATCTATACTCATAAGAGAAATACAAATGAAAACTACATTGAGACTCTAATTTTCTACCTATTAGATTGACAAAAATCTAAAAGTTTAGTAACACACTTTGTGAAGTTTTTTTTCAGATGGAGTCTCACTCTGTCACCCAGGCTGGAGTGCAGTGGCACGATCTTGGCTCACCGCAACCTCTGCCGCCCGAGTTCAAGCAATTCTCCTGCCTCAGCCTCCCGAGTAGTGGGGATTACAAGCACCTGCCACTGCGCCCAGCTAATTTTTGTATTTTTTAGTAGAGATGGGGTTTCACCATCTTGGCCAGGCTAGTTTTGCACTTCTGACCTTGTGATCCACCTGCCTGGGCCTCCCAAAGTGCTGGGATTACAGGTGCGAGCCACTGCATCCAGCCTATTTGTGACGTTATTTTAAAAAAAAGTACTCTCATATATTACTAGTGGGACTGTAAATTGGTAAATCTTCCATCAAAATTACAAATACATATACCTCTAACTCAGCAGTGCGCTTTTGGAATGCCACTCTGATACACATGTGTATATATGTGAAATGACATACATGTACCAGATTATTGAATACAGCATTTTAATACCTAAAGACAGAAAACAATCCACATGAGCCTCAATAAGGGATTGCTTAAAGATCTTTTGTATATTATAAAGTGAAATTCTATGTAGGTACAAAAATAATGAGAAAATTCTGTGAAATAAAGTTGAAATCTTTCCAAGATGTATCATATTCCATCGAATCTAAAATGTACTTTTCTCACATTTGAATATCTCTGAAATTATGCCATATCTTATAACCAGTAACTTACAATTATAATTGGCAGCATTTCTGCTTTCTTAGAAGTACTTAAAGCTGGGTATGGGGGCTCAGGCCTATAATCCCAGCACTTTCGGAGGCCAAGGTGGGTGGATCACCTGGGGTGAGGAGTTCAAGACCAGCCTGGCCAACATGGTAAAACCCTATCTCTACTAAAAATACAAAAAATTAGCCAGGCATTGTGGTGGGTGCCTGTAATCCCAGCTACTCAAGAAGCTGAGGCAGAAGAATCACTTGAACTAGGAGGCGGAGGTTGCAGTGAGCCGAGATCGCGCCATTGCACTCCAGCCTGGGCAACAAGAGTGAAACTCTGTCTCGAAAAAAAAAAAAGTAAGCAAAAATAATAGTAACATTATATTGGATATTGGAATCAATGAATTATGACATCATCTGTTGAGAACAGTAAGTGCAGAACCACGCGGAGCACAAGCTATCTCTCAATTCAAAGAGAATCTGTTTAATGCAATGTAGTGTCCTGGACTGTATCCAGGAGCAGAAAAAAGATATTAATGAAAAACCTGGGGAAATCCAAATAAAATCTAGAGTTTAGCTAATAATTCACAATGATGTTAGCTTCTTAGTTGTGACAAATACACTATGGCAACATAAGATATTTTCATTTCAGGAAACTGGGTGAGCTCTCTGTATTATTTTTTTTTTTTTTTTTTTTTTTTTTTTTTTTGAGACGGAGTCTCGCTCTGCCACCCAGGCTGGAGTGCAATGGCCGGATCTCAGCTCACTGCAAGCTCCGCCTCCCGGGTTTACGCTATTCTCCTGCCTCAGCCTCCCGAGTAGCTGGGACTACAGGCGCCCGCTACCTCGCCCGGCTAGTTTTTGTATTCTTTTAGTAGAGACGAGGTTTCACCGTGTTAGCCAGGATGGTCTCGATCTCTGACCTCGTGATCCGCCCGTCTCGGCCTCCCAAAGTGCTGGGATTACAGGCTTGAGCCACCGCGCCCGGCCGCTCTCTGTATTATTTCTGTAACTTTTCTTCTCTTTTTTTTGAGACGGAGTCTCTCTCTGTCGCCAGGCTGGAGTGCAGTGGTGCAATCCCAGCTTACTGCAACTTCCACCTCCCAGGTTCAAGCAATTCTCCTGCCTCACACTCCCAAGTAGCTGGGACTACAGGTGTGCACCACCACACCCAGCTAATTTTTGTATTTTTAGTAGACACGGGGTTTCACCATGTTGACCAGGATGCTCTCAATTTCTTGACCTCGTGATCCACCCACCTTGGCCTCCCAAAGTGCTGGGATTACAGGCATGAGCCACCGTACCTGGCTATTATTTCTAAATGTAACTTTTCTATAAATCGAAATTTATCCCAAAATAAAAAGGGTAAAATAATAATTTTTAAAGAATCTTGGCTAAGCATGGTGGCTCACGCCTATAATCCCAGCACTTTGGTAGGCTGAGGTGGGAGAACCACTTGAGGCCAGAAGTTTGAAACCAGACTGCACAACATAACAAGAGCCCATCTTTACTACAAAAAAAAAATTATCTATTTTATGCAAATACATTAAAAAAAAAAACTCTGGAGGGAAATGAAAAATTAAAATCTGTGAGGGATAGCAGGGGTGAGAAGAACTGGACAGATGAGGACAAGAATGGGCTGATGAGAGGCTGTTCACTTTATACTTATTCTCAGAACAATGTGAATGTATTTACCTACCAAAATATCAAGTGTAAAAAGTTATTAAAAGGCATCTTATGAAGGAGATTAATGGGATAAGGAGAGAGTATTCTAAACAGAGCTTATGTTTTTGTTTTTGGTTTTTTTTGAGATGGGGTCTTACTCTGTTGTACAGGCTGGAGCACAATGGTGCGATCTTGGCTCACTGCAACCTCCGCCTCCCGAGTTCGAGCGATTCTCCCACCTCAGCCTCCCAAGCAGCTGGGATTACAAATGTGCACCACCAAGCCCGGCTAATTTTTGTATTTGTAGTAGAGACAGGGTTTTACCATATTGGCCAGGCTGGTCTCAAACTCCTGACCTCAAGTGATCCGCCCGCCTCAGCTTCCCAAAGTGCTGGGATTACAGGTGTGAGCCACCGCACCCGGCCTAGCGCTTGTGTTTATAACCTATAAACTGTAACAGCAAACCATGGCTTGGCTAGGGATGGTGTCCACAACCCCTCAAATTTTCTACCCAATGTTATGCAAATGAATTTATGTACATTTTGCTCAGTAGAGGATACACAAGGAAATAGATTATTATGCAACCATATAATGGAACAGTATACATCCACTAAAAAAAGATATCCATGTTTAGAAGTGTTTATGACAATAAAATATTCCACTACATTATATGAAATAGGAAAAAAGAAATGATATAATAGTACTTGGAATATTTATCCTGTTGATGTGAAAGTGTATGCGACAGAGCAAGACTTCTCAAAAAAAAAACAAGTGTATTTCTCTATAGACATAGCTGTGTATCTAAACAGGCTCTGAACAATCTAAAAACCTAACTGTGGGGTCAGGTGTGGTGGCTCACACCTGTAATCCCAGCACTTTGTGAGGCCAAGGCAGGCAGATCACGAGGTTGAGAAATTGAGACCATCCTGACCAACATGGTGAAACCCCATCTCTACTAAAACTACAAAAATTAGCTGGGCATGGTGGTGCATACCTGTAGTCCCAGCTACTCAGGAGGCTGAGGCAGGAGAATTGCTTGAACCCGGGAGACAGAGGTTGCAGTGAGCCGAGATTGCACCACTACACTCCAGTCTGGTGACAGAAAGAGACTCCATCTCAAAAAAAAAAAAAAACTTACAAAAGGGCCGGGCATGGCACACCTGTAAACCCAGCACTTTGGGAGGCCAAGGCAGCAGATCACTTGAGGTCAGGAGTTTGAGACCAGCCTGGGCAACATGAGACCCACCTACTAAAACTACAAAAATTAGCTGGGTGTGGTGGCGGGCGCCTGTAGTACTAGTTACTTGGGAGGCTGAGGCAGAAGAATCACTTAAACCCAGGAGATGGGGGTTTGCAGTGAGCCAAGATTGCGCCATTGCACTCCAGCCTGGGTGACACAGCAAGACACCGTCTCGGGGAAAAAAAAAAAAAAATTGGGAGGCTGAGGTGGGCGGATCACGAGGTCAGGAGATTGAGGATAATCCCGGCTAACACTGTGAAATCCCATCTCCACTAAAAATACAAAAAATTAGCTGGGCGTGGTGGCAGGCGCCTGTAGTCCCAGCTGCTTGGGAGGCTGAGGCAGGAGAATGACATGAACCTGGGAGGCGGAGCTTGCAGTGAGCCAGGATCGCGCCACTGCACTTCAGCCTGTGTGACAGAGCGAGACTTAGTCGCAAAAAAAAAAAAAAAAAAAAAAAAAAAAACCTAACACCTAACTGTGGTAGTCATTAGTGCTGTTCACCAAATATTTCTGGCTCTCTACCTAACAGGCACATTGCCTGTTGGGTGGAGCCATTTGATTACTTCTGGCCAGTGAGCTATGAGTGGAAAAAGGCATCTAAATGTTAATTCCAGGCCGGGCGCGGTGGCTCACGCCTGTCATCCCAGCACTTTGGGAGGCCGAGACGGGCGGATCACGAGGTCAGGAGATTGAGACCATCCTGGCTAACACGGTGAAACCCCGTCTCTACTAAAAAATACAAAAACTAGCCGGGCGAGGTGGCGGGCGCCTGTAGTCCCAGCTACTCGGGAGGCTGAGGCAGGAGAATGGCATAAACCCAGGAGGCAGAGCTTGCAGTGAGCTGAGATCCGGCCACTGCACTCCAGCCTGGGCGACAGAGCGAGACTCCGTCTCAAAAAAAAAAAAAAAAAAAAAATGTTAATTCCAGACCTTCCACAGCTCTGTTCCCTCTGCACAGGGACCGGCAATACTGAGAAGATGCTGCTCATCAGCCCGTGTTCCCCAAGCAGAACAACAAGCACAGCTCCCTGCTGAAGCACAGCACCTCTGCAAGGAACAAGAATGACATCTGTATTTTCAGCTGCTGAGATCTGGGGGTCTTATTTTTTATTAACACATATAGTAGTCCGTTTTCGCACTGCTGATAAGGACATACCCAAGACTGGGTAATTTACAAAAGAAAGAGGTTTAATAGACTCAGAGTTCCACGTGACTGGAAGGCCTCATAATCGTGGCAGAATGTCTCACATAGCAGCAGACACAGGAAGAGAACTTGTGCAGGGACACTCCCCTTTATAAAACCATCAGATCTCATGAGACTTATTCACTATCAAGAGAACGGCACAGGAAAGACCTGCCCCCATGATTCAATGATCTCCCACCGGGGTCCCTCCCAGGACCCGTGGGAATTGTGGGAGCTACAATTCATGAGATTTGGGTGGAGACAAAGCCAAACTATATCACCACACAACCAAGTCTAACCTAACTACTGGAGTTAGCTATTTTATGCTATTAGGATCACTGATGATTTTTTTTTTCTCTCTGCATTCTTTTTTTAAAAGTAATGAGCACCTATATCATAGAAACTGTATTTGCGGGCTGGGGAGAGACACAGGTTTAGCATGAGCCTTAGCACTGAAGAGACACTGACTACACCAAGGCTATTATCACCACATCTCAACTTAGAGCAGCTTGAAACCGTCAGCCTCCAGCCAGCTACTGGATGCAAACCAGCAGCTTAACCATCCGTTAAGATCTTCCATCTCCCTTTGTTCCAATTCTGTGCTCACTGAGTAACCCTAAGAGCAGTGAAAAAACCAAGATGCAGAACAATGAGAATTATGTGCCGTAATTTGAGGAGATGGAAACATACACACACACACACACACACACACACACACATGTAAATACACAGAACATCTCTGGTAAGATACACAAGAGGTTAGTAATATTGATAGATTATGGGGAGGGAAAACAGGAAAGTGCCTTAGTCTATGTTGTTTACTCTTTTGTAAATCTTTTGAATTGTAAACTACATGCATACATTACCTATTAAAAAAATGAAATGAAAAACTTAGAAAAAGAAAGCAACTCCAAGTGAAGAGGTATAGTGCTGTCTAGTTGGTCACGTCTGAAAAATACAGGAAGCCGAACCAAGGGGCAGGCATAGGCCAATGATAAATGCGTCATGAAACTAGAAACCTGGTTGCACCACAAGTGCAGGCTTAAAGGGGAGGAAGACGGCACTACTCAGTCAACCACGTTCTAAATGCTGCCCACTGACATTCGAGAAACTGCAGCAAAATTACTTCTAAAATTATTATGCTTCCAATGTCAAGGCTTTTATTATTGAATCTTGATCCCATGTGAAAGTTGAGCATGTTAAATTCCACTTCTTACAAGATTAGCAGTATGACTTATGTTTCCCCTTCACTAAGAACAGACTGAATTATCTCTGAAGAAAAAATGAAAAGGCACTGCGCAAGATTTTAATACAGAGGAAAGCATCCGAAAAGGTACTGACAGTAAACAGCACTGAGTGATATCACGTGGTCACCTGTGATCTCCTACTGCCTAGCTTCGTGTAAGCATGTGACACACAGATCAGAAACCCTGAAACAATTAAACCAGTGGATCCACCTTGAAACATTCCCAAGAGTACCTAAGTTATTTGTTACCTGCCCTTGTTCGAAATAAAAGACTTAAAGTGGTCGACTTTACAGGCACACACTCTGTCTAGCTGAGGACGAGGAGTTCCTGGAAATGGAACTTGAACGGAATCCGCAGTCTCTGTGGAGATCCATTCCTGGCATGCTACACTGGCAATGGCTCAGCTTTTCCAGTCACTCCGCATTCACCAAAGTCAGGACCTGTCACTGGCCGTAATTCTAGTCACACAACTGTTAGTCAAACCTCCAAGTACGGTGATGTTTATAAAGCCTTTCATAAAAATCACACAACTTCCAACAGTCCTTAATTGCATACTTATCTTTACTTGGTTTCCTTAAACATTTCCTTGAAAAGGCCTCGTGAAGCTTGCATTTATTTATTATTGTTATTATTATTATTAATTTGAGACACAGTTTCACTCTTGTTGCCCAGGCTGGAGTGCAATGGTGCAATCTCGGCTCACCGCAACCTCAGCTCACTGCAACCTCTGCCTCCCAGGTTCAAGCAATTCTCCTGCCTCAGCCTCCCGAGTAGCTGGGATTATAGGCATGCGCCACCACGCCCCACTAACTTTGTATTTTTAGTGGAGACGGGGTTTCTCCATGTTGGTCAGGCTGGTCTCAAACTCCCGACCTCAGGTAATCCACCTGTCTTACAGGCGTGAGCCACCACCCCCGGCCTTTTTTTCTGGCGGGGGCAGTGGGGGGGGTTGCGGCTAGAGTGCAGTGGCACGGTCTTGGCTCACTGCAACTTCAGCCTCCTGGGTTCAAGCGATTCTCCTGCCTCAGCCTCCCAAGTAGCTGGGATTATAGGTGTGTGCCACCATGCCTGGCTACTTTTTTTGTATTTTAGTAGAGATGGGTTTTCACCATGTTGGCCAGGCTGGTCTCGAACTCTCGACCTCAGGTGATCCACCCGCCTCTGCCTCCCAAAGTGCTGGGATTACAGGTGTGAGCCCCTGTGCCCGGCTGAGGCTTGCATTTTAAACAGTCAGTTTAGTACTCACCTTTCCACTGCTTCTAACAAATCCGCCCTGTCACATGCATATGCTTTCTCAACATTCGCTGTCAAAAATGCCCTATCAGGACACAACATAGTGACAATAACACATCCAATTTAGGGATAATGGTTGAGAGGGAACCAGCTAAGAACTTACAATAATAGCACTAAGAGCACAGAGGAAAAAAATAACAATAACGTAATGGAATGCAGCAGGTGCTGTTAAGAACCAGACATATCCCCTTCCCACTTGCAGCACAATTTCTAATTGCACCAGTATTTCTTTCAGGGCTTTCTCTGGCCTAAAGAGTCCATTTTGCCTCCTGTCACAGGACTTGAAAATGATCACTCTCCACTCCCCAGCCAAGCCTCAAGCAGGGGTAAGTGACTGGCATATAAATATCCCACACCCTCAACGCTCAGTGAGGATAACTCTGCAGCGTGTGTCCTATACTGGCTCCCAAGATTCCCCTGCGGCCTCTAACTCCATTCCCACAGTAGTCACCTGCCTGATCATGAGCCATTTGTAGCTAGCCTTTCCTTACCATCTCACTTCCTCACTCCCCTGTGAGTGCTTCCTGGGATCATTCCCAAAGCAAGTACTCGCACTGGACCCTTGACTCAGCATCTGTTCTGGGGAAGGCAAAGCAAGACACTGACTGCAGATGTATATGTGCCTACTTAGTTTCAGTAAAATATTTCAAGGGCCAGGGGTGGTGGCTCACGCCTGTCATCTCAGCACTTCGGGAGGCTGAGGCAGGAGAATCGTTTGAACCCGGGAGGCGGAGGTTGCAGTGAGCTGAGATTGAGCCACTGCACTCCAGCCTGTGCAACAAGAGCGAAACTTTGCCTCAAAAAAAGTTTTTTTTCCAAAAACAAATAGTTACCACAAAGCAGCACTGCTTGTGTTACATTCGATGGGATGTGTAACAGGCACCCAAAACATCAGCTTTTTCTAAAAAACAGCTTTTATACCATTAAAGGACAAAACAATATTTACATTCAAAAGTCTCCATATTAAAATAATATTTGTTGCCCGGGCATGGTGGCTCATGCCTGTAATCCCAGCACTTTGGGAGGCTGAGGTAGGCAGATCACCTGAGGTCAAAAGTTCAAGACCTGCCTGGTCTACATGGCAAAACCCCATTTCAACTAAAAATACAAAAATAAGCCAGTGTGGTAACATGCGGTAATCCCAGCTACTCAGGAGGCTGAGGCAGGAGAATTGCTTGAACCCGGGAGGCGGAGGTTGCAGTGAGCCAAGATCACACAACTGCACTCTAGCCTGGGCAACAGAGCAAGACTCCATCTCAAAAAAAAAAAAAAAAAGAATATTATTTGTTCTCTGAAATCATTTTAAACCAAGAGTTCCAGGCCGGTGCAGTGCTCATGCTTGTAATCCCAGCACTTTGGGAAGCCTGGGCAGGAGGGTCGCTTGAGCCCAGGAGTTCTAGACCAGCCCGGGCAACGGAGTGAGACCTCATCTCTACTAAAAGTTGTTTTGGGCCAGGCGCGGTGGATCACGCCTATAATCCCAGCACTTTGGGAGGCCGAGGCGGTTGTATCACAAGGTCAGGAGATTGAGACCAGGCTGGCTAACATGGTGAAACCCCATCTCTACTAAAAAATACAAAAAAATGGCCGGGCGCGGTGGCTCAAGCCTGTAATCCCAGCACTTTGGGAGGCCGAGACGGGCGGATCACGAGGTCAGGAGATCGAGACCATCCTGGCTAACACGGTGAAACCCCGTCTCTACTAAAAAATACAAAAAAAAAAAAAAAAAAAACTAGCCGGGCGAGGTGGCGGCGCCTGTAGTCCCAGCTACTCGGGAGGCTGAGGCAGGAGAATGGCGTGAACCCGGGAGGCGGAGCTTGCAGTGAGCTGAGATCCGGCCACTGCACTCCAGCCTGGGCGACAGAGTGAGACTCTGTCTCAAAAAAAAAAAAAAAAAAAAATACAAAAAAATTAGCCGGGAGTGGTGGCGGCGCCTGTAGTCCCAGCTACTCGGGAGGCTGAGGCAGGAGAATGGCGGGAACCCGGGAGGCGGAGCTTGCAGTGAGCCAAGATTGCGCCACTGCACTCCAGCCTGGGCGACAGAGTGAGACTCCGTCTCAAAAAAAAAAAAAAAAAAAAAAAATTTTTTTTGGTGTTTTTTTTATTTTTATTTTTTGGAGATGGCGTTTCACACTTGTTACCCAGGCTAGAGTGCAATGGCATGATCTCGGCTCACCGCAACCTCTACCTCCCAGGTTCAAGTGATTCTCCTGCCTCAGCCTCCCAAGGAGCTGGGATTACAGGCACATGCCATCAGGCCCAGCTAATTTTGTATTTTTAGTAGAGACGGGGTGTCTCCATGTTGGTCAGACTGGTCTCGAATTCTCGACCTCGGATGATTTGCCTGCCTCGGCCTCCCAAAGTGCTGGGATTACAGGCGTGAGCCACCGTGTCCGGCCTACTAAAAAAAATTTTTTTAATTAGCTGGGCATGGTGGCATGCACCTGTAGTCTCAGCTACTTGGGAGGATCACAAGTACAGGAAATGGAGGCTGCTATGACTGTGTCACTGCATGCCACCCTGGCCAAGACAGCAAGACTGTGTCTCAAAAAAAAAAAAAAAAAAAAAAAAAAAAAATTAATAAGAATTCTTAATCCAGAGCTTTGATTAAAAAAAAGAAAGAAAGAAAGATCTGAGTTTATTGGGAATTACTGGTTAGCTTTCAGAATATCCCACATATCTTTATTTTCAGAATTCCCAAAACTCTCACATTAAGAAAAAATTCTGTTAGCACTGTGGCAGGAAATGGTTGTCTTCTGAATCCATAAATTTAAGCTCTAAAAATCTGATCAATGCTACCTGAAAAGGCCCCCATGGATAAGGGATGCTTTGAGGTATTTCTTCCTTTTCCTGCCTTCCTCAGTAAGACAGAGTTCATTATTATTATTATTATTTTCATTATGGAGCAAAGCTGTCATTTACTTTAGGTTTAATGTGATGTCTTAATGTTTGTTAGTGGCAGAATACAAGAGCAATGTGGGATGGATCTGGGGAAGTTGGAAAAGAATCTAGGCCGGGCGCGGTGGCTCAAGCCTGTAATCCCAGCACTTTGGGAGGCCGAGACGGGCGGATCACAAGGTCAGGAGATAGAGACCATCCTGGCTAACCCGGTGAAACCCCGTCTCTACTAAAAAATACAAAAAAAAAAAAAAAAAAAAACTAGCCGGGCAAGGTGGTGGGCGCCTGTAGTCCCAGCTACTCGGGAGGCTGAGGCAGGAGAATGGCGTCAACCCGGGAGGCGGAGCTTGCAGTGAGCTGAGATCCGGCCACTGCACTCCAGCCTGGGCGACAGAGCAAGACTCCGTCTCAAAAAAAAAAAAAAAAAAAAAAGAATCTTTCCCTCACGCTGGAGTAGAGTCCATTCCCACTCCCAGCTATCACCCAGCACACAACTGCCACCACAGGGGAACGGCGCTGTGGAGAAGCAGAAAGCAGACTCTTAGTTGCTGTGATCCAGAACAGTTCCTTCTGGTTGTGGAGGGGAAAATATGAGAATCTTTAAAACCTAGTTCAAACCTCCTTTCCAAGGATCCCATTCATTCAGAGGCACCCATCTTGTTTGACTCTCTCTGACTTTTACAGATAAGGTCTTCATGCACCCAGCTGGCGGCACCAGGTTACCCTGCCTGACCCAGTCTGCCTGCTAGTGTCAATTCCCAGACGTCAGTGGTCCAGTCTGAAATCTCTACCACATCTTTTTCAGCAGCTGTTGCAAGGATGAGACTATCAAACGCACTCAAACGTATCTGGATTGAATTAGTGCTGTACGCCCTTTCAGTTACAGTAGTTTAAAATTAGAATATATTAATAGTGGAGTTAAAATCCCAGCCTCAGTTGTGTTTGTTAGCTAAACTCAAAGCTTTTTTGACAGTTGTCAGAAGAGATACATGTTAAGATGCTTCACTTTCACATATTAGTTGCTTCCAACAAGCTACCTAATGACAGTATTACAATAATAAATTCCAAGAGCAAACTGAGAACAACTCCCCAAATTTTCAGACCCACATTCGAATTCTATTATACATTCATGTCAAAGCAGTTCTTCCCTAGCACCCATAAATGAATGGAAAATTAGAATGCTTTTCAGTTCAAGTCACACAATTACATCTAGTTCCCAAAATATTTAGCAATCTTTATCTTTAGTGCCTTCAATTTAAGAAGCAATACTCATCTTAAAGGTGCTCTGTAATTACTTCTTACCGAGAATAAACAAGAAATCTTATTTTAAATTATATCCTCTGGGATAGCTAGAGATCCAAATTAGAGATGTAGAACTAATTGACATGTAGACCTTTTCCTTCAGATATATTTTAATAGAGATAGGGTTTTCAGTGAATTATTAACATATACTTATATATGATCAGTTACATATCAAAATGACACTTTTCCCTGTTGTTTCTTTTAAAGGTTACAACACACACACACACACACACACACACACACAAGAAAAGACATACCATAAGACAGATTATTTTTACCAGATATTGGAAAAATTATTCGTTCATATATATATTTTTGAGATGGAGTCTCACTCTTTCACCCAGGCTGGAGTGCAGGGTGCAATCTCTGCTCAGTGCAACCTCTGGTTCAAGCAATTCTCCTGCCTCAGCCTCCTGAGTGGCTGAGACTACAGGTGCATGCCAACACGCCTGGCTAATTTTGTACTTTTAGTAGTGATAGGGTATCACCATGTTTGCCAGGCTGGCCTTGAACTCCTGACCTCCAGTAATCCGCCCGCCATGGCCTCCCCAAAGTGCTGGGATTACAGACGTGAGCCACTGTGCCCAGTCCAAATTATTCATTTTGTATAGGAATGATCGAGTGACATTTCCAACACACAATTCTTTCAAACTGATGCTATTTAAATGAAGAAAAGAGCAAAACTACATAATGACTAATTCTTTCATTACCTGTCTTCATTGAGATGATGATTTAAGAGTGTATTCTTTCTCAGTCTTCAGGGAAAAGGGCCATGTATAAATCTTCAAATCCCTTCCCCTCCGTTCTTTAATAACACTTGCCCAATTCAAGTAGTTGCTCAATAAATACTTGGTGAATGGATACATTAATTAATTCCATAGCACCGTTCATATAAATACAAATAATAAATGAGCAAAACCCAAAGAATGATTCAGCTGAGATGGTCCTAAAATTGAGAGAAGGCTTTGCAGAATTCAGAATCTGTAATGATAGTATGGCATTATGGATTGGATATAAAAAGATCAATGTCATAAACCACAAAGCAGTGCCAAGAAAGTAATTTTACTTTCAAATGAGAACTTGAAAGAACAATAAATATCACAGACATCAGGAACAAGATGTTTTTATTTTGT
Source organism: Trachypithecus francoisi (assembly GCF_009764315.1). NCBI lineage: Eukaryota > Metazoa > Chordata > Mammalia > Primates > Cercopithecidae > Trachypithecus > Trachypithecus francoisi. The sequence goes on from NW_022681461.1 coordinate 1,902,269, forward strand.
AAAAAGTACACTGCCAACCAAATTTTAATGGTATAAAACTGAACTATCTGAGAAATGAAGTTGATACGTGATCTTATGCAACTAGAATTAACTTATCCAGCCTAGTTTCTTCAGCTTTTCAGACTCAAAAACAATGAACAGGACCAAATTTGTGAAACAACTGGTGAATGAAGCATTCTCTAAGAGAACTGCTCCTCTAGAATATAAACAATGCTGAGATTAAAGAAACTGTATAAAAGACCAAGAGATTAAAGTTAGAATTGTTTTAAATTGGAAAGATATATAGATACATACACATACATACACACACACACACACACACGCCCACGCCCATTCAGATTTGTTTTTTGCTTACTACCCATATCTGAGGCATTTGAAAGTCAAAGTGAATAAGAATACTTTTTTATGTATTTTTTTTTTTTTGAGACGGAGTCTTGCTCTGTTGCCCAGGCTGGAGTGCAGTGGCACAATCTCGGCTCACTCTGCCTCCCAGGTTCACACCATTCTCCAGCCTCAGCCTCCCAAGTAGCTGGGACTACAGGCGCTTGCCACCACGGCCGGCTACTTTTTTGTATTTTTAGTAGAGATGGGGTTTCACCGTGTAAGCCAGGATGGTCTCGATCTCCTGACCTTGTGATCCACCCACCTCAGCCTCCCAAAGCGCTGGGATTACAGGCGTGAGCCACCACGCCCGGCAAGAATACTTTGTAAATTAAAAAAAGAATATAGAAGCACTACCCTGTTCCCCTAGCTAGCATTTCATGACATTTCCCTCTTGCCAAACTCAGTAAATAGGATATAAATCTATTAGTCAAATAAATGTCTAGAAAGAACTAAATGACCGCCAAAAAAAAAAGAAAAATTCAGGAGTAGCTGTTATAGTTATAACTCATTGTGAGTACCCTTTCCACAGAGCCTACGAAAGTGAGATTCAATTGAAAAAGAAAAATTGAATATTACCAAAAAATATCTACCACCCAAAACTTGGCATTCTTATTAATCCAATAAAATATCGCAGAAACTACTTTCAGTGTTAACCATCACAGAAACCAACAAAACCTTTCATCTAAAGGCAGATTTCCACTCAAGTCGTAAACATACCAACGCTGCTCTACAGTTCCAGAAAACTGCATCTGCTGCCGGAGATTAAGACACGCAAACAGGAAAGGACGGAACTGAGAACGACAACTAACAGATGAAATTCTACAGCTTAAAGTAATATAAAAGAACTGCAAGCAGTCAATGATCTGAATACCTTTGTTGGAGCAGTATCCATGAAAAGCTATAGAAAAAAAAAAGAGAGAAAAGGGCGTAAAACTTTCATATAAACTAGAGAGTCCAGATGAGATGTACACAGTACACATTCCAGTTCAATATCCTTGAGTTTAGGAAGGCTACAATCAATTTTGGAAATGTTTTCAAAAGTAATCCCTGCCTAATATGGAAGTCAATTCTTCTTATAACACTAGAAATCAAATGACTCACTTTGGAAGCTAAAAATGAAATAGTGGGAAGAAACAATATTTGAAGATTGGTTAGCTCCTGCGAACCAGTCTGTTTGTCTCTAATACAATCTCTTCCACATTTGTCCTCAACAACTCCGCACCTACTTACCTCATTCACAAAGGCGCCTGATCTAGAGGAGGTGTGGCTTTGAGATGTTCAAATGGTCTGTCTATGTTTTCATGTCAACTTACAAATCCTTATAACAACTTTAATGTGAAGGATTTACTTAGGTAATAAAAATATTCAGAAGCTAAGATGGGAAGGAAAACAAAAAATACTGGCTACTAAAATTCACTTTTCCCAGGGTAATAAAAAATAGATTTAAAGATCTAATTTCTTCTTTATATCCTACTCCCAACCTTTCCAAATAACTTGTGTCTCTGCGACACATTAAGCATGGAAATGTCCTTTGAAAGGCAATTTGTTTTACAAACAAACAAAAAAAGGCCCTGTCTGCCAATAATATGCACCATCGGTTTCAAATCTTTTGGATAATTGTCTGTGAAACACTATTTTAAAACATACACAAGAACAGCATTTTTTAAATTAACCACTCTGAAAATTTATACTCTATCAGTAAATAATTTCATATGTTGTTTTATTTTCTATCTCAGGCTCTCCCATGGTAGAGGGGTCTCCCATCTTTAAGAAGACCTCCCCAACAATAAACTTAGCTGCAATTTAATCTTAGGCAATATAAGTCTTCAGTAGAAGAAAAATACATAACAATAGCCTCAAGAATGAAGTAACAGCTTTGATTTATTCCTCCTCTTATAGGACATCTTTCTACAGAGAAACTGTAACATTTCTCCCAAGGCAGAAAAGATGATCACCACAGCGCCAAACCTCCTCCGCTGCCCTGACAAGTATGGAGCCAGCCTCATCGGGAGCATTTCTGCCCTGAGCTCGCTCTCAGAAGCAGAGACAGGAACACACTGCGTTTCCACTGTGCTGATTCACTGAACCTTTTGTGCAAGTACACAGGAATGTTTGCTTCTTAGTTTGAAACCCTTCCAGGCGTGATGACTGTGCCTCAGCCTGCCCTTTGTCCTCGCGGCTGCTGTCATGCGTGTGACACGAGAGAACACTGATGCAGCCCTGGCCATCAATGGGCATCGAGCCAGGCACTTCACAGGCACCCCCTTCACTTCATTCTCACAACAAATCTGTGGCACATGAGAGCATCGAGCCTCCAAAAGGCTCCTGATAACCCGCCTGTGCTCAACCCTGGGACGGGGCAGAGACTAGCTTTCCATGGTGTCCTCGTGTCTAGCAGCTAGCGTAGTTGGCCTCATAGAACTGGCTCTTCAAAAACTCTTTGAGTAAAGTTTTTCTTCCCTAAAGATTTCAATCACAATATGCGATATGGTTACTCTATATGCTAGTTCTCCCGCAGACCCTCCCAGTGTTATTCTCTCAATTAACACAGGAAACATAAACTCCATGAGCGCAGGGACTATCTCTAGCAGTGCTCTATTTTTAGCACTTGAAGGGGGAAGAAAGCTTGGCAGAGTAGGTATTCATTTGCACAAATTCATTATGCATTTGTTGAATGAATAAAATATCTGGAAAACTGGGACTGTTAATGACAGTCAATTTGGAAAACAGCATGACCTGCAGAAGACCTGAATGCTGTGCTTGTTTTGCTCCTTTTCCTAAAATTCAGTAGGTAATTATTCATCTCCTAGCCTAAGCAGCACAGGACTAACTAGGGGATGTCCAATAAATCATTTATGTACAACTCTGTGAAGCAGCTTTATCTGCCGGCAACAGTAAAAGTCAGGTAGTCATGGCTTTGCCAGAAAGAAACTACATCAACGTGGCCCAATTTTCTCTCTGGCCCTTTGGCTTCTTCACAGGGGAGTGTGCAGGGCTTTGATCTCTTGAAATTCTTTCCCCTAAAAAGCAAAACATCTGTCCTATCAATTCAGTGATTCCCACAGACTATCTCAGAAACTTCCAAGAAATGTCACTTGTGTGCACCAATGCCCTTCTTCCATCCTAAATATCCACAGTGTGGTGTCAGTCCAGCTCTTCCTAACCCTAACAGAAACTGGGAACATTGCTTCCCAATCAAAAGCACAAAGCAATTACAGTTTGCACTGACTGGCAACTCCCTGGCATCAGTACCATTTCTGCAACACAATTACTCCACCTTCCCTTCGTGTCTGCGCCCAACTACTCTGTATGTCCACTTAAGTAAGGAGTGACATTTGAAACTGCCAAATTGTTGCCTGCATGTGGTGTTGGAGTGCCTAAGAAATTAGATTTAAAGCAGATAACTAACATGAATATCAGAAGTGAAGATGTTGAAGAATTAAGCAAGCACAGAAATCAAGAAAGCAAATTCGCATTACAGACAAATTTAAGTGTAAGTAGAGAACCAAGACACAGGCAAGAAGAAAAACGCACACTATACACTATGACGGGCTTCGATTCCTGAAACTGAATAATCTACTATAACACAAAACTCTTGAAGAAAAAGCAATTTTTCTCCTTGACTCAGTGTTCTACATAACAGCATTCCTTTTCTATCAAGAAAAATATACTTCCATCACTGCAATGAATATGCATGACTATTTTACATAGTAAGCATGCAATAAATACTTCTTGAATTAATGAATAAATTTTCCCTGTCTAATGTCTGCTGTGAATTTTAAAGATCCTAAAAAGGAGGGAGGAGACAACGCTGTATTTGTTTATTTGATGAGTATCCAATATATCACCATTAATCAGTGCTTTAAAATGACAATCTTGACCTCAATTAGTGTTTCTCCAATAAAATTATTTACTGTGATAATACAGACGGTCTTTAGAAGTTAGATCATGGCAGACCCAGCAGCTATTACCAATATTCTTTTTTTCTTTTTGAGACACAGTTTTGCTCTTGTCGTCCAGGAGGGAGCACAGTGCACGATTTCGGCTCACTGCAATGTCCGCCTCCTGGGTTCAAGCAATTATCCTGCCTCAGCCTCCCAAGTAGTTGGGATTACAGGCACCCGCCACCAGCCCCAGCTGATTTTTGTATTTTTAGTAGAGACAGGGTTTCACCATCTTGGCCAGGCTGATTTTGAACTCCTGACCTCAGGTGATCCACCCACCTTGGCCTCCCAAAGTGCTGGGATTACAGGCGTGAGTCACCGTGCAGGCACCGATATTCTTTACTAATCAGAATTTTTCTTTTCTTTCTTTCCTTTTTTTTTTTTTGAGACAGGGTTTCACTATGTCTCTTTTGCCCAGGGTAGAGTGCTGTGGAACGAACACAGCTCATTGCAGCCTTGACCTCGCAGGCTCAAGTGATTCTCCCACCTCAGCCTCCGGAGTAGGGGTTTTGCCATGTCGGCCAGGCTGGTCTTGAACTCCTGGGCTCAAGCGATCTGCCCACCTTGGCCTCCCGAAGTGCTGGGATTACAGGCGTGAGCTACTGCTCCCAGTCTAATCAGAAATTGTAAAAATAAAAATAGTAAAATAAATGGAAGCGCTGCACCAACGATTACATCTTATAAATCATCAAACACAGATATACGCAGTACTGTTAGAGTCTTTCCATTTTTTTTTCCTGTGGAAAGGAAAAGTACACTGCCATGAATGGAGGTCCCTATTGAAGGGATAGGAAAATAGAGATAAAGATTCAGACCTCTGGGCCGGGCGCGGTGGCTCACGCCTGTAATCCCATCACTTTGGGAGGCCGAGGCGGGCGGATCACAAAGTCAGGAGATCAAGACCAAGGTGAAACTCCGTCTCTACTGAAAATACAAAAAATTATCCGGGTGTGGTGGTGGGCGCCTGTAGTCCCAGCTACTCAGGAGGCTGAGGCAGGAGAATGGCATGAACCTGGGAGGCGGAGCTTGCAGTGAGCTGAGATCGTGCCACTGCACTCTAGCCTGGGCGACAGAGCCAGATCCCATCTCAAAAAAAAAAAAAGATTCAGACCTCTGACATTAAGGAGGTTCATAGAAAAATCTAGCATTTTTTCCTTGAAAATCCTCCTCAACCTCCCCACTTCCTCCAGTTTCCTAGACTGGTAACAGCTCATTCTGATCTGTACTCAGCATCTTTTTACCATTAACGCTTACAGTTTACACTGCCTGTTTTGTTTTGTTTTGCTTTGTTTTTGAGGTGTAGTTTCACTCTGTCACCCAGGCTGGAAAGCAGTGGCGCGATCTCAGCTCACTGCAACCTCCACCTCCCTGGTTCAAGAGATTCTCCTGACTCAGCCTCCCAAGTAGCTGGGACTACAGACGCATGCCACCATGTCCAATTAATTTTTGTATTTTTAGTAGAGAAGGGGTTTTACCATGTTGGCCAGGCTGGTCTCGAACTCCTGACCTTAGGTGATCCACCTGCCTCAGCCTCCCCAAGTGCTGGGATTACAGACATGAGCCACTGCGCCCGCCTACTTTGTCTTTAGGACCTTTTGTTTTCATAGTAGACTGAAACTGAACTAGCAGTACAGCTCAAGTAAAAAAATTCATGTCGGCCGGGCGCGGTGGCTCAAGCCTGTAATCCCAGCACTTTGGGAGGCCGAGACGGGCGGATCACAAGGTCAGGAGATCGAGACCACCCTGGCTAATACGGTGAAACCCCGTCTCTACTAAAGAATACAAAAAACTAGCCGGGCGACGAGGCGGGCGCCTGTAGTCCCAGCTACTCAGGAGGCTGAGGCAGGAGAATGGCGTAAACCCGGGAGGCGGAGCTTGCAGTGAGCTGAGATCCGGCCACCGCACTCCAGCCTGGGCGATAGAGCCAGACTCCGTCTCAAAAAAAAAAAAAAAAAAAAAAAAAAATTCATGTCATTGCACATGGCAAGAGGTGAATGAATGGCTCCGTGAGAGGTGGATGGGGTTAGAATGAGAATTAAACCCCTTAGTCTGCTCCTAGTAAGAGTAAATGCCCAGTATAGGGGTGTGGGTGGCTAGATACTAAACAATAGTGATATATAACAAATGACAACAGGAACAAAAATAGGCATTAAGCATCCTATATTAAATACACACACATGAAGTATCCTGGGATCTATCGGAATTCAATTTACAGATTAAATAGGCTGCAATAAAAATGTCAAGGGACTAAGTTAAAAAATGATGTATTGAAGGCCAGGGTGGACAGAAGTGACAACATGCATTAATTTTTACAAACCTACTCCACTGTGAAAGAATCTTGTCAATCCAATAATAAGTGTTGGCAAGGATGTGGAATAATCGTTACATTGCTTGCAGGAACGCTGGTGGTGTAGCCACTCTGGAAAAAGAGTCTGACAGTTCCTTAAAACATTAAACATGCAGATACCATGTGATCCTGCCATTCTGCTCCTGGGTGTTATACTGAAAACATGTCCATGCAACAACGTGTATAGGAATGTTCACAGCAGCATTATTCCTAATAGTCAAACAGTCCACTGAGGAATGGATAAAGTCCATATGTACTCTGGCCTGGCATTTTGACTTCTAGAAATACACTCTATAGATACAGTCACACATACAGACAGACACACACATTGATGCTACTGCAGCCATTTGCAATAGGGACTGGAAAACTCCCAAATAACCATCCATTTATTACTACTAAATAAATCATGATTTGGCCATACATTGCAGCCATCAAAAGATAACTAAACAGCCGGGCACAGTGGCTCACGTCTGTAACCCCAGCACTTTGGGAGGTCTAGGCTGGAGAGGATCACAAAGTCAGGAGTTCAAGACCAGTCTGGCCAACATAGTGAAACCCCATCTCTACTAAAAATACAAAAATTAGCTGGACATGGGCGTGCGCCTATAGTTCCAACTACTCAGCAGGCTGAGGCAGAAGAACTGCTTGAACCTGGGAGGCAGAGGTTGTGGTGAGCCGAGATAGCGCCACTGCACTCCAACCTGGGCAACAGAGCAAGACTCCATCTCAAAAAAAAGAGAACTAATCTTGCTGGTATGGCACAATTTCCAGAAACTTGAATGTGCACAGAAAATTGAAGGAGGAAAAATACTACCAAGGGAGGGAGACTCCATAAAACTAATTTGATAGGCCAGGTGAAAGTTCACACCTGTAATCCCAGCACCTTGGGAGGCTGAGGCGGGCAGATTACAAGGTCAGGAGTTCGAGACTAGCCTGGCCAATATGGTGAAACCCTGTCTCTACTAAAAATACAAAAATTAGCCAGGCGTGGTGGCAGGCACCTGTATTCCCAGCTACTTGAGAGACTGAGGCAGGAGAATCCCTTGAACCCAGGAGGCAGAGCCAAGACTGAGCCACTGCACACCAGCCTGGGAAACAGAGCAAGACTCCATCTAAAAAAAAAAAAGAAAAAACTCATTTGATAATGTTTGACTTTTTAGAAGTGTGCATGTACTGCTGTTTAAATTAAGAAAACAATAATAGAGGGAAAAACACATTGGGAAGGGAAGGACCAGTTGCCATTTGCTGAGGACAGGCCTCAAGCCTTCCCCCAAAAGCCCAATAAAAAGTAATCTAAACTCTGCATCTGAAGATACTTTAATTGGCCTTGTATATCACACTGCAGACTATCACTGAGGACTATCACTGTGACCTAGAGAAGTCACAGGGAAAGGTGACTATAGCCTTTACTCCCCTGGAGCTCCCTTACATTAAAGCTGGACCCTTCCATTATTAGGGCTTGCAATCTGATAGGATTTTTTTTTTTTTAGCAGCAGCAAGATTTATTGTGAAGAGTGAAAGAACAAAGCTTCCACAACGTGGAAGGGGACCCAAGAGGGTTGCCCTCTGATAGCATTTTTATTTCATATAATGCACCTCTCCTCAGTATTCTGCTTGGTTATATTTTTCTGAAGTTAATAAATTGGTGACTGCCTCACGAAGGCTAGCCACATCATATTTGATCTCCATCAAGGAGAAAGATTTACTCCAATGTCTTTGCTGTCACAAACCTTCTGATTGAAAACCTAAATGTTCATCAACAGGGACTGTCTAAATAGGTTAAAAAAAATTTAAATCTACATATACATTTAAATCCATACGTACTTGTTAATGGTTTCACTCATAAAACCATATGTACATTGGCCTAAGCGGTAATTAAAATCAAGCCAGTCTTGTATGCACCAACTCAGAACAATCATTCTAATAAGAAACATAAGGAAAATGGAACAATGTGCAAAACAACATGTTGTGTGCTACTCGCACGTGTGTGGTAAAGAATATATAGCATATATAGTATGCATGCACAGTCTATTTCTGGAAGACTTCACAAGAAACTGGGAAGAGTAGTTGCCTCTAGAGAAGGACACTTGGAGGTTGTGAGACCAACTTTTCTGTAAGTACTCCTGTGCACCTTTAGAACTGGAGTTCTGCACCATGTACATGCATTACTTGTCTTAAAATTAAATTCCATTCAACACAGATCCTTTGAAGAGGTATAAATAATAACGGGCAGAAACTACGTATAGGCCCACGCGCTCCCAGTCCCACTGGTCCTCGGCGAGGCCCTCTTCTGGGAAGTGCACAACGCTGGAGGGACCTGGCTTCTCAGCCTCAGCAGGCTTCACCTCCCGCACAACCCCCGCAGCTATCGGCAGGGGACTGGGTACTCAGGACAACCCCTTCCTCTGCCCGCTCTGGTTCCCAAGGGCCATCCACCAAAGCCGAGAAACCTGCTCTGCTCTCAGCTTCATTTCAAAAGGACCTTAGTTTCCAGATTGTCCATGAACCTAAAATATTATTTCTCCTAAACGTCTGTTTGTCTCAACACTTCAACTTAATGTTCTCGCCACTCCAGCTTACCTGGTTTATCAAAGGCTAGGGGCGGGAAACAGTTCTTATTAACGCCACGCACCGCCGTTGACACATTCCCCGCCACTGAAAACAGACTGCCAATTCCCTCAAAACCGTGGACAGCTCTGCTGTTTACACAGCGTTGGCACATACATCATCACATTTAATGCCTTTACACGCGTCACTGTCAATCCCAGCAAACCTAACAGCTGCCAAATTGGATTTATGAGTCTCCAAGAACGGTCGAATCAGCACTAACAGAACAGCTATCGAAGGGCTGCTTGGCTACCTGCTCTGGCTGGCTGGGATTTCTCAAAGTGACAACCCGGGCATTCATCTTGCCGGCTGGCTCGAATGCCATCAACGTGACACCTTCCTTCTCGAGGCCCCGGCGGGGAGCGGACCCCGGGAGGCGGAGGCGTGCGGGGGGCGCGCTAGGGGCAGGGCGCTAGAGGCCCGGGAGAGGGGCTCCGGCTTCCGCGCCGGACGGGGAACGCGGCGCCCCCGGGTCCCAAGGCTACGGAGCAGCGGGGGTTTGGCCAACGCCAAAAAGGGGCAGCTCCCGTGCCAGGCGCGGTCAGCGCGCTCGGGGAATCCTCTGGGGCTGATTGAGAGGTTGTGACTAGCGCGAGGGCCAACCGAACTCGCAATCCCTGGAGGCGGAATCCACAGGAACTCGGAAGCAGCCCGCGGGGAGGAGCTGCAGGTTCGAGACGCCGGGCTGACGCCCACAACTTAAGAAAGGTGACCCTCGGTCCATCTTGCCGGTGGAGGAGGATGCACTGGCTAAAGTTACAGCTCACAGCCCACGCAGCTAGAAACTCGGGGCCGGGGGCGCTCCCCAGGAGCCAGGCTCCCAAAGGGGGTGTGGCGGCCGGGGCGTTTAAGGGGGTGGGGGCGAAAGTGTTTCGGCCCGACCCCGGAGGCCCCGGGCAGCCCGGAGGGGTGGGCCAGGGCCCCGCGCCGGGTGCGGCCGTCCGGGGCCCTCCGCGCGCCCGCTGGCCGACTCACCGGTGATGTCCAGGTACACGTCGTCCTGGGAGTCCCGGCAGCGCAGGTCCTGCTGCGTGGAGCTGCGGATCTTCTTCACACCCAGCGAGGTCGACGAGCAGCGCCGCGAGCAGGGGGGCGCGGCGGCCCAGCTCGACCGCCGCTCGCTTTTCCGCTTCATGGAGGCGGCCGCGGCCCGTCAGGGGGCCACGACCATGGCCCCGCGCGCCCGCGCGCCCGCCGAGGCTCCCGCCAGCCCCGCGCGGGCGCTCGGGGCGGCGGGCGCAGAGCGGCGCTGCGGGGACGGCGGGCGCCGGCGGAGCCCGGCGGTAGGCGGTCGCGCAGGAGCCGGAGGAGGAGCCCGGCCCACAGCGCCTGCCCCGCTCCCTCCCGCGGCCGCCGCGGGACCCGCGCCGCAGCCCTCTCTACAGCGCCTCCTGCCGCGGCCGGCGCCCCCAGCCCGCCCCCAGGTGCCCGCAGCCTGCTGGCGCGGCCGAGGGGACTGGGCTGCCGCTGGCGGCTGGGGCTGCCCGGGGTAACCGTGCGTGCCCACCGCGGCCGCGGACGCTGCTGCGTAGGCGCCGGGGCACAGCCAGACGCGGCTCGTGGGGACCCCAGGAGGGCTGTTCCGTGGCGCTTCATTCACAAAAAAGGGCCCACAACCCTCCTCGGGGCCCGCAGACTAAGGCCTTTCATTGGCCAGCGCGGCGTGACGTCACGGAGACGGGGCTTTTCTACAGGCAGGTACTCGGTGACGCCATAAAGAAAACTCTGAGCGCTTCCGCCAATCAGAGGTAAAGTGTGCTAGCGACCTTCGCCGGCCCCCCAACTTCTGTTTCTTCTGTGTCCTCCGGCTGCCAGCACCCCAGATCCCAACTTCCTTTAGTGAGTCACCAAACATTTACACAGCCCCATCCTAGTAACTTAACTCCAGGTCTTTGGCATGTATATATCTTAGAGTATTTCTTGAATTTCCTTGTAATTCGCGCCAAGAGAAAGGGACTTTTGCCATGGCTGCCAGCTTGGAAGAGTATGGCCTGAGTACATTACCTGCAGCTATATACATTTAAAGTAGAGTTAATTTCAGAACTTTAGTAGAACTATTTAAACAACTACGCTCTATTTATCGATCTATGTTCAAAGAGGCCAAGAAGAGCTTCTTAAGGACCCGATAAAACTTCCGTGGAACCACAATATACCGTGGTGGTTTGCACCTCAGAGTTTCTCATCTCGGAATCCAGCACCCACATTAATTCAGTAATTTTATACACTCATTGCTGTGTATACCGAGGTGTCGACAGGTCCGATTATATCATGAAGTATTGACGCAAGGGGCAACTTGAGTCCTTGAATTTTTTATCTGGCACACTGTAGGGTCATATCTCTTGTTTTTCTACTGGATTAAAATAATGCTCTATCTTAACCAAAAGCTGTCATTTTGGAGGGCCTTTAAACAAACGTCCATGGCAGCATCTAAAAGGGTGAGAAGATTGGAGAGTAGTGTTAAGATTTCATGGCCCCCAATTTTACATCTGCAAGCTGTCCCTATTTTTCACCAGCACTTGAACGTTTTATCCTGCAGTTCCGCAGTTAACTGCCAGCCTGGGGAAAAGAAAGATGAATTTGAGTCAGTCCCCTTGGAAGCCTCTCAGAAATGCAAATTTTCATAGAGCACCTCAGGAAGGGGCTCTTTGACTTCAATTGTTGTGGGCTTTTGCCTTAAGCACTGCTAAATAAGGAAGTAGGGGGGTTGTGTCTGAAGCTAGAGATGAGCAGCTCTGTAAGCCCTTTTTTTAAGGTTGGTTCTCCTATTCATTCCTCCTCTGTTTCCCCTAAGGACATCAGTGAAGGCCTTAAATTTAAAAAGGTCTACATATTTGTCTGCAGGGGCAGCAAAGAAAGCTAGAGAGTGGGAGGCTGTCTTAGAGAGCAGAAATGGTAGGTCACAGCCCTTTGTTTTGACCTGGAGGAAGAGGAGGAGACCTTTCAGACTGGCCCAGGGGCTCAGCATTGGAAAGCCACCCAGTTTCCCAGACTACCAGGGATTTTAAAGGAGTGGGTCTTGTTTTGAATAGATATTACAAGGGACTGGTCCGTGTGGCTCCCTAGAAGTATAGAAAAACAAATATCTCCATGACATTCTGGTCTTTTGAGAGTAACTTGTTTAAATGTCGGGAATTCGGGAGGCAGAGGTTGCAGTGAGCCAAGATTGTGCCACTGCACTCCAGCTTGGGTGACAGAGCTAAACTCCATCTCAAAAAAAAAAAAAAGTGTCATAAATACAGATAATTATACCATTTAAATATTTTCATACTTTGCAAGTATATAATTTTATGCTTTGTATAGTATGAACAGACAAGGTATAGGACCACACTTTGTGATTATGCGGAAGTATCTTTCCTTCTTGTGAATAGGAAGTCTGTGTGCTGAGTATACACATTAAAGTTTTAAACCCTATTTATATTTTGTTTTTAGGTCATGTTTAGATAGAGGCAGAAAAATGCTGTTTCCTAGCTGATGCTTGTTTTGTGTGTGTGGCTCTGCTCTTGAATGGTTTGACTCCTCCCCCTCTTTGATAAGTTGATCCCTGGGCTCTGAGAATTTGGCCACAGGAAATGTATTTTAGTTTGCTTCCCTGATTAGTTGGTTGTTCATTGCTTGACGACTCATAGAATTTTACAGCTTGAAAGCTCCTTAGACAATATTTGGCCCAAGGCTATCCTTTCACAGTGAGGACACGAGGACCCAGATGAGTGGCTAGAGAGGGAACCAAAACTCTCTAGAAGCTGGGTTGCCTTTTCCTGAACTGCGGAGCTTAGGGAACAGATGCATCTGGTTGATTCTCAACATTACCGCAGCACAATGAAAAGAGAAAAAAAAAAAAAAAAAGGAGGGATTCTCTCTAAAATATTCCTCTTTCCTAGGTAAATTCACCCTGAAATGAAAACAATTGTGGAACATTTTCTTATATGTATATTCCAGATAGATCATATTCTGAAAATGTGAAATGTTACACTAAAATCAGTAGCAACTGGTTGATAGATATGTGATGTAAATTTCAAATAATTTAAGTTTCAGAATCTGTGAATTAGTTTTAATTATGTGAAGATAAATAATTTGTACAAAGTCAATTTCCATAAGTTGGTTAATTTCATAAAAGGTTAAATTTGATAAATATGGTACGTTCCATAAAAAGTTAAGTTTCCATAAAACTAGAGGGCTTAGGTGGCAGTCATATGGGAAAACGGGCACACACTGAAGTCTTCACTCTCATGTATAAAAAGAGTTGTTTTGGGCCAGGCGCGGTGTCTCACACCTGTAATCCCAGCACTTTGGGAGGCCAAGGCAGGCAGATCACCTGAGGTCAGGAGTTCGAGACCAGCCTGCTCAACAGGGGGAAATCCCATCTCTATTAAAAATACAAAAATAAGCCAGTCATGGTGACACATGCCTATAATCCCAGCTACTTGGGAGGCTGAGGCAGGAGAATTGCTCCAACCTGGGAGGTGGAGCTTGCAGTGAGCCAAGATCATGCCATTGCCCTCCAGCCTGGGCGACAGAGTGAGACTCCGTCTCAAAAAAAAAAAAAAAAAAGGCCAGGCGCGGTGGCTCATGCCTGTAATCTCAGCACATTGGGAGGCCAAGGCGGGTGGATCATGAGGTCAGGAGATTGAAACCATCCTGGCTAACACAGTGAAACCCTGTCTCTACTAAAAATACAAAAAATTAGCCGGGTGTGGTGGCAGGCGCCTGTAGTCCCAGCTACTCAGGAGGCAGGAGAATGGCATGAACCTGGGAGGCAGAGCTTGCAGTGAGCTGAGATACAGCGCCACTGCACTCCAGCCTGGGTAACAGAGTAAGACTCCATCTCAAAAAAAATAAATTAAAAAAAAAAAAAAAGAGTTGGTTTTGTTTCATTGGATATCCTGGCAATCCCAACATTAATCCGAAGTCTGCCATGTTCATGCCCCTTAAGATGAAAATCTTTTAGAACCATAAAAATGGAAGGAATGAATGTTTGTTGAGCTACCACCAAATATTGGACACTGCTAGGGGTTTCATTCTCATGCCCTGTTGCGTGGTATTCTCATTTGAGAGGTCATGGCAGTTATCCTAGGTCACTAAATCAGTTTGGTTTGGAAACCCAGGATACAGGATACACATGTGGCTCAAGTACTGAGGGGCTGGCATCATTTTTCACTGCCAAGAGCAGGGTCTAAAGGGATCCTGCCTTGCAGGTGGGCTTCTGAAATTAAATAACGTGTATAGTTGTGTAAAATGTCAGAAACTTGGATGAGCTTCTTTGGATCTCAGACCACACCATAGTATTGTAGATTTTTAAAACAATATTTCTGCTGTTAATTTGTTTTTTGGTTGTATACACTCCTGCTAAAAATAACTACAATCATGCATCGCTTAACGAAGGGAATGCTTCTAAGAAATGTGTCACTAGATTATTTCATCGTTGTGAAAATATCATAGAGTGTACTTACGCAAACCTACATGGTTTGGTCTACTACACACCTAGGCTGTACGGGAGAGCCTACTGCTCCTAGGCTGCAAACAGGTACAGCATGTTACTGTACTGAATACTGTAGGTGACTATAACAGTGGTTAAGTATTCATGTATCTAAACATTATCTAAACATAGAAAAGTTACAGCAAAACTATGGTATTGAAACTTTATGGGACCATTGTCCTGTATGTGGTCTGTTGAAAAAAACATCATTGTGTGGTACATGACTGTAAATAAAATAAATAATAATAATGAAACCCCAGGGGGCAGGGGTAGGGGACAATGAGAATTCTGGTTATTTTAAGTCTTGTGTTCAGAGTATGATCGAAGTAGCCTTCACCTGAAAGCCAAAGAGGCCTGAGCCTTAAGGGACTGAATGATACCCAAATCTTCCTCTAGCATTACCGGTTTTTTTGTTGTTTTTTTTTAGAGGGAGTCTTGCTCTGTCCCTCAGGCTGGAGTGCAGTGGAACGATCTCAGCTCAGGAGTGAGCACCACACCCGGCTTGCGTTACCTTTTGAAAGACGCTGATAAATTAGCCGGGTGTGGTGGCATGTGACTGTAGTCCCAGCTACTCGGGAGGCTGAGACAGGAGAATCGCTTGAACCCGGGAGGCGGAGGTTGGAGTGAGCAGAGATCGCACCGTTGCACTCCAGCGAGATTCTGTGTCAAAAAAAAAAAGAAAAAAGAAAAGAAAAACAAAGATGCTGACGTGCATTCTACATACTGTCAGGTAGTCAGTCTGTCTCTAGAGTTGAATTTAATAATATGGGGGAAATGGGAAACAATACTCCACGAGTTCATGCTCTCTTGGCTAAATGTTTCCACCGGTGCTACTGAATGCTGCCTCCTCTCTATTCGCCCTCCTCACTATTCGCTTCTCTTTTTTTTTTTTCTGAGACGGAGTCTCGCTCTGTTGCCCAGGCTGGAGTGCAGTGGCCGGATCTCAGCTCACTGCAAGCTCCGCCTCCCGGGTTCACGCCATTCTCCTGCCTCAGCCTCCCGAGCAGCTGGGACCACAGGCGCCGCCTCCTCGCCCGGATAATTTTTTGTATTTTTAGTAGAGACCGGATTTCACTGTGTTAGACAGGATGGTCTTGATCTCCTGACCTCGTGATCCGCCCGCCTGGGCCTCCCAAAGTGCTGGGATTACAGGCTGAGCCACCACGCCCAGACTTCACTTCTTAAATCTAGGTCTTATTTTGTAATTTTACTTCAAAGATTTGTGCGTAAGAAATTTTTTTCTCTTTGGCTTTGTCCCACAATAATACATGAACACGTGATTATATTTTTAAAAAATTTAAGTAAAAAACAAATACATATATTTATTTATTTTAAAAGTTCTCCTTTACCTTCCCACCCAACCCTCCTATGCTCATAGATAACTGCTGCTAATGATCTGTGTTCACATAAAAACATAGATTTTTGGGCGGGGCATGGTGGCTCTCACCCCTAATCCCAGCACTTTGGGAGGCCGACGTGGGTGGATCACTTGAGGTCGGGAATTTGAGACCAGCCTGACCAACATGGTGAAACCCCGTCTTTATTAAAAATACAAAAATTATCCAGGCGTGGTTGTGGGTGCCTGTAATCCTAACTACTTGGGAGACGAAAGCAGGAGAATCTATTGAACCCGGAGGCAGAGGTTGCAGTGAGCCAAGATTGCCCCAGTGCACTACAGCCTGGGCGACAGAGCAAGACTCTATCTCAAAAAAAAAAAAACCCCCCCAAAAAAAAACAAACAAACAAACAGATTTTTAAAAATAAAATGCTTCATCCTTGGCATAGTGTTCTATGCTTTTTTTCACATAATACTGCATTTTTTTCCAGATTTGTTAATACTGAGTCTTTTTTTTTTTTTTTTTGAGACGGAGTCTCGCTCTGTCGCCCAGGCTGGAGTGCAGTGGCCGGATCTCAGCTCACTGCAAGCTCCGCCTCCCGGGTTTACGCCATTCTCCTGCCTCAGCCTCCCGAGTAGCTGGGACTACAGGCACCCACCACCTCGCCCGGCTAGTTTTTTTGTATTTTTTTAGTAGAGACGGGGTTTCACCATGTTAGCCAGGATGGTCTCGATCTCCTGACCTCGTGATCCGCCCGTCTCGGCCTCCCAAAGTGCTGGGATTACAGGCTTGAGCCACCGCGCCCGGCCCGGAGTCTTGAAAATTTTCCTTTTCAGTCCTTTTGACCAGCCTCATTCATGCTAATGGCTGCATAGTTTTCCCTTGCATCTTTTCCATCATTTCTTTTCCTATGGGTGGATGGATGGTTAGGTTGCAGTGGGGCTGGAAGGAAAAGTGCTGTTATGTACAGTGCTGCAATGAATACCCTAACGTATGGCAATCCACAGGAGGTGGAATTGCTGAATCAAAGATACTCACTTTTTAATTTTTCATCGATACCAACAATATTTAAGGATAGCTGAGCTGGCTGGGTGCAGTGGCTCACACCTGTGTTCAGAGTATGATCGAAGTAGCCTTCACCTGAAAGCCAAAGAGGCCTGAGCCTTAAGGGACTGAATGTGAATTCAGCACATTGGGAAGCCAAAGTGGGAGGATGGGTTGAGCCCAGGAATCCCAGACTAGCCTGGGCAAAATAGGAAGACCTTGACTCAACAAAAAATTTAAAAATTAGCTGGGCATGGCCGTGTGCACCTGTAGTCCCAGCTCCCCGGGCGGCTGAGGTAGGAAAATAGCTTGGGCCCTGGAGGTCGAGACTGCCGTGAGCTATAATTACCCCCACTGCACTCCAGAGCAAGACCCTATCTCAGAACAAAATAAAAAGGAATCCCATTTTCCCACATCCTTGAAATCACTGGATACAACAAATATTTTTTAAGTTTAAGAATTAAAAAGTCTCACTATTAGTTTTATTGTATTTTCCTGATCACTAGTGAAGTTGAGCATATCATAAAGTTCTCATTAGATGTTTGCAATATTTTTTCTAAGAATTTTTTATTCCTGGCCGGGCGCGGTGGCTCAAGCCTGTAATCCCAGCACTTTGGGAGGCCGAGACGGGCGGATCACGAGGTCAGGAGATCGAGACCATCCTGGCTAACACGGTGAAACCCCGTCTCTACTAAAAATACAAAAACTAGCCGGGCGAGGTGGCGGGCGCCTGTAGTCCCAGCTACTGTGGAGGCTGAGGCAGGAGAATGGCTTAAACCCGGGAGGCGGAGCTTGCAGTGAGCTGAGATCTGGCCACTGCACTCCAGTCCAGGCGACAGAGCGAGACTCCGCCTCAAAAAAAAAAAAAAAAGAATTTTTTATTCCTGTCCTTTGCTTATTTTGTATTTGCTTTCTTTTTTTCAAGTTTTTTCTCCAACTCCTGACCTCAGGTGATCTGCCCGCCTCAGCCTCCCAAAGTGCTGGGATTACAGGCGTGAGCCACTGCGCCCGGCTGTATCTGATTTCATTTTTGTAGATATATGGCAGCTTTTCATATATTATGGATATCACCCTTTCACCCTTTGCAGATAATGCCTGCATATCTACTCTTTGTCTTGCTGCTCTATTCACATTGGTTTACAGAAGTTTTATGGTTTTGTTTTGCTTTGTTTTGCTTTTTTGAGGCAGGGTCTTGCTCCGTCACCCAGGCTGGAGTGCAGTGGTACAATCATGGCTCACTGCAGCCTGGACCTCCCGGGCTCAAGTGGTCCTCCTGCCTCAGCCCCCCGAGTAGCTGGGACTATAGGCCCATGCCACCACACCCAGCTATTTTTTTTATTTTAATTTTTTTGTAGAGATGAGGTTTCACTATGTTGCCCAGGCTGGTCTTAAACTCCTGAGCTCAGGCAGTCTTCCTCCCTTGGCCTCCCAAAGTGCTGGGATTACAGGCATGAGCAACCGAGCATGGCCAGTTTTATCTATTTTAATGTCAAATACATTTTACCAATTTTTAAGGCTTCTAGGAATGATATGTATTTTATTTTAATATTTTTCTTTTCCAACAATACTCAAAATATGGCTATCTCCACCTTACGTCAAACTTTGCCTCATTAGAATGAGTCACCACGATATTATGTTTCCTGGATGGTGCAGTGGTGGCTCACGCCTGTAGTCCCAACACTCGGGGAGGCCGAGGAGGGTGGATCGCTTGAGGTCAGGAGTTCGGACCAGCCTGGGCAACATGGTGAAACCCCTTCTCTACAAAAAATACAAAAATTATCCAGGCGTGGTGGTGCGTGCCTATAGTCCCAGTGACTCGAGAGGTTGAGGCAGGAGAATCGCTTGAACCTGGGAGGTGGAGGTTGTAGTGAGCTGAGATTGCACCACTGCACTCCAGCCTGGGGAACAGAGCGAGACACAGTCTAAAAGGAAAAAAAAAAAGAGAGAGAGAGGTATGATGCTTCCTGATGCAAGGCGACATGATGTACCCTGGATTACCTATAAAGTAGTATTCTATCCAAAAATGTTTATCCTGAATTGAATCAAGCCTTGAGATCTAACTTCGGTTTACAGGAAATACAGGGGGTGGAAGAACACGTTAAATGACTCATAAGGAAACAATCTCACAAATCTTGAATGTGGGATTTTCTATAAACTGTCTCTTCAACAAGTAAATGTCATGGAAAAAAATTTGTCCAAGTGGGTGAGGGGACTTGTGATAGATTAAAAGAAGCCAGGTGCGGTGGCTCACGCCTGTAATCCCAGCACTTTGGGAGGCTGAGGCGGGCGGATCACCTGAGGTCGGGAGTTCAAGACCAGCCTGACCAACATGGTGAAACCCCGTCTCTACTAAAAATACAAAAATTAGCCGTGTGTGGTGGCCAGCACCTGTAGTCCCAGCTACACGGGAAGCTGAGGCAGGAGAATGGCTTGAACCTGGGAGGTGGAGGTTACAGTGAGTCGAGATCGCGCCACAGCACTCCAGCATGGGTGACAGAGTGAGACTCCATCTCAAAAAAAAAAAAAAAAAAACCTTAAAGAGGTATAACAGGCTGGGTGCGGGGGCTCACGCCTATAATCCCAGCACTTTGGGAAGCTGAGGCGGGCAGATCACTTGAGGTCGGGAGTTCAAGATCAGCCTGACCAACATGGTGAAACCCCGTCTCTACTAAAAATACAAAAATTAGCCATGTGTGGTGGCCAGCACCTGTAGTCCCAGCTACACGGGAAGCTGAGGCAGGAGAATGGCTTGAACCTGGGAGGTGGAGGTTGCAGTGAGTCGAGATCGCGTCACTGCACTCCAGCATGGGTGACAGAGTGAGACTCCATCTCAAAAAAAAAAAAAAAAGAACCTTAAAGAGGTATAACAGGCTGGGTGCGGGGCTCACGCCTGTAATCCCAACACTTTGAGAGGCCGAGGCTGTGAATCACTTGAGGCCTGGAGTTTCTGGCCAACATGGTGAAAACCCGTCTTTACCAAAATTACAAAAATTCGGCCAGACACAGTGGCTGACGCCTGTAATCCCAACACTGTGAGAGGTCAAGGCGGGCAGATCACAAGGGCAGGAGTTCGAGACCAGCCTGGCCAATATGATGAAATCCCGTCTCTATTAAAGATACCAAAAATTAGCCGGACGTGGTGGCATGTGCCTGTAATTCCATCTACTTGGGAGGCTGAGTCAGGAGACTCGCTTGAACCTGGGGAGTTGGAGATTGCAGTAAGCCGAGATCACGCCACTGCACTCTAGCCTAGGTGACAGAGCGAGACTCCATCTCAAAAAAAAAAAAAAAAAAAAAAATGGAGGTATAATTGACATACAAAAGCAAAGATCTTCAGTGTTAGTTCAATGAGTTTTAAAATTATATATACCTGTATAACCACGGTCCAAAAAGAAGATATAGGAGCAACAGGCCTTTTAAAAAAAAGCCATCCATGCAAAGCTAAGGAGGTCAGCCCTCTCACCTGACTATCTCCTGCTGCATCCTCTCCTCTTGTTGCTCTCACACCGCTCTCCATCTCTCTCGCATCTCTCCATCTCTCTCGCATCTCTCCATCTCTCTCGCATCTCTCCATCTCTCTCGCATCTCTCCATCTCTCTCGCATCTCTCCATCTCTCTCGCATCTCTCCATCTCTCTCGCATCCCTCCAACTCTCTCGCATCTTTCCATCTCTCTCACCGCTCTCCATCTCTCTTGCCGCTCTCCATCTCTCTGGCATCTCTCCATCTCTCTTATGTCTCTCCATCTCTCACCGCTGTCCATCTCTGACACCTTTTTGGCACCAGACCTCTCCGGAAACACCTCTGGCTTGCTTACTCTGACCAAATTGGACAGGCTCTGCTGGCTGGAGTCTTGGTCCTCTTCTTCAGACAGAACTTGGCTGTTCTCTCTTGGGCTCTGCAACATTTGCTACAGATCCAAGTTGTCTCTGCCTTTGGCCCCCGCTGCCAGGCTCACCCCCCAGGTCTCCTCCCTCAGGGGAATGGGAAAGGCAGCAGAGAGCCTGCTTCACAGTCATAATCAATGGAGATCATCAGGTCATCTGAGGTAGCTAACAGCCTCCTTTATCCTCTCTACACGGTTTTCTTTCCAATCATTTCAGGACAAGAAAGACATCCTTGTCTGACTCTCCCCTTATCCACACAATTAGAAGTAAATTAAAGGCATCAATTTCAAGTCACTTCTGTAGTTGTGGAAGGGTAAAAGCAATGTATTCTTTATCTCCTGTTGTGGCTGGAAAGAAAATTTCTTGCAATGACTTTTCTGGTTTTGGAAGAGAACCAGCAACCAATTCTAATATATTGGGTTATTTTTCTTTTTGTTACAAATTCTTCCATATGTGACAAAATCCTAGCGTGCTGGGTTCCCACTCTCAACCAGAGTTCTCCTTAGGAAAAAGGAGATCAGGAATGACCAAAATGCACAGATCTATAGTTTTAAATTCTCGTATGGTGGGACGTTTTTCTCTTTTTTCTCTTCAGTGATACCAGAGCATACATTTGGGCAGATTAGGTTGGATTCTCTATTAATTTCCTCTTTCCATTTTTTTTTTTTTTTTTTTTTTTGAGACGGAGTCTCGCTCTGTCGCCCGGGCTGGAGTGCAGTGGCCAGATCTCAGCTCACTGCAAGCTCCGCCTCCCAGGTTCACGCCATTCTCCTGCCTCAGCCTCCCGAGTAGCTGGGACTACAGGCGCCCGCCACCTTGCCCGGCTAGTTTTTTGTATTTTTTAGTAGAGACGGGGTTTCACCGTGTTAGCCAGGATGGTCTCAATCTCCTGACCTCATGATCCGCCCGTCTCGGCCTCCCAAAGTGCTGGGATTACAGGCTTGAGCCACCGCGCCCGGCCCCTCTTTCCATTTTTAAATGCAGATTCAAGTGAGCAGTGAATTATTTTATCCAACGTTAGGGGCTATATACAATTTAAAAAGTGAAGAAGGCAGAAATGGCCCCTTATTTAGGCAGTCAGTTTCTAGAAATAGAAGCAAATGAATATTTAACAATATTTAAAGAAAGGCAATTTGTTTTCACATTTATTAATTATTTTAGTTTGTGCATTATTAAATATTACATACCTTTTGGGAGGTTGAGGTTGGAAGATCATTTGAGCCCAGGAATTTGAGACCAACCTGGGCAACATAGCAAAACCCCATCTCTACAAAAAAAATTTTAAAAATTAGCCCAGCATGGTGGTGTCCACCTGTAGTCTCAGCTCCTCAGGAGGCTGACGTGGGAGGAACGCTTGAGCCCTGGAGGTTGAGGCTGCAGTGAGCCATGATCACCCCACTGCACCCCAGCCTGGGCCACAGAGTGAGACTCTATTGGGAGGTGGAGGTAGGCAGACCACCTGAGATCAGGAGTTCAAGACCAGCCTGGCCAACATGGGGAAAACCCATCTGTATTAAAAATACAAAATTAGGCCGGGCGCGGTGGCTCAAGCCTGTCATCCCAGCACTTTGGGAGGCCGAGACGGGCAGATCACGAGGTCAGGAGATCGAGACCATTCTGGCTAACACGGTGAAACTCCGTCTCTACTAAAAAAAAAATACAAAAACTAGCCGGGTGAGGTGGCGGGCGCCTGTAGTCCCAGCTCCTCGGGAGGCTGAGGCAGGAGAATGGCGTAAACCCGGGAGGCGGAGCTTGCAGTGAGCTGAGATCCGGCCACTGCACTCCAGCCCCGGCGATAGAGCGAGACTCTGCCTCAAAAAAAAAAAAAAAAAATACAAAATTAGCTGAACCCAGGAGGTGGAGGTTCCATTGAGTCTAGATCACACCATTGCACTCCGGCCTGGGTGATACAGTGAGACTCTGTCTCAAAAAAAAAAGAAAAATTGCTGAGTGTGGCAGTGCACACCTATAGTCCCAGCAGCTTGGCAGGCTGACGTGGGAAGGTTGCTTGAGTCCAGAAGTTCAAAACTATGATTGTGTGACTTCACTCGTCCTGGGCAACAGAGGGAGACCCCGTCTTTAAAATAAATAAGTAAATGAATAAATAAACATTATATGACAAAGTCATGCATCTGACTTAAATCTAGCTGTCAAAATAACATTAAAATATATTGAGGGCCAGGCGCAGTAGAGGCCGAAGCTGGCGGATCATGAAGTCAGGAGATCGAGACCATCCTGGCTAACACGGTGAAACTCCCTCTCTATGAAAAATACAAGCTTTTCTTTACCTGCCACCATCCATGTAAGACGTGTCTTGCTCTTCCTGGCCTTCAGCCATGATTGTGAGGCCTCCCCAGCCGTGTGGAGCATGTAACGTAAATGATGAGAAATGAGAGAGAGCTTATACCCAGTGGCACAAATAAATTGCTCATGACGGAGATGAAAAACTCTAGCAGAATTCTACAATTTGGAAACAACAAGGAGAACCAAGTGATGATGGGAAGGAGTGTGTGATCATTGGGTAATAAAGTAAAAAATTTAATTTAAAAAAAAAAAAGAAAAATATAAAAAATTAGCCGGGCGTGGTGCTGGTTGTGTGTAGATCCAGCTACTCAGGAGGCTGAGGCAGGAGAATGGCATGAACCCGGGAGGTGGAGCTTGCAGTGAGCCAAAATTGCACCACTGCACTCCAGCCTGGGCAACAGAGAGAGACTCTGTCTCAAAAACAAAAACAAAACAAAACAAAAAACATATTTAGAAAATCAAAGTGGGCCAGGCATGGTGGCTCATGCCTGTAATCACAGCACTTTGGGAGGCTGAGGCAGGCGGATCACCTGAGGTCAGAAGTTCGAGACCAGCCTGGCCAACATGGCGAAACTCTGTTGCTACTAAAAATACAAAAATTAGCTGGGTGTGGTGGCAGGTACCTGTAATTCCAGCTACTCAGGAGGCTGAGGCAGGAGAATCGCTTGAACCCTGGAGGCGGAGGTTGCAGTGAGCCAAGATCGTTCCACTGCACTCCAGCCTGGGCAATAGAGTGAAACTCTGTCTCAAACAAACGAACAAGAACATTAAAGTACAGAGTTTGGGAATCAGACTTGTCCTGTGCCCAGCATGTCTGGCTCTGGGACCCTGCTCTCCAGTAAACTTTCCAAGTGGCAAACCTAATTGTATCATTTTATCAATTAAAATTCCCAATCCCATTTAGAGAATGTCTCCTTCTACTGGATTTTCTCTTCTGAACCATCCTACACATTTTTATGGGAGTGATTTTTTTGTTTTTATTAGTTAGAAAAATTTCAAACCTGACTGGGCGCCGTGGCTCACGCCTGTAATCCCAGCACTTTGGGAGGCCGAGTTGGGCGGATCACGAGGTCAGGAGATTGAGACCATGCTGGCTAATATGGTGAAATCCCATCTCTACTAAAAATACAAAAAAATTAGCCGGGCTGGTGGCGGGCGGCTGTAGTCCCAGCTACTCGGGAGGCTGAGGCAGGGGAATGGTGTGAACCCGGGAGGCGGAGCTTGCAGTGAGCCGAGATCGCGTCACTGCACTCCAGCCTGGGCAGTAGAGCAAGAGTCCATCGCAAAAAAAAAAAAAAAGAAAAGAAAAAGAAAAGAAAAAAAAAAGAAAAACTTCAAAACTGTGGGAAAGTTAATTTAGGGAAAATTTTAAATATCTGAACCATCAGAGTGTGTTGCAGACATCATGACTTGCATATCCCATGAACAGGTGACTCTCTCTTACATAATCCTAATGTAATTGTCAAATTCAGAAAACTTCACGTGATTACAGTATAGTTTAGTCCATCTTCATATTTCATCAATTGTCCTAAAAGTGTCCTGGATAGCATTTTTTTCTTCATCAGATAGTAATCCTCAACCTCCTATGGATTAGCCTCAGGACATATACTTTTGCAGTTCTTTGTGACAGTACACCTTTGTTAGATCAGAGTAGGAGCCAGGACAACAGTTTGTTTGTCCTATTCTGAGTAATACATGGACTTTGATCACTAGATTCATTAAAGTGGTATCTGCCATGTTTTCCACTGTAAATGTATAATTTTTCTCTTTATTATTAATAAATAATTTGTGGGGAGATACTTTAAGATGACAAACTTCCATATATTGATTTAGTATACATTGATAATGATAATTCTGAATCAGTTGTAATGGTTGTAGACTGGTAATTAGAAAATTACCAGTCTACAACTCTTAATTGTTATTCTATAGAAAGATCTGGGCCAGGCACAGGGGCTTATGCCTTTAATCCCAGCTCTTTGGGCGGCTGAGGTAGAAGGATCTCTGGACCCCAGGAGTTTGAGACCAGCCCGGGCAACAGAGAAAGATACTGTCTCTACAAAAGTAAATAATTTAGCCAGGTGTGGTGGTGCACACCTGTGGTCACAGCTACTCAGGAGGCTGAGGTGAGAGGATTGCCTGAGCCCAGGAGTTTGAGGCTGCAGTGAGCTATGATTGCACGACTGCGCTCCAGCCTGGGCAACAAAGCAGCACCCTATCTAAAAAAAATAATAAAATAGTCTGGATGCAGTGGCTCACGCCTATAATCCCAGCATTTTGGGAGCCTGAGGCAGGCAGATCACTTGAGGTCAGGAGTTCAAGACCAGCCTGGCCAACGTGGTGAAATGCCATCTCTACTAAAAATACAAATATTAGCCAGGTATGGTGGCAGGCGCCTGTAATCTCAGCTACCCGGAGGCTGAGGCAGGAGAATCGCTTGAACCTGGGAGGTGGAGGTTGCAGTGAGTGATGGAGTGAGACTGTCTCCAAAAAAATAAATAGATAAATAAATTTAAAAAGAGTAAAATAAAATAAATAGAAAGATCTTTCTTTTTTCTCTCTTTCATGTATGTACATACATATATGTATATGAAGGTGGACAGATGAGTGAATTAAGGATTATTTAATTCTTGTTTTATGCTAGGGGTTATCATCTTTTTTTTTTTTTTCAGACGGAGACGGAGTCCAGAGTCTTGCCCAGTCACCCAGGCTGGAGTGCAGTGGCACGATCTCGGCTCACTGCAAGCTCCGCCTCCCGGGTTCACGCCATTCTCCTGCCTCAGCCTTCCAAGTATCTGGGACTACAGACATCCGCCACCACGCCCAGGTAATTTTTTTTGTGTGTTTTTAGTAGAGATGGGGTTTCACCGTGTTAGCCAGGATAGTCTCGATCTCCTGACCTCGTGATCCGCCCGCCTCGGCCTCCCAAAGTGCTGGGGTTCCAAGCTGAGCCGCCGCGCCCGGCGAGTTATCATCTCTTGTTGTCGTTATTTCAATGCTCAAATTGTCCCCGGTTTGACTAGCGGGTGCCGCTCACACTGGCTTCTGTGCCCTTTTGACATGTCCCATCTTTTTTTTTTTTTTAATGCCTTTTTACTTTCTAACACAAGATGTTCCGGGTTTCATTGGGCCTTCCCTGCCCCAGTGCTGGAACCAGCCATTTCTCCAGGAAGGTGGAGCTCCTCTCAGTGGGCGATGGTGTTGAGGAGGCATCAAGGCCGCTATGGCCTGGCGTCAGCAACAGCACCTCCGCCTGCGAGTCCTCCACTTGCCCTCCTTTGCGCTTCAGCCACGCACCCTCCCAGCTTGAGCACCCAAACGTGCCATGCTCCTTCCTATGCTGCTTTGGCTCATGCCTTGACCTCTGCCTGAGGCTGCTGCCCCTCCTCTTCTGGGGTGGCTGGCTCTTACTCCTTTCACCACTATTCAAATACTCACTTACATGCAGTCTTCCCTGACCACCTCAGAGCACCACACTGAGCTGTGCTCCTGGCAACTCTGACTTCCTGACTCCTCTCAGATATGCAGAAAAATGGCATCTCATTGATTTGGTTTACATTTTCCTCATGACCAGTGTGAGTGAATACATCTTCTTTTGTTTGTGGGAAATAGAGAATAATACGTTCTAGATAACATGACAACTGGGATTATAAAGAAATGAGGTTGGCTGGGTGCAGTGCCTCACTCCTGTAATCCCAGCACTTTGGGAGGCCAAGGTGGGAGGATCGCTGAAACCTTTGAGTTCCAGACCAGCCTGGGCAACATAATGAAACTCTGTCTCTACAAAAAATACAAAAAATTATCTGGGTGTGGTGTTGCACACCTGTAGTCCCAGCCACTCAGAAAGCTGAGGTAGGAGGATCACCTGAACCTGGGAGGCAGAGGATGCAGTGAGGAGAGATGGCACCACTTCTCTCCAGCCTGAGTGACAGAGTGAGACCCTGTCTTAAAAAAAAAAAAAAAAAGAAAAGAAAAAGAAATGAGCTTGATCTTTGTGGCCCTACATTTTAGTTGAATCTTCTATGAACAGTTAGTACCAAATAATGTAGAGAAGGTTATAGTGCAATGACACTTTAGGATTTTTATTACTGATAAAAGTAACTATTTACTTATTAAATAGATGATACATCCACATGGTTCAGAATTTTGAAAGTGGAAAACAATATGGTAAAGAAGCGCATCCCATTGGTATCTCCAAATCTCCCAGTTGCCTTCCTTATAGGTAAACAATGTTTGCAATTGTTTACATATTGAGATATAGTTTATACGTATACAAGCATATATACATATTTTAATTCCCTGAATGTGGCTCATTTTTCTGTCTTAACATGACCTAAGAAAACATTCATGCAGAATTACCTTGATAGTTTTTCATGAAGCTATGTACGTTTGATTACATTGCAGCCCATGATTCTAAGTCAATACTAGAATATTTAGTTTCTCAACATTAGGAAAGTGAACACATTTTCTTCCTACAAAGATGGCAGAAAGATGCTTAAGTTGTTTATCTGTGGTTACAGGTCTCTCTTTTTCTTTTGAGATGGAGTCTTGCTCTGTTGCCCAGGCCGGAGTGCAATGGCACGATCTCAGCTCACTACAACCTCCACCTCTTGGGTTCAAGCGATTCTTCTGCCTTAGCCTCCCGAGTAGCTGAGACTACAGGCACGTGCCACCACGCCCGGCTAGTTTTTTTGTATTTTTAGGAGAGACGGGTGTTCACCGTATTGGCCAGGCTGGTCTTGAACTCTTGACCTCGTGATCTGCCCGCCTTGGCCTCCCAAAGTGCTGGGATGACAGGCGTGAGCCACTGTGCTCGACTGGTCACAGGTCTCTCTACCAGAATGTCTCCAGTGCTGTGTCTTACTTTCCTAATTATACAGCATTCATCATTTTCCCAATACATTTTGAAAGCGTTTGCTTTTGTTTCACTTTCTTATTGTGTGGCAAATTATTAATTCACAGGAGGTCTTTGTACTTGCCAATGTAGACAAGAGCAACAAATATCAAAATCTGAGCTTTCAATCTAGGAAAATGAAGTGGAAAACCCACTGGATTCAGCAAAAAGTAGGATGAATGTTATGCTTGTGACACATGGATAAGCATTGCTTGGAAATATGAAGCTATTCCTTATTTACATAAAGTCAGTAAATATGTTCACACTTGACTTACCTTTTTTGGAGGGGGATCATATATGGAGTGGTCTCACTCTGTCACCCAGGCTGGAGTGCAGTGGTGCCATCCCAGTTCACTGCAGCCTTGACTTCCAGAGCTCAAGTGATCCTCCCACCTCCACCTCCCAAGTAGCTGGGGCCACAGGTGCATGCCACCATGCCTGGCTATTTTTTTTTTTTTTTTTTTTTTTTTTGAGACAGAGTCTTGCTCTGTTGCCCGGGCTGGAGTGCAGTGACCAGATCTTCAGCTCACTGCAAGCTCCGCCTCCTGGGTTTACGCCATTCTCCTGCTTCAGCCTCCCGAGTAGCTGGGACTACAGGCACCCGCCACCTCACCTGGCTAGTTTTTTGTATTTTTTAGTAGAGATGGGGTTTCACCGTGTTAGCCAGGATGGTCTCGATCTCCTGACCTCGTGATCCACCCGTCTTGGCCTCCCAAAGTGCTGGGATTACAGGCTTGAGCCACCGTGCCCGGCTTTTTTGTTTTTGTTTTTTGAGATGGAATCTAACTCTGTCACCCAGGCTGGAGTGCAGTGGCACAATCTTGGCTCACTGTAACCTCTGCCTGCTGGGTTCAAGTGATTCTCCTGCCTCAGCTTCCCAAGTAGCTGGGACTACAGGCGCCCACCACCACCCCTGGCTAATTTTTGTAGTTTTGTAGAGACGAGGTTTCGCCACATTGGCCAGGCTGGTCTTGAACTCCTGACATCAGGTGATCCACCTGCCTTGGCCTCCCAAAGTGCTGGGATGGGGTTTTCCCATGTTGCCCAAGCTAATTTTGAACTCCTGGGTTCAAGAGATCCTCCTGCATGGGCCTCCCAAATTGTTAGGACTACAGGCATGAGTCACCACACTCAGCCACATTTGGCATTTTAAATCCTTAGGTGTCAAAATCTGGAAAATGTTAGTGATTACAGGCTGCTCTTAGAGTGAAGTTAAATAACGGTGTTCTGTAATGATTTCTAAACAAACCTTAAAAACATTCTACTTACCTATTTTTTAAAATGGCATTGTAAGAAAATTGATATGATATTTAAAATCATTTTCTAGAAATGAGTTTTACTCCCATAAGAGCTTTGATGAAATACCTCATCATGATGAATAAGGCTAATTACACTTGTAGGCTTTGTGAGCTGCTTTAAAAAATTATATGCAAGCCTTCTTTGAACACTTCCGTCCGTGATTCCTCCAAGACCTTCAAATTTGCTGTGAGATTTACTGCACTGTGCAAAGGACTGTTTATTATCCCTGCCCTCTTCTGTTACTTACCCTGACGTTCTTCCTGCCCTCCCCAAGTAGCTCCTGAATGATTAAAGGCAGAAATTCTGCCTTATCTGTCCTTTAAATCTCCCAGGGTACCAACACATACAAGCACTTGAAACCATCTTTTCCTTATCAGACCACATCACCTGTAGGGCAGTACTACAGCACAAATCTCAAACAAGAAACGCTATTGGCTGGGCACGGTGGCTCATGCCTGTAATCCGAGCACTTTGGGAGGCCAAGGCGGGCGGATCACGAGGTCAGGAGATCGAGACCATCCTGGCTAACACGGTGAAACCCCATCTCTATCAAAAATACAAAAAATTAGCCGGGCGAGGTGGCGGGCGCCTGTAGTCCCAGCTACTCAGGAGGCTGAGGCAGGAGAATGGCGTGAACCCGGGAGGCGGAGCTTGCAGTGAGCCGAGATCTTGCCCCTGCACTCCAGCCTGGGCAACAGAGTGAGACTTAGTCTCAAAAAAAAAAAAAAACCAAAAAGTTCCCAGTCTCAGGCACAGGTCTTAGGTCCTGCTTTACGCTAGAGCTGTAGTTTTAATTCTCTACTGTACCAGGCCTTTGAGTTGGCCAAGGAACAGCCTTCTCTACTTCCTGGGATGAATTCCTGCTCTGCAGGGCAGTCATGGCTTCCAAGCGTGGTCTTCAGCCTAGTTTCTGCTCGCTCTCGGCCCTGGGGGAATTTCTTCACGTTGTTGTAAGCTCAGCTTGAAACAAGACGTTCCTTCTTCTCTGCAAAATGGAGCTGATGATGACAATAATATCAGTTCCACAGAGTTAATGTATGTAAAGCACTTGGAATAGTGCCCAACAAACCGTTACTACCGTAAGATGTTTGATGATGATATTTGTTTTTATCCAGTGTCTCCAGGTATATATGAGAGAGGTTTTTCAGAATTTCTTTTTTTTTTTTTTTTGAGGCGGAGTCTTGCTCTGTCGCCCGGGCTGGAGTGCAGTGGCCGGATCTCAGCTCACTGCAAGCTCCACCTCCTGGGTTCACGCCATTCTCCTGCCTCAGCCTCCCGAGTAGCTGGGACTACAGGCGCCGCCACCTCGCCCGGCTAGTTTTTTGTATTTTTAAGTAGAGACGGGGTTTCACCATATTAGCCAGGATGGTCTCGATCTCCTGACCTCGTGATCCGCCCGTCTCGGCCTCCCAAAGTGCTGGGATTACAGGCTTGAGCCACCGCGCCCGGCGGTTTTTCAGAATTTCAAGTTCAGTATATGACTGGATATGGAAGTATGTTTATAAAGTTAACAGTACATGTTATAGGTAATTTTATATTTAAAAAATGTGTTTGAGGCCGGGCGGGGTGGCTCACGCCTGTAATCCAGCACTTTGGGAGGCCAAGGCGGGCAGATCATGAGGTCAGGAGTTTGGGACCATCCTGGCTAACACGGCAAAACCCCGTCTCTACTAAAAATACAAAAAATAAGCCGGGCGAGGTGGCGGCGCCTGCAGTCCCAGCTACTCGGGAGGCTGAGGCAGGAGAATGGTGTGAACCCGAGAGGCGGAGCTTGCAGTGAGCTGAGATGGCACCACTGCACTCCAGCCTGGGCGACAGAGCGAGACTCTGTCTCAATAAATAAATAAATAGAAATGAAAATGAAGAAAAATGTGGTGCACATTTATAAATACAGTTGACCCTTAAACAATGTTGGGGGTAGGGCTGCCAATCCCCTACACAGTCAAAAATCTGCATATAGCTTTGCGCCTCCCAAAATCTTAACTAGTAATAGTCTATTTTTGACTGGAAGCCTTACCAATAACATAAACTATCAATAGCATATTTTATATGTTATATTTATTACATACTTATATTCTTACAATACAGTAAGCGAGAGAAAAGAAAATGCTATTATGAAAATCACAAGGAAGAGAAAATCTATTTTCTGTTCATTAAGTGGAAGTAGGGCATCATAAAGGTCTTCATTTTCTTTTTTTTTTCCCTGTGACAGTCTTGCTCTGTCACCCAGGCTAGAGTGCAATGGCATGATCTCAGCTCACTGCAACCTCTGTCTCCCTGGTTCAAACCATTCTCTTTCCTCAGCTTCCCAAGCAGCTGGGATTACAGGTGTGTGCCACCAAGCCCAGCTAATTTTTGTGTTCTTAGTAGAGACAGGGTTTTGCCATGTTGGCCAGGCTGGTCTCAAACTCCTGGCCTCAAGTGATCTGCCTGCCTCAGGCTTCCAAAGTGTTGGGATTACAGTCGTGAGCTGCCATGCCCCGCCGAGATTTTTTTTTCTTTGACTCATGTTATTCAGAAGTATGTTTTCAATCTCCAAGTATTTGGGGATTTTTCCAGTTATTGCTCTCGAGTAGAATTCCACTGTGGTCTGGGAGCAGGCATGCTATGAGTTCTATGATTTTTCATTTGTTAAGGTATGTTTTAGGGTACAGAATACAGTCTATCTTGGTAAATGTTGCATGTGAGCTTGAGAAGAATGTGTGCTATTCTGCTATTGGATGAAGTAATGTGGAAATGTCAATTATAGTAATTTCGTGATGGTGCTATCGAGATCAATTATGTGCTGACTGATGTTCTGCCTGCTGGACCTATCCATTTCTGAGAGAGGGGTGTTGAAATCTCCACCTATAATAGTGGATTCATCCACTTCACTTTGTGGTTCTATCAGGTTTTACTCTGTTGTCAGGAGCATACACATTGAGAATTATTATGTCTTCAGGAGGAACTGACCCCTGACCCCTTCATCATTATGTAATGGCTCCTTTCATCCCTCCTGATAACTTTCCTTGCTCTGAACTTAGCTTTGTCTGAGATCACTATGACTATTCCCACTTTCTTTCTTTTTTTTTTTTTTTCTGAGACGGAGTCTGGCTCTGTCGCCCAGGCTGGAGTGAGTGGCGCGATCTCGGCTCACTGCAAGCTCCGCCTCCCGGGTTCCCGCCATTCTCCTGCCTCCGCCTCCCGAGTAGCTGGGACTACAGGTGCCCGCCACGTCGCCCGGCTAGTTTTTTGTATTTTTTAGTAGAGACGGGGTTTCACCGTGTTAGCCAGGATGGTCTCGATCTCCTGACCTCGTGATCTGCCCGCCTTGGCCTCGCAAAGTGCTGGGATTACAGGCGTGAGCCACCATACCCGGCAATAACAAAATATTTCTAATTCCCTCATCTTGTCTCTTGTATCTTTGCTGTCATTCACTTATATATAAGTGTGACTCACTTATATATAAGCATATGTAAGCATATCTATCTATATATAAATATATATACACACATAAGCACACAAAAACACACATACATTGTTGGTATTATTATTTTGAACTGTTATCTGTAAGATCAACTAAGAATAAGAAAAATAAGGCCAGGCGTGGTAGCTTACCCCTGTAATCCCAGCATTTTTGGAGGCTGAGGCAGGTGGATCACCTGAGGTCAGGAGTTCGAGACCAGCCTGGCAAATATGGTGAAACCCTGTCTCTACTAAAAATACAAAAATTAGCCAGGCTTGGTGGTAGACGCCTGTAATCCCAGCTACTCGGGAGGTTGAGGCAGGAGAATCACTTGAACCTGGGAGAAGGAGGTTGCAGTGAGCCGAGATCACGCCATTGCACTCCAGCATGGGCAACAAGAGGAAAACTCCATTTCAAAAAAAAAAAAGAAAGAAAAAGTATTTTACCTTCACCTACTTATTCTCCAGTGCCCTTCCTTTTTTAAATGTAGATCTGAGTTTCTAATCTGCTATCACTTTCCTTCTTTCTGAGAAACTTCTTTTAATATTTCTTGCATGACAGGTCTACTGGCGACAATGTCCCTCATTTTTTGTCTGAAGAATGTCTTTATCCTTCACTTTAGAAGGGTCATTTTTTTTCTTCTGTTAGAAAGTTATTGAAGGATAATTTTGCAGAGTACTGAATTCTAGGTTGGTGACTTTTTCCTCTTAACACGATTTCACTCTACTCTCTTCTTGCTTGTATGGTTTCTGAGGGGAAGTTGGATGTAATTCTTATTTTTGCTCTTCTATAGGTAAGGTGGTTTATTTCTCTCTGCCTTCTTTCAAGTTTTTTTTTTTTTTTTTTTTCCAGACACTCTCACTCTGTCACTTAGGCTGGAGTGCAGTGGTGCAATCTTGGCTCACTGCAACCTCTGCCTCTGGGTTCAAGCGATTCTTGTGTCTCACCCTCAAGTAGCGGGGATTACAGGCACATTCCACCGTGCCCAACTAATTTTTGTATTTTTGGTAGAGACGGGTTTTCACCACGTTGGCCAAGCTGGTCTTGAACTCCTGACCTCAGGTGATCTGTTCGCCATGGCTTCCCAAAGTGCTGGAATTACAGGTATGCACCACCACACCCAGCTAATTTTTCTCCTTTAAAGCCTTTAGTACATTAATCATAGTTTTTAAAACAATTATTGGTCTGATTAATTCCAACATTCTGGCCATATGTGAATCTGGTTCTAGTGCTCGTTGTCAAATTGTTTTTTGTCTTTTCATATGCCTTGTAATTCCTTCTTGGTAGTGGACATGATGTGCTGAGACGGGAAAAATGAAAGGTGTTCATTCTCATCTTCACCTGGAGTAGGCTGAGGAGGGGGAGGAGGAGGAGGAAGAGGAGGAGGAGGAGGAGGAGGAGAGGAGGAGGAGGAGGAGGAGGAGAAGGAGGGGTTGGTTTTGCTGTCTCAGGTGAGGCAGAGGTGGAAGAGGTGGCAGGGGAGGCAGGCACACTTGGTATAACTTTAATTGAAAAAAAATCTACATATAATTGGACCCGTGTAGTCTGAACCTATGTTGCTCAAGGGTCAATTGTATATAATTTTTGTGTAAGCCTGTGATTCAGCAGTTTTAAGTCTAAAATCAGCAAAGGTCACCTTTAGTACAAAAGCACAAATAGTTTAAATGAGAAATTACATTTTTATTGAATAAAAGCATTATACAAACATGAAAATATATGCAACTATTTGAATACATTTTTTTTGTAACTTTATATGCTTCATATAAAAGTATTGAGTTCAAAGCAGTATTGTACTTGCTATTAATTACCAAAATTCTGATTTTGCTATACTTTTCATCAGGATTTCTGGGACACTTCCCAACTAAACATATTAAGATTCCAGAAAAATAGGCCAGGCGTGGTGGCTCATACCTGTAATCCTAGCACTCTGGGAGGCTGAGGCAGGCGGATCACCTGAGGTCGGGAGTTCAAGACCAGCCTGATCAACATGGAGAAACCCCATCTCTACTAAAAATAGAGAATTAGCCGGGCGTGGTGGCACATGACTGTAATCCCAGCTACTTGGGAGGCTGAGGCAGGAGAATCGCTTGAACCCAGGAGGCAGAGGTTGTGGTGAGCCAAGATTGTGCCATTGCACTCCAGCCTGGGCAACAAGAGTGAAACTCCATTTCAAAAAAAACAAAAACGAAAAACAAACCTTATAGTTCCCTTTCAAAAAGCATACCGACCATATTTTAAATATATATCTTAAATATCTAAAACAAATTTTTTCTCCATAGCTCCCCCAGACCCCCGAAATCCTAGTGGAATGGATAGCAAGTATGTAGTTTGAGAAGGTGCTGTGGACACTGTGTATCAGATGTTTGGATTGCCACACCTACTCTGAGTAAAGCAGTTAGGATGGAAAGTGGACTGCGGCTTACATGATTTGCACTTTTGTGAAGGTTGTTATGTAGGCATAAAATTGTAGTACAATGTTTAAAGACCTTTTCCTGGCCCTACAATGTTAATCATGCTCATTATATAACAGTTGGGAAATACAGAAAAGTACAGAAAATAATAACACTGTAATTTTAACACAGAGATACCTACTGGGAACATTTTGGTGTTTATTGTCTTTTTCCTAAGCATACAAAAATACAAATATATACATATAAAAATGAAGTTACATTGTTGACAGAATTTGATATTTTGTCTTCTTCACTGAATACAATGGTGTTCTGCTGCTCTCCCATCCCTTTATATATTCATCAGAATTTACATTGCCAAAAAAATCTTTCATTGACTGAATATACCATAATGTAAAATAACTTAAATATTTATGATTTTATAGGTTTTATAGGTTTAAAGTTATATTTTGTATATTCATTTTTGTTATTTTGTATAAAACGTTAAAAGTTATAAAATGGAAGTATATATCACATTGTTGACAACTGATGCCTCCCAGCATGCAATTCAACTGCTTCAAGCTCCCTTTACGCTTCCCTAACTCCTCAAAGGCTGGGAAGTGGCAGCAGGTTCGACACTGCACGAGGATGTTGAAGGTCACATTCCAGAAGGACCAGCTGAAAGTGACTGATTGCATTTTAAGTCACACATGGATAACTGAAGGTCTGTTTGTAAAGTTCACATGCTGAACTCCTACAAGCTGTAAAACAGAGTTGATGGGTTTGTGATCCAACCTATTCCTATCGCGGTGTATAAAATGGATGTTGTTACCTAGAAGAGAATAAGAATAAAAGGCTGAGGCATAGTAAGTATTATTCATCAGATTTACTGCTTACTAAAATCAAGGAAGCTTTTCAACCTTTAATTAGTCCAAAGGGAAAAATTAATTACCTGGCATGCATTATATTCTCTATATAATGCCATAATAATTTTTAATCATGGTAATAAAGTATGACAAGGATTATGGTTAAATAAGAGTGATACTTGATGTTTTATGAGATCCAAGGGGAAAGATTTTTAAACTATAACCTTCTGTTAGGTTTTATTAAATATAATTAAATAAAATGTCCTGTCGGACGCGCAGAATATGGAACTCCCATAGATATCAAGCTGGAAAATCACATCTGTTTCTTAAATCTAATAACAGAATAAATATAATAAGGGAATAAATCACTCACTTCAAAAAATCCACTCCCAAATACTGATTTAACAGGCTATCTGTATTATAACCATAGCCCAAAAGAGGCTCTAAAATAAGGCCTTAAAAGACAGTCAGTTACAATACACTTAGATGTCCCCAATCCTTACATCTGTTCAAATACAGAGTTTATAATTTACAATCATCAATTTAACATCAATCATTTAAAATCAAAATCTAGTTTGTTTGATTCTTGAACTCAAGACAAGAATTTTAACTTAAACCATTACATATAAGTATCACATGAGGCATGTTTTCTTTCTTTTTTTTTTTTTTTTTTTTTTGAGATGGAGTCTAGCTCTGTCGCCCAGGCTGGAGTGCAGTGGCGTGATCTTGGCTCACTGCAACCTCTGCCTCCTAGGTTCAAGTGATTCTCTTGCCTCAGCCTCCCGAGTAGCTGGGACTACGGGCATGCACCACCATACCCAGCTAATTTTTGTATTTTTAGTAGAGATGGGGTTTCACCAGGTTGGCCAGGATGGTTTTGATCTCTTGACCTTGTGATCCACCCACCTCGGCCTCCCAAAGTGCTAGGATTACAGGCGTGAGCCATTGCGCTGGGCCATGAGGCATGTTTTCTAAGCACAGCTGGCCTTCTGCATCCATGGGTTCTGCATCCTCATTCAACAAACCATGGATTGAAAATATTCAGGAAGGAAAGGATAGCTGCATATGTGCTGAATATGTACAGACATTTTTTTCCTGGTCATTATTCCCTAAATAGTACAGTACAACAACTATTTACATTGCATTTGGTATTATAAGTAAACTAGAAGGCTGGGCGCCGTGGCTCAAGCCTGTAGTCTCAGCACTTTGGGAGGCCGAGATGGGCGGATCATGAGGTCAGGAGATCGAGACCATCCTGGCTAACACGGTGAAACCCCGTCTCTACTAAAAATACAAAAAACTAGCCAGGTGAGGTGGCGGGCGCCTGTAGTCCCAGCTACTTGGGAGGCTGAGGCAGGAGAATGGCGTAAACCTGGGAGGCGGAGCTTGCAGTGAGCTGAGATCGCGCCACTGCACTCCAGCCTGGGCAACAGAGCGAGACTCTGTCTCAAAAAAAAAAAAAAAAAAGTGAACTACAGATGATTTAAAGTGCAGGGGAGGACGTGCATAGGCTATATCCAAATACTACAGCATTTTATATAAGACACTTGAGCATCTCAGATTCTGGGATCGACTGCAGGTCCAGGAACCAGTTCCCCATGGATGCTGAGGGATGACTGTATTGTCCCAAGTTGGCACACAAATGATGTTCTCCATGTGCTCTTTATTTTTTACTTACTTATTTTTTGAGACAGCGTCTTGGTCTCTCGCCCAGGCTGGAGTGCAGTGGCATGATTTTGGCTCACTGCAACCTCCACCTCCCAGGTTCAAGTGATTCTCCTGCCTCAGCCTCGCAAGTAGCTGGAACTACAGGTGCGTGCCACCACTCCCGGCTAATTTTTTGTATTTTTAGTAAAGATGGGGTTTCACCATGTTAGTAAGGATTGTCTCCATCTCCTGACCTTGTGATCTGCCCGCTTCTGGCTCCCAAAGTGTTAGGATTACAGGATTGAGCCACCGTGCCCGGCCCATGTATTCTTTATTCTTACACAACACAAGATGTGGACAAATGATTCAGAGACATGGAAATAAGGGGCCCCTTTTGGGTCTGAGGATAGAAATAAGTTGTTCAGAAATATGGCTAATGTCATTCTGGGCTAATGCATAGGATTCATTCTCATTAATCAGGGCTTCTTTTTATAACTAATCTAACTGCTATAAATTCACGAGAGGGAGGGAAAGGGAGATTTTGGCTATAACGTTCCAGCTGCAAAAAGCCCAAAAGTCGTATTACTCAGTCAAAACCCTCCTTCTAAAAAATATGGTATTGGCTGGGCGTGGTGGCTCACACCTGTAATCCCAGCACTTTGGGAGGCAGAGGTTGGCAGATCACGAGGTCAAGTAATTGAGACCATTCTGGCCAACCTGGTGAAACCTTGTCTCTACTAAAAATACAAAAATTAGCTGGGTGTGGTGGTGGGTGCCTGTAGTCCCACCTACTCGGGAGGCTGAGGCAGGAAAATCGTTTGAACTTGGGAGGTAGCGGATGTAGTGAACCGAGATTGCACCACTGCACTCCAGCCTGGTGACAGAGCGAGGCTCCATCTCAAAAAAAAAAAAAGTATTTATGAAAATAAATATTACTTTTGTAACTCTTATAAGCTATGCTCATTAAGATGGACAGTTTTAAAGAGGAAGAAAAAGCAAAAAGATGATCTTACAGTATAGTGATTTAGGCTTTTGAACCCTGTCTGATACGGGTGTTTGTTCTTTGCTGCAATGCTGGAACACAGTACAGATCCAATCAGTTACAATACACTTAGATGTCCACAATCCTTACATCTGTTCAAACACTTAGCAGAGACGAGCCACAGTAATCTCAGGTGGTCCACACCCATCAATAAAGTTGTTAACAGTGTGTGGCGTATAGTTGGACCTCAATCCCATTCTTTTTTTCTTTTTTTGGAGAGGGAGTTTCCTTCTTGTCACCCAGGCTGGAGTGCAGTGGCACGATCTCGGCTCACTGCAACCTCCACCTCCCAGGTTCAAGTGATTCTCCTGCCTTAGCCTCCCAAGTAGCTGGGATGACAAGCATGCACCACCATGCCCGGTAATTTTTTGTATTTTTAGTAGAGATGGAGTTTCACCAAGTTAGCCAGGCTGGTCTCGAACTCCTGGCCTCAAGTGATCTACCCGTCTCGGCCTCCCAAAGTGTTGGGATTACAGGTGTGAGCCACCGTGCCCGGCCTCAGTGGGATGAGCTGTCCCTAGCACTGACTTACTTGCTGACACTGAGTAAGTCTCCTAGTTTTGTTAGGTATAAATAACTACATGAATTCTTTTCTTGACAAAAAAAGCGTGTGATGATTTCCTCTATTTGGAAATGGTCATCTCCACTGAACATTCCTAAATAGGGGATTATCAAGGCCATATAGAGATCACCAACCCACAGGTGATTGTGGGGAATCATCCAGGCACGGGATGATGGACACGCTCATCAAATGCATAAACATCAAAATACACGGAAGCCTTTGAAAACAAAAGATGCCCCTCTACAAAAGCATAGCATCCTGATTGTAATGCCAAGATGTCCATTTGTACAGGATGTCTGCTTTATGAAGAAAATGGTGGCCTCTCGGCCGGGCACAGTGGCTCACGCCTGTAATCCCAGCACTTTGGGAGGCAGAGGGAGGCAAATCACAAGGTCAGGAGTCGAGACTATCCTGGCTAACACGGTGAAACCCCATCTCTACTAAAAATACAAAAAATTAGCCGGGCATGGTGGCGGGCGCCTGTAGTCCCAGCTACTCGGGAGGCTGAGGCAGGAGAATGGCGT
Organism: Trachypithecus francoisi; assembly: GCF_009764315.1. Lineage (NCBI taxonomy): Eukaryota > Metazoa > Chordata > Mammalia > Primates > Cercopithecidae > Trachypithecus > Trachypithecus francoisi. The sequence goes on from NW_022681461.1 coordinate 1,942,258, forward strand.
GAACCTGGGAGGCGGAGCTTGCAGTGAGCCGAGATCCGGCCACTGCACTCCAGCCTGGGCGACAGAGTGAGACTCTGCCTCAAAAAAAAAAAAAAAAGAAAAGAAAACAGCAGCCTCTGAACTTGTAAAAGGAACAAGACGTCTACTGCTGAACCTGGGCTTTGAATGCTTACCTGGACCTAAAATGAGGATTCCACCTTGCTGAGCTGGGTCTCCTTGAAAATCAAAGAGAGGGCCAGTCACTGCCCGCCACAGGCTCTGAAGGCTTCCTGAGAGTAGATTTGATTTTACGTGGGGGCTCTGTCCTGAAATGTTGAAAACTGTCTTTAGACGTCATTTTATATTCAATTTGATATTAAGAAGATAATGTATTTCTAGAAGACATTCTCTGTCTTCCTTCAAAGAATAGTTTCTCAACCTTTTACTATCACCTTTTTGGCTCAGATCATTCTCTGTCCTGTGCGACATAAGGTGTTTTGCAACATCATTGCCTTCTATACCCACTAAATACCAGTGGCACCGTTTACCAAGTTGTAAAAACCAAAAACATCTTCAGACAATGCCAAATGTCTCCCAGGGGAGAAAGGAGTCATGTCCCAGTTAAGAGCTACTGCTTTAAAGGAAAACGTGATGACAGACCCACATCATTTTCCGCCAAAGAAAAATGTCAACTATAGACTTCTCAAATTAGCAGTGCTTTCCATTTTAATTCCCCGTTTATACTCTGTTTAGTCTCTCACTTATTAATAGGCAGCTACTGTCCTTTTCAAGAGACATTGTGACACAGACTGTTACGTGTTGGTCAAAACCTGTTTCCTCTTTCTGGGCCCACAGCTAAAGTATATTTTCCAGTCTTAGTTGCAGTTAGGCAAGGTATGTGACTACGTCATAAACAATGAATGAAATGATCTGTGCTGCTTCCAGGCCAAGCTCCTCCCACAAGTGATTCTCATGTTCCTTCTACATTCTTGGAAGGCTTGAGTTGAACATGGCAAAGCACAAGGTGGAAGGTGCCTGGATCCCGGAACTGCTGCTCAAGAGGAAGAGCCTCCAAATAGAAAAACCGTTCTTGAAATTTAAGATAAAAAGAAATAACCTCCTACCATGTCATGCTACTGAGACATGGGGGTTTAGCTGTGACAACAGCCACTGTAGCTACCTCTTCACTTCTCCTTGGCTGTCAGTTTTCTATTTCTGTTCTCACAGTGGCTGATACTTAATTTCCACTTCGTTTGAGCAAAGAAACTCAGTCTCTTTACTCTCCTTGTAATTAATTTTTCTCCTATCCCTGCCATTTATGTCTGTCTTTCAGCTTCTTATTTTAATGACTATGCAGCCTTTGGCCTGCCTCATTTCCTAATATTTCCAAATATCTATTATCTCCCTTCATCTCTTCAACTCTTTGATTTCATGTTTACATTATAATGAGCATTTATCTTACCAAGAAACAAATACGGGCTCACTAGCATAGACTTGAGACCAGTAAAAGATTAAGTTTTACTTTGTTTTTATTTTTTATTTTATTTATTTTTTTTTTTTTACTTTGTTTTTTAAGAGACAGGGTCATGCTCTGTTGCTCAGTCTGGAGTGCAGTGGCACCATCATAGCTCAATGCAGCCTCCAACTCCTGGGCTCAGGCGATCCTCCCCCTTCGGCTTCCTAAGTAGCTGCGACCACTGGTTCATGCCACCAATCCTGGCTAATTAAAAAATTTTCTTTTGTAGAGATGGGGTCTCACTTTGTTGACCAGGCTGGTCTCAAATTCCTGGCCTCAAGAGATCCTCCCACCTCTGCCTCCCAAAGTGCTGGGATGACAAGTGTGAGCCACTGTGCCTGGCCTTGAATTTTACTATCTTATAGGATTCTATATGTGAAATAAATGTTCAGAAATCCAAACTCTCTCCTTATTTTTTAAAATTCAAAAAAATTGAGACAGAGCCTCAATCGTCACCCAGGCTGGAGTGCAGTGGCACGATCACGGCTCACTGCAGCCTCAACCTCCCAGACTGCAATCAATTCTCCCGCCTCAGCCTCCCACATAGCAGGGAGTACAGGCACACACCACCCACACAGCAGGGAGTACAGGCACGCACCACCCACACAGCAGGGAGTACAGGCACGCACCACCCACACAGCAGGGAGTACAGGCACGCACCACCCGCACAGCAGGGAGTACAGGCACGCACCACGTGCAGCTAATTTTTGTACTTTTCGTAGAGACAGGGTTTCGCCATGTTGCCCAGGCTGGTCTCGAATTCCTACACTCAAGAAGTCCTCCCACCTCGGCCTCCCAAAGTGCTAGGAATGCAGGTGTGAGCCACCACACCCAGCCCAAACTCTCTTCTTAGGTTCAAAGAAGGGGTCAGTTAATATTCCAGAAATTTTAGAAATTCAACTTGAGGCCGGGCGCGGTGGCTCAAGCCTGTAATCCCAGCACTTTGGGAGGCCGAGACGGGCGGATCACGAGGTCAGGAGATCGAGACCATCCTGGCTAATACACTGAAACCCCGTCTCTACTAAAAATACAAAAACTAGCCGGGCGAGGTGGCTGGCGCCTGTAGTCCCAGCTACTCAGGAGGCTGAGGCAGGAGAATGGCGTAAACCCGGGAGGCAGAGCTTGCAGTGAGCTGAGATCTGGCCACTGCACTCCAGTCCGGGCGACAGAGTGAGACTCCGTCTCAAAAAAAAAAAAAAAAAAAAAAAGAAATTCAACTTGAGATTCCATAGCTTAGAACTAAGTAATCTTTGTTGTCAAGCACAATCTAGTTTTGCCAGTTTGAATTTAATTCTTATGTGTCAAACTTCGTTTTTCAGTCTTCTATAAACCCAGTACTGCCTTGTATGTAATGGCTTCATTTTCTTATTCTTCATCTTTATAAAATAGGTACCATTAATTTTAAATTATAATTGTACATTTTTAGTGCCTTAGTTTTTCAAGTAAGACTATTCTGAGACTGACTTTGAGATTTATGCTTTATGTTTTTCTAGGGAGAAACCTTAAAAAAATTATTTTATGAGAACCTAATATTTTGTTTGGCAATGCAGTCCTTTAACACAGGTCGAAGTAGTGAAGATTTGAATACACCCTCTCTTATAATTACAAGCATATATTCAACTTAGTATTCATCTATTTACTTTGCAATTCCATATCTTTACTGTGGCAATGAATAGTGAGGTGCAACTAAAGTGAAACTCAACAATTTATATCTAAAGTGCTAATTTTTTTTTTTGAGACAGAGTCTCGCTCTTGTTGCCCAGACAAGAGTGCAATGGCATAATCTCGGCTCACCGCAACCTCCGCCTTCCGGGGTCAAGCAATTCTCCTGCCTCAGTCTCCTGAGTAGCTGGGATTACAGATGTGTACCACCATACCCGGCTAATTTTGTATTTTTAGTAGAGATGGGGTTTCTCCATGTTGGTCAGGCTGGTCACGAACTCCCGACCTCAGGTGATCCACCCGCCTTGGCCTCCCAAAGTCCTGGGATTACAGGCATGAGCCACTGTGCCCAGCCCTAAGGTGCTAAATAATTAAACAGACCTTACACATGCTGAGACTCTATTACAGCACATAAAAACTGTGTACCAAAAAGTAAGGTTCACGATCTGTACTGCTATGATTTCCTATACTAAAGAGAGAGAAACAAGCAGACTCTGTGTTTATGCTGGATCATCATGAGTTCTGATCAAGTTTAGATCTTTTTCTTTTTTTTTTTTTTTTTTTGAGACGGAGTCTTGCTGTGTCGCCTGGGCTGGAGTGCAGTGGCCAGATCTCAGCTCACTGCAAGCTCCGCTGCCTCCCGGGTTCACGCCATTCTCTTGCCTCAGCCTCCCAAGTAGCTGGGACTACAGGCACTCGCCACCTCGCCCGGCTAGTTTTTTTTTTGTATTTTTTAGTAGAGACGGAGTTTCACCATGTTAGCCAGGATGGTCTCGATCTCCTGACCTTGTGATCCGCCCGTCTCGGCCTCCCAAAGTGCTGGGATTACAGGCTTGAGCCACTGCGCCCGGCCCTTTTTTTTTTTTTTTTTTTGAGACGGAGTCTCGCTATGTTGCCCAGGCTGGAGTGCAGTGGCCGGATCTCAGCTCACTGCAAGCTCTGCCTCCGGGTTTACGCCATTCTCCTGCCTCAGCCTCCCGAGTAGCTGGGACTACAGGCGCCTGCCACCTCGCCCGGCTAGTTTTTTGTATTTTTTAGTAGAGACGGGGTTTCACCGTGTTAGCCAGGATGGTCTCGATCTCCTGACCTCGTGATCCGCCCGTCTCGGCCTCCCAAAGTGCTGGGATTATAGGCTTGAGCCACTGCACCCGGCCAGGTCTTTTTCTTTAAACACATCAATAAAGGAGCCGGGCACGGTGGTTCATGCCTGTAACTCCAGCACTTTGGATCATCTGAGGTCGGGAGTTTGAGACCAGCCTGACCAACATGGAGGAAGCCGTCTCTACTAAAAATACAAAATTAGTAGGGCATGGTGGCGCATGCCTGTAATCCCAGCTACTCAGGAGGCTGAAGCAGGAGAATCGCTTGAACCCGGGAAGCAGACATTGCAGTGAGCCAAGATCACACCATTGCACTCCAGCCTGGGCAACAAGAGTGAAACTCTGTCTCATAAAACAAAAAAACAAACAAAAAACATCAATAAAGGTATCATGCACCTCTGCCTCACAAACAGCTCCCAGACCCATCTCCTCCTCTCTATCCCCTCTTGAGGCCTTGCCATTTTTTTCTAGCTTATACCTGCCCTACAACCCTGTCACGAATATCACTGGCTCTGGTTTGGCCAGCACTAATCCCTGCTTCACATGGGTTATATGACTGTCTCACTTTTCTGCTTCAAACACTTGTATAATTCCCCAACTGCTTCAGAATAAATCCAAACTCCTTGGCACGTTACCCCAGGTTCAACATGAACTGGCTATAACTTACCCTTGGCTCACACCAATTCCCCTAGCTGGGTCTTACACTCCGGACAGAGGCAGGGACCTGTATTTTTCTGAAGGAGTCACGTTTTCTCATGCCTTTGTGCTTTTGCACATGCTACTTTCTGTCTAGCGTGCCCTTCCCCACCCTCACTTCACCCAGCTAACTCCTTTTACAGTGAGCTGAGACCATCTCCTCTGAGAAGCCCGCCCAGATCCTTCTCCACTTCAATTGCTGACAAAGGTATTTCTAGTCAGGAATGCCTCCCTCCATCACTGGCCCTTAGATGGCATTGTGATTAGCTGTGTCTCTCTCCCAGAGTAGATGATGAGTCTGCATGGTGGGGACTAGGTATTTTACCACTGTCCTCCTGGGAGCATCCAACACAGTGGGTATCAGACAAGACGTCAATAATATTTCTTCAAAATGATTGATTTTTGTTTGAGTTGAGTTCTCTCATCTGGCATTTCAGAAACACACATAACCAGTGCAACTCAAGTTCTCTTATCTGGCATTTCAGAAACACACATAATCAGTGCAACTCAAGTTTTCTAAGCTCTATTAATTACAAGGAACTGTGGCAAGGGCAGAGAACATAATGTAAGGATGAATAAACATGAAACTCTTCAACTAACTATACTCTCTGGTCCCCTTAAATGCAATAATAGAGCATATAATGAAGTGCACACACACACGATCTTTATGAAAATCATTTCTGTTTTCACAAAAATGGAACCACATTGAAAACACTTCTGCAGCTTATTTCCATTGAACAGTGCTTTGCTAACAGCCTTCCATGTCATTACACCCAGAAAATGAATCTTCTGGAGCCTGGTGTATCTGGATCACTTATTAGAATAATAAAAAGCAGCCCGAGGCTGGGCTCAGTGGCTCAGGCCTGGAATCCCAGCACTTTGGGAGGCCGAGGCAGGTCAGGAGTTCGAGACCAGCCTGGCAAACATGGTGAAACCCTATCTCTACTAAAAATACAAAAAATTAGCTGGGCGTAGTGGCAGGCGCCTGTAAACCCAGCTACTCAGGAGGCTGAAGCAGGAGAATCATTTGAACCCGGGAAGTGGAGGTTGCAGTGAGCTGAGATTGCGCCACTGCACTCCAGCCAGGGCAACAGAGAGAGACTCCATCTCAAAAAAAAAAAAAAGGGGGGGGGCTGATTTATGAATTGACCATGTTTCCCTATGCATATATACACAAATATGAAAATACACCACGAGTGTTTTCTATTTGAGACACGTTATGTCTTACCTGAGGAGGCAATTTCTTCACCTCTTTTCATTCCCAATCTTTTATAAATTTCTCTTTCAGGATCGACATAGATTTCATGAGAATATCCAGTCAGTTTGCAAAAAGGCTGAAAAGAGAAAATGGCTAGAATTTTTACAAGAACAAATGAGAGAAAAGTAACGATACTCTAACTTCAGCCAATTTAGCCTACATTTAGTGGTTTAAAGAATGTAATTTTTATGTCAGAAAAAGATTTCATTCATTAGTCTCCCAATGTACTAGATATTTACCTCAATATGATGGTAGGATGACTGTCCAATCACTATAAGGGTGACATTTGCTTCCTTAGGAGGAAAAAAAGGACATGTATATATCATTAGAAATTACGCACATTTTATACAACATCCCTTAACCCAACTCTTCTGTTTCATTCTAATGCCACCTATAGGCTTCTAGAGGAATGGAATAAACAGCAAAACTGTGTGAGTTAATGCAAAGATACGTATGGTAAAATATTAATTCAGATGTTTCTTTTGCTAAGTAGGAATTTCAAGACTTACATGTAAGACCTAAAACTACAAAACTACTAGAAGAAAACTACAAAACCGCCATGACATGGGTATAAACCATCATTTCTAGAATATGACCTCAAAAATACAGAAAACAAAAAGCAAAAATAGACAAATGGGACTATATCAAACTAAAAAGCTTCTGCACAGCCAAGGAAACAATCAACAAAGAGACACCTCACAGATTGAGAGAAAATATCTGCAAACTACACATCTGATAAGGGGCAAATTTCCAAAGTGTAAAAGAAACTCAAACAACTTTGCAAGAAAACAACATAGCCTGATTAAAAAATGGACAAAGGGCTGAGCATGGCGGCTCACGCCTGTAATCCCAGCACTTTGGGAGGTCAAGGCAGGTGGATCACCTGAGGTCAGGAGATCGAGACCAGCCTGACCAACATGGCGAAACCCTGTCTCTACTAAAATTACAAAAATTAGCTGGGTGTGGTGGCACGTGCCTGTAATCCCAGCTACTCTGGAGGCTGAAGCAGGAGAATCACTTGACCCTAGGAGGCAAAGGCTGCAGCAAGCCAAGACTGGGCCACTGCTCTCCAGCCTGGGGGCTGAGGGAGACTCCGCCTCAAAAAAAAAAAAAAAAAGGACAAAGGATATGAATAGCTCTCGAAAGACATACAAATGGCCAAGAGATATATGAAAAGATGCTCAAAATCACTATTCATCAGGGAAATACAAATTCAAACTACAATGAGATATAACCTCACACTTGTTAAACGGCTATCAATAAGATGCAAGGTAAGTGTTTGGTGAGGATGTGGAGAAAAAGGAACTTTTGTACACTGTTGTTAGGAACGTAAATTAGTACAGCCATTATGGAAAACAGTCTGGAAGTTACTAAAAAATCAAAAATAGAACTATAATATGATTCAGCAATCCCACTACTGGGCATTTATCCAAAGGAAATGAAATCAGTATGTTGAAGAGATATCTCCACTCCCATGTTTTATTACAGCATGATTCACAATAGCCAAGATATAGAAGCAACCTCAGTGTTCAACAATGGATAAATATAAAGAAAATGCGGTATAGGCTGGGCGCAGTGGCTCACGCCTGTAATCTTAGCACTTTGGGAGGCCCAGGCAGGTGGATGGGTCAGGAGTTCGAGACCAGTTTGACTGACATGGAGAAACCCCATCTCTGCTAAAAACACAAAATTAGCGGGGCATGGAGGCGCATGCCTCTAATCCCAGTTACTGGGGAGGCTGAGGCAGGAGAAATGCTTGAACCCGGGAGGTGGAGGTTGCAGTGAGCCCAGATCGTGCCATTGCACTCCAGCCTGGGTGACAAGAGCGAAAACTCCATCTCAAAAAAAAAAAAAAAAAGAAGAAAGAAAATGTGGTATCACAATGTAGTATTATTTAGTCATAAAAAAGACATTTTTCTGTTATTTGCGACAACACTGGATGTACCTGGAAGACATCATGTAAGTGAAATAAGCCAGGCACAGGAAGAAAAATACCACATGATCTCACTTAGCTATGGAAACGAAAAAAGTAGAGTGGAATGATGGTTACCAGAGACTGGTTACTCAGGGATGAGGAGAAGGGAGATGATCCAAGGGTACAAAGTTTCAGTTAAACAAGAGGAATAATTTTTGGAGACCTGCTGCACAGCATGGTGACTATAGTTAATAATGTATACTTCAAAATTGCTAAAAGAGTAGTTTTTACACGTTGTCATCACACAAAAAAAACTAAAATCACTATCTGACATGATGCGTATATTATCTCAATTTAATCATTCCACAAAAGTAAATGCCTATCAAAATATTACACTGTATCCCATAAACATATAAAATTATATATGTCAATTTTAAAAAAGAGAATAAAAGAATACGCAGACGAACAGTCAAAACACTGTTTTCGAAATGATATAGTCAATAATTCTCTACATTCTTCCCAAAGACATGCTTTTAAAACTAGGCACAGTTATTTAATCAATGTTATTTTTTCACATCCTAATTGATAAGGTCTGCTGAAAAAACATCTGTTTTATAAAGGCTGCCCAATGCCTTCCCTCAAAAAGCTCACTTGGGCATAAACTTATCTGTGCCTGAAGAAAAACAAGTATGTGGCTGTGCTAGGGAACATGGAACTTGCAGCCTATTAACATAAACATTTGCACCTTTACGATATATTAGAATTTTCCCATAATGAGCAGTTATTTGGAGTGCAACAAAATTAAAGGGAAGAAAATATCAACCATTTCCAGCATTTGTTTTAGGGCATTAGCAGTCAACATTTGAGAACAGGCGCTAGGTTACCAGGCAACACTACAATTGTTAGTACGTTCACCCCCAGGCAGCACCCAGTGAGTCAGGGCAGAAATAGATCGCTGACGTCTCTTCCTTTGGAGGGGCGAGGGTGGAGAGAGGTGCGGGGAGGGCAATCCGGGTTGCAAGTGCCGCGCGGGCCCGCGTCCTCCCCCGCCCCGCTCGCAAGGTCTGCAGAAGCCTGCACTGGGCCGCCCACGCTCAGAAACTCACTTGTAAGAAACTCTTGGGGATTTTGGCCAGATCCTCTACGTATTCCTTGCAGATGTAACACAGGAAATGCTGAAAGCCAATTCGGCAGAAAGGGCAAGTTAGTAACGCAGCACCCGCGGGCCCCGAAAGAGCCCGGTACTTCGCCGTGCGTGACGCGACTAAAGGCGACGCCCGCGGGGCCGGGACCGGCGGCCCGGGCGTCCGGCGCGTGGGAAGCGGGCCTCGCCCTCGTCCTGCCCCGCCCTAGTTGGGAAGCGGCGGCGGCGGCTGGGGAGGCTGCCTTCCCGTTTCAGTCCTAAGAAGCAGGAGGCGCAGCTCGCATCCCACAGCCTGCCCGGGACCCCGGGCCGCGCCTCCCTCCCAGCCGCGCCACCGGCTCACCCGCACGAACACCACCACGGCGCGGCGCTCCCGGAACAGCGCTCCGAAAGGTACCCGCTGCCCGCGGGCGTCCAGCACCGGCAGCTCGGCCACGGCGGCCGCCAGGGGCTGCCCACGGTCGGGGCCGCTCGGGGCCGGGACCGGGGCGGTGCCGCCGCTAACCTGCCGCGTGACCGGGGCGGGCGCGGCCATGACGCGGGGCGGCCCAGGGCCTGGGTCCGCTCTGCCAGCGCGGGGCGGGGCGCGCAGAGGCGGGGCGCGGAGGGCGGGGCGGGGCGGGGCGCGCAGGGGCGGGGCGCGGCGGGCGGGGCGGGGCGTTCAGAGGCGGGGCGCGGAGGGCGGGGCGCGCAGGGGCGGGGCGCGGAGGGTGGGACGGGGCGTTCAGGGGCGGGGGGCGGGGGGCGGAGGGCGGGGCGCGGAGGGCGGGGCGGGGCGTGCAGAGGCGGGACCTGGCAAGCCCCAGTTTCCGCCGCGCTGCGCCGGCCTGGGAGCTGCCGGAGTGAACCCCGCGGGCGGTTCTGACTCTGCTGTCTGGGTAGGGGACAGAGAGAGAACGTAAGGTCCGTCCAGGGCGAGCAAACGTTATTGAGGAAGAAAGCCGCCCGCGCCCTCCGTAGCCACCTGAGCGGAGGTTCTCACCTATTCGAGAACTAGTGGGTATGTGTGAGAAGGTGGGCTAGGGCTGGGCCCACCTTTTGTAGACACACAGGCCGGACCTGTAGTCCTAGCGACTTGGGAGGCCGAGGCGGGAGGATAACTTGAGGGCAGGAGTTCAAGACCAGTCTGGGTAGGTAACAGAGGGCAACACCATCTCCGTTTTTTAAAAAGATAAATAATAATAATTTTTAAAAGGTGAGCTGGGAGGGATGAGTATGATGAAGTTAGATGGCCTAGCAGCTGTTTTGTAGAAATCACACACTTCCAGTTCAGTTTCTCCTGGGGTGGGTAGGCAGGCATAGGGAAATCTGGGGATCTCAGCCTTTGTGAGACCAAACTGGCCCTGGATTTAGAGGTTTGTCTTTCTCGGGTTTCTCATGGGTGCTAACCGTGTGCCCAAGATTTCCAGAGCAGGACCAGGTAACATTCAGGCTCTTTGTCTTCATAAGCTTACTCACCCTTGTGTATGGATTTGGAGTTCAGAAAGTACATCCTTTATCTATGGTCTCTGTTGAGTTGAAGAATATTTCCGGGGCGGAGCACTAGGCAGGTCTATGTGACTGATATGACTCTGCCACAAAGCGCAGGAAAGGCTGATGCTGCATCCTCTGGCTTTCACCTGTGTGAAGATTGTATACTTTATTGAGCACACATTAAGTGCTCTGTTTGAGAAGCTCTGCAGTGTGTTTAGCAAATTTTAAGCACAGATATGTTTCTAAGTCAAGATAGTTTCTTTCTGAGACAGGGTGTCGCTCTGTCGCCCAGGCTGGAGTGCATTGGCACGATCATGGCTCACTGCAGCCTCCACCTCCTGGGCTCAAGCAGTCCTCCTGCCTCAGCCTCCCAAGTAGCTGTGATCACAGGCATGCACCACCATGCCTGGCAAATTTTTTTTAGATTTGTTTTTGTAGAGACAAGGGTCTCTCTCTGTTGCCCAGGCTGCTTTTGAACTCCTGGGCTCAAGCAATCCTCTTGCCTTGGCCTCCCAAAGTCCTGGGGTTACAGGCATGAACCACTGGGCCTGGCCAGGAGCTTTATGAGTTTTTGGAAATAAATGCATGACCAGAGTGCAGGCTGATGAATAGCACTCGCAACAGGCAGTTTGCCAGATGTCACCAAATTTATTGTAAGCAGTGTTTTGATAAGCAGAAACTGATATACAGATAAGAATGGTGGTATTTTGGCAGCTCTAATTAATAACTGATATCAACGAATGAAAAGTTTTCACATACTGCTTTTGGTGTCCTATTTCATGTGAAATAAATGACAGGTTAGACAGTTTCATTTTCAAATACGAAGAGCCACATGACTTAGTTTTTGCAGAGTGATGGACTCAGACGTCATCAAAACATCGTTTTGTAGGAGGAACAGTAGCCATGCAGTAATGCAGAAGTTAGAAGGTATTGTCTAGGGAGCATCAGTACATGACACTTAGCAACTGACTGCTTCTCAGCTCCAAATTAACCCTTCACTATATGCTCTGTGACAACTGACAGATTTCCTCTAAGCATCTAACCTTTGCAATGAGCAATATATTAAGCATTTTTAATAGACAACGTTGGCAGGACATTGCAGGAGGAAGGGGATTTCAAATAGTCCCCTGAGGGTAGTGGGTGGAGCTCTGCCTCTGTCTCTTTACCAGGATACACACTTCCTTGGCAACACTGCAACTATTGGCTGTTCTAGCAATAACCTAGCACCTCACTTGATATGAAAACTGGAACTTGAAAGCCCTCCTAACTCCACTAGCAGCCCAATTCCTCACCTGCGCCCCCAGTTCTTCACCTGTTCCCATTGAGCCACCGCTCTCTGTAGAGCCGTTGGCTCACCTTGCCCATCACCATTCCCTCTGCTCTCATGCCACTGCTTGCTCATGACCTATGTCCTGCGTGCATTCTAGTGGGTTCCTTCCTGCCTTCCTCTTGACTGCACACCAGATCCAGCCTGGGCAAGCCATCAAAATTCTACACAGTAGCTATCCAGTGGGCTGACCTATACCTGCTCCCGTCAGATCTGAAACCCAGATTTGGGGAAGGGGTCCCTTTCAAGTTTGTCTTCTTTGGGTATTTGTCCTTAGCCACAGGTTCCTTATATTTTCTAGACATACTTTAATCAGATTTGTTGTTTTTTCAGAGATGGGGGTCTCACTATGTTTTCCAGGCTGGAGTCCAGTGGCTATTCACAGGTGCTATGATTATAGCACAGTACAGTCTCATACTCCTGGCCTCAAGCAATCCTCCTGCCTCAGCCTCCTGAGTAGCTGAGACTACAGGTGCATGTCACCATGCCTGGCTGATCAGAGTTTACTCATTCATTATATTAAACTTTACCTGTTTAACCTACAGTGTGGTTTCAGTCTCATTATTGGACCCAGACTAATACAGTACCTTTAGATACTATGATTAAAGAAAAGTAAATGTAAACTATTACCGTTTCCATTCTGTCATTATTTAGGAATGACCTGCTAATATTTGTTATAATTTGACATAATATTTCATATGTCCATGGTTTAAAAGAAATCAAAGAACACACACTGAAAACTACAGAGACAGCACTACATGAGTGTAGAGTTGCCAGTGTAACTACTGTGTTGCCCAAGAAAGCCTCCTCCAAAATAGCTTCTGACAAGTTCAACTAGAGATTCAACTACCAAGAATACAGCTCTGAGGGAACAACACCAACAGTGTGTGCAGTTTTTCTTAATTTGTTAATTTTTAAAAATCTGTCTCCCTTGTGTGGTAAAATATACATGACATAAAGTTTCCCACTTTAACCACTTTTAAATGTATAATTCACTGGCATTAAGTACATTCACACTGTTGTGCAGCCTGTACCATCATCCATCTCCAGAACTTTTACATCATCTCAAACTGTAACTCCATAACCATTAAACACTAACTCCCCATTCCCTGCTTTACCTAGCCCCTGGCAACCACCATTCTACTTTTTATCTCTATGCGTTTGATGACTGTAGTTATCTTGTATAACTGGAATCAAACAGTATTTGTCCATTTGTGATTAACTTACTTCACTTGGCACAATGTCTTCAAGGTTCATCCTTGTTGCAGCATGTGACAGGATTTCCTTCCTGTTTAAGCCTGAATAATATTCCATTGAATGTATCCACTGCATTTTCTTTATCCATTCATCTGTTGATGGACATGTGGGTTGTGCCCATCCTTTGGCTATTATGAATAAAGCTACTGTGTATGTGGGTGCACAATTCATTAATCTTTTTTTTTTTTGAGACGGAGTCTCACTCTGTCCCCAGGCTGGAGTGCAGTGGCCGGATCTCTGCTCACTGCAAGCGCTGCCTCCCGGGTTCGCGCCATTCTCCAGCCTCAGCCGCCCGAGTAGCTAGGACTACAGGCGCCCACCAACACGCCCGTCTAATTTTTTGTATTTTTAGTGGAGACGGGGTTTCACTGTGTTAGCCAGGATGGTCTCGATCTCCTGACCTCGTGATCCGCCCATCTCGGCCTCCCAAAGTGCTGGGATTACAGGTGTGAGCCACCGCGCCCGGCCTCATTGTTTGAGTGTTGTATTAGGGGTCCCCAGAAGAGAACCAGACCATATAGATCTATTGGATCTCTCTAGATAGAGATCTATATATAGATATCTATGTTTTTATATAGATCTATATATCTCTGTATGTATATCTCTGTATGTATATATCTCTATATAAAGAGACATACATATATTTAAAATAGAGTGTGTAAATTAATTTATTTTTTGAGACGGAGTTTCACTCTCGTTGCCCAGGATGGGGCGCAATAGTGGAGGGATTAGGAATATGATGGTTAACAACTGTCATATTCTAAAGAATATTACATGTTTCTAAGGAAATAAGGGTTTCCTGAGGGTACAAATTATTTGGGGTGAAATGGATTAGGGTATGGCTTGCAGAGTCATGCCACAGATGTCAGGCAGGTTACATCAATGAGGCAAAGGGGAAAAAGACTGATCACTAGTTGGCTCCAGTGAGGACTGAGAGATTGGTGCATTGATCTGGAGCATTTAATTTAGTGCATCTGAACATCAAGTTACAGAGGAGTAAACCATAATCAGGTATGCTGAAGGTATGTACAAGGTTGTCATCTCAATCCTTTTAGGCTCATTAAAAATTATTATTATTTTTTAAAGTAGCCTCTTCACCCTTGCCATTTAAGGGATTACTGAATTGTTAGGCATGTGTGCACTGGAGACATTTGGTGAATAAGGAACTAAATGAGGATAGGAAATCCTCATTAGTTAGCGATGACATTACCCATCCTGAACCTGTCACTCAGTCCCAGCACATCTGATTGGTCAAATTTATTTTGGCGGATGTCTTTTGCCAAGAAATCAGGCCAACCAGTTTCCTAGTTTAAGTATCAATGGGTCAGTCAACTGATGTAAACTAGATACAGTTCTGTCAGAGATCCTTAGAATACTGGAAGATCACTAAAATAGCCAGTTGGCCAGGCAGGCTGTTGGTACTTGAAGACTGTTCAATCTGACAAGAAAACAAATTTCTCCCCCGTTATAAAAGGCTACCCTAGTACAAGGACAGAAGATATTTCTTCTGGGGCTCTGTGAAGACATCTAATATGAAAAGGTATCAGGGAAGACAAACATAGAGGCAGGAAGTCACATGAAGGTGTTATACCCCTTCTTTCAGGGTAACATGTCTCTCCAAGGGCAAAGATATGTGAATGTAACAAAAAACTTTTCTCCTTTGAACTGACAGAAGGATTATTTGGAGAGTAAAAATGAGGGGAACTATTGTTAAAATGGATTAAAGTGATGATTCCCAGATTTTCTTTGCATGCCCATCTAGTTGATTTTGGAAATGAGTTTTTACATTATTGTTTTGCAAAATTCCTTAGACTGGTACTTAACAAAGTATTTGTGTGGAAGCAAAGCTAAAAAAAAAAAAAAGTTATACTCTACAATACTAATAAACTGATTAAATGTGTACACATAACTTTGAATTGGGAATCTCAATTTATTGAAAATACATGTTTTGGTTGACAAAGATCTGAAGAACACGTCTGTACACTTCTGAAGATTAAGAACGTTTTAAAAATTTATAAAATACCCGTAAATGGAGAACTTACAGCAATATTTTACCTATTTATAATAAATTAATCACCTCAAAAGATAACTTGGAACATCAAAAGGAACAATGTTCAGATTTCACTTTGATAACTGTACCTTCAGCAAGTATTAGTGCCTAATACAAAGAGGGACTGTTTCATGTGTTTGAGATACATTGTGAATAAAACAGACAAAAATTCCTGCCTTGTTTTCTATCTTTATTAGCTTGAAGGCCCTTAATGGGTGGGCACACAGAGAATGAACTCCTCCAGGGTCTCTAGAGGAGGCATCCATCTGCCAGAGCAAAAGACCGTGAATTGCTAAGGAGATCAACCAGGCAGGGAGAAGCATACATGACCAGAGCCCATGGTCTCCAGTTGGTGACGTACTGTATAGAAAGGTATCCCGTGGGCCTACCTCTGCTAAGGGACAGCAGGGAAAGCATGAGTCCCCAGTCACAGGGCTTTGTCACCTGGCCTCCCAGTGACTCAGGCCGCCGGAGTGAATCAGTTCCACCCTACAGGGTTCCTGATCCTTAATATCCAACCCAATCATAATCCTCAAATATCCTATTTAAAAGGGGCAGGGAGAGAGATGATTTTAAATATTTTCTTTCTGAGTAAAAAAGTTTAAAGAAAGACTTGCTTTATATTACAAAGTATTAAAAAAAACAGAGTAAACAGTGATGTTTTGATTCTCAGGGACTAACCGGTCCTAACAGGTACTCACTGGGTTGTGTACCATGAATCTTCCTGTCATATCTGCTTCTCTCCAGGGGTAACTTATGTTCTCCTATTGTCAATGCATTTTCTTGGTAAGGCTGCTGGCAGTGCTACTGTTACAATGTAACTGGCCTGTGATATTCTATTTCTTTTTTTTTTTTTTTTTTTTTTTGAGACGGAGTCTTGCTATGTCACCCAGGCTGGAGTGCAGTGGCCGGATCTCAGCTCACTGCAAGCTCCGCCTCCCGGGTTCACGCCATTCTCCTGCCTCAGCCTCCCGAGTAGCTGGGACTACAGGCGCCCGCCACCTCGCCCGGCTAGTTTTTTGTATTTTTTAGTAGAGACGGGGTTTTACGGTGTTAGCCAGGATGGTCTCGATCTCCTGACCTCGTGATCCGCCCGTCTCAGCCTCCCAAAGTGCTGGGATTACAGGCTTGAGCCACCGCGCCCGGCCGATATTCTATTTCTTAAATCCTAAGACGTTTTTCCAAACTTGGTTCAATTATCCTTCTGTGAAAAATTCAACAGCAAGCCAGAAAGATGGGTGTTATGGCTCCTATACATGCCAGTCCTATTCACAAAAGGGTGTTACTAAAATATCAGAACGTTTAACAGTCATATGCACTATTTACAAATGACAATTTAGTATATAAAGATATTTAAAATCAGTGGGAAAAAGCTGAATTAATCAATGGCATATGAAGTACCTGCTATTTATCCAGAAGGAAAAAAATTTTGTAAATTCTTGTATCCAATGACATCAATGGAAGCATCAGATCAAGAGCCCTTTACTTTGTACCCAGTGTGAAATGGGTGACTTTTTGCCATACCAGTAAAATGATGGATCCAAGTAGCAATGGTCAGAATCTGGATGGAGAAAGCTCAATCGGCAGGCTGATTCCAGTCAGTCTTATCAGAAAATAGTCTCTTATTTTGGGTATCTACTTGAGCAACCCAGATGGCTGTACTAAGCAGCTGTGACTTTTACCCCCCATGTACAAAGGATGAAAGGGTGCTTTTTAATATATAATTTCCAACTAGAATACCAAATAGGCCACATCCGGAGCCCAAGGTTTAACAAAAATGTAACAAGATTCATCAAATGGAGTATTGGCCAGAGCTGAGAACATTGTGTTCTTTCCACTGAGAGGAGTGACCATTTCACTCTGGGTTTGGCCAGAGCTGAGAGCATTGTGTTCTTTCCACCGAGAGGAGTGACCGTTTCACTCTGGGTTTCTTAACGGCGCTGAGTAGGATCCTAGTTTCAGTTAGTGAAACCATCAGTGAGCCAGGCCCAATTACAGTAACCTCTACGAATTGAGGACTCTATAAGCCAGCAACTTGGCTTCCTTCAGGAAAGAGGGGATACATTATTTCCCTTTTAAGAGACAGCTACTACTATTGCATATACAGCTGACATACTGTGGAGCCAGGATAGCTGCTTTCCTGAATGCTCCATTTTCACTCCACAAGTGAGGCTTGCTGGGTCCTTTTCATTTTGTTAGTTGTTGAGTCCAAGACGACACACTCCCAAACTGGAATTTTAGGTCAGAGCCCTCTACCCAGGGAAGAGATATCCAATGTGTAAAAGAGCCCAAGAGTAAACTAACAGATGCTTTTCAGAAGGGATGGACCTGGAAGCCTTGTCAGGGAATCAAGTCAACCCCATCCCCCAGCTCCCAAGGGCTGCTCCCTTTTGCCAGAAGTTTCAATCCACGAAATCACCAGTCACAGAGACCTGAAGCCCAAAATGATCAGAGCTGTTGGACCTCAGACGTATCTTTACATACAATTCTTCCTGATTAGAATTCTATGACTTACGCGAATTACAGGGAATTAGAATTCTCTCCATAACTGATGGGAATTAATCTCTACTATACTTTCAGATGTAAACGTAACTGTAGTACACTCCACTTGCCCAAAGTACCTCATCCATAAGGTTATTACATTTGTTTGCCTTCCCTACCCAAACGCCATTAGCTAAATCTAGATGTCCTCGACCCCCATATGAACTAGTAAGATGTTGTCTTGGGCATGGATTTAATAAAGCCATATACATTTGAGCCCCTCCCCTCCTTGGAGGTTTCCCATAATACCTGGTTGGGTGCCAACGGCCTTTGGAGACAGGGAAAACTCCTCCTTAAAGCAGATGTAGCTGGGGTATATGGAGGTGTCAGGTGTGGAGGAAGTACCTTTGTGCAATTAAGCAAGGCACAATTACGTTGAACTGCACAGTGGCTGCTCACCACTCAGCCAACGGACTTTTAGGTTCATGCAAAGCCCTGTATCAGGTGGTACTATCAATTTCATTACATTAAAAGGATGTCTTTTCCACAATTCTCTAATCATATTTGAGGTTCTCCTTGACTTTATAACCTTCTGATAAGGTTTGTGCCTTCTGGTTGACTTAAGCTTGGCTTACACAGCAGCTTTCTGCCTTCCTAGCAGAAGATAACTAAATTATGTGTAGAAACAAATAGACTCAAACATGTAAATGCTCAACAGAATACAGTAGTCCCCACTTATCCACAAAGGATGCTCTCCAAGAATCCCAAGTGGATGTCTGAAACCACGGGTATACTGAACCCTGTATATACTATATTTTTTCCTATATATACACATGCCTATGATAATTTATAAATTAGGCATAGCAAGAGATTAACAACTAATAATAAAATGGAATAATTATAACAACATGCCAGAACTGCTCTTGCAATTTGAGGCCACTATTTAGTAAAATAAGTGTTACTTGAATACAAGCACTGCCATACCCTGACAGGTGATCTAATAACACTAAAATGCCAAGTAAGTGACTAACTGGCAGATAGTGTGGGTACACTAGACTAAGGAATGATTCGATAACCCTCATGGGAGAGAGAGCAGGAGGGTATGAGACTTCATGACACTACTCAGAATTGGGTGCAATTTAAAATGTAGGAATTGTTTATTTCTGGATCCATTTAATAACTTTAAAGTGCAGTTGACCACGGGTAATGGAAACTGCGTAAAGTGAAAATGCAGATAAGGGAGGACTACTGTATAAGCTTAAATTTTGTTCACATCATGTTCAACTGGGAAAGAGGCAGAAGAGAATTTTGCTGCATATATTCATTCAGGCATGCTGACTTATCTTGTACCATGCTGCATTCAAGCACGGAACCAAGTTTGTCCTAGAAATGATATCCATTTTGTTGTGACAGGGCCCTGGTAATTTGTTAGGGGAGTCTCTTTATTTTTCAGAATGGGATGGACATCCACATCTTAATAGCCAGTCACAAAGTCCCACCTGGATGAAAAGGAGATTTGGGAAGTTTGGACTATGTGCCCGGAATAAAATGAAACTGGTATTGGTGAAGAGATTACCAGCCTGTGTGATGTGTGGGAGCTATCTAACAGGGTATGACTTCATTCAGGCCTATCCATAGTACTCTGAAAAGAGAAGAGAAGCCTGTGTGAATTATTCGATATACTTGGAAGGTTGCCTTTTGGACACAATTCTTCCTGCATTCATCTTCATCTGGTTTCTTTCCTATGTGAATTCTTTGATTCACTGTGAGGGTTTACTTCTGGGACTGTCTTCTTACATTCACTACCCTCAATTGTTTTTTGCATATCTCTGGTATCAAATGGGGTATTCTTTTTGTCGAAAGGATTTTCTAGTTGTTACATCAATAGGCATTCCCCTCTCCCTGAATTTTCTGGTATATGCTTAGGGTTGACTTCTTATATAATTTCCCATATTCACTGCATTCATAAGATTTCTACCCACTGTGAGTCCTTTGATGTATTCTGAGGTTTGATTTCTGGCCAAAAGTTTTCCCACATTTATCACACTGAAAGGGTTTCTCCCCTGTGTGAATTCTCTGATGATCACTCAGGATTGCTTTCCGGACAAATTTTTTCCCACATTCATTACATTTAAATGGTTTCTCCCCGGTGTGAATTCTTTGATGCACTCTGAGGGTTGATGTCCGGGCAAAAGTTTTCCCACATTCATTACATTTGAATGGTTTCTCTCCCGTGTGAGTTTTCTGATGTTGAGTGAGATGATCTTTTCGCCAGAAGGATTTTTCACATTCATTACACTGGTAAGTTTTCTCCCCAGTGTGAGTTCTCTGATGTATTCTGAGGTTTGACTTCTGGCCAAACGTTTTTCCACATTCATTGCATTGAAAGGATTTCTCCCCTGTGTGGATTCTGTGATGATCTCTGAGGGTGGACTTCTGGACAAACGTTTTCCCACATTCACCACATTCATAGGGTTTTTCTCCTGTGTGAATTCTTTGATGTCCCCTGAGGGTTGACTTCTGGACAAATGTTTTCCCACATTCATTACATTGATAGGGTTTTTCTGCTGTGTGAATTCTCTGATGAGTACTGAGGTGTGACTTCTGGGAGAAAGTTTTTCCACATTCACTACATTCAAATGGTTTCTCTCCTGTGTGAGTTCTCTGATGTTGAATGAGATGTCCTTTCTGACAGAAGGATTTCCCACATTCATTACATTTATAGGGTTTTATCTTTGAGTGACTTCTCTGGCGAACTCTGTGAACCGACGTCTGGTAGGATTTCTTATTTTCATGACATTCAGAGGATTTAACCCAAGTCTGTGTTCTGTCACTATTTACCAATGGGTTCTCTTCTGTGACAGTTGTTTGAGGATCAGTGAGGTATGCCTTTCTGTTGAAATTATTTCCACTTGAATTTAATTCATAATGTTTTATACCCATGTTAAATTTATTATATTCCTCCACAGGTGACTTCTCAAAGGATTTCCCACACTGATTAAGATGCAGGTGTTTCTTCCCTGCGCCAGTTTTCCTGTGGTCAAAGAGAGTTTTCTTATCACAATTTTTCCTAAATTCATCATCTTTAGAGGATGTTTCTCCTGTGTGAGGACTCTTATGTTTAACACAGTTAGCCTTATCATTAAAGGCTTTTCCAATTTTATTACATTCAAAAGTTTGCTCCAAAGTGTGAAACTTTGGATGCTTGGGAAGATTTTCATTATAATTGAGAGCTTTCATGTTTTTATTATGTTCATAAAATTTCTCTCCAGTCTGAGTTTTCTCAAAGTTAATTTTGAAAGGTGAATTCTCACATACATTACAGCAACCTATTTTCTTTGTTGAATAGTTTCTATTATTAATGACAAATTCAGAAATACTTTGCAAATTCACACCCCATGAGTCACATTTGCAGGACATTTTTGTTGGAGCAATAGCAGCTACATGCAGAGTAAATGATTTCCCCAAAACTTTCTCTTCCTCTGTACTCGATGTTTTATTATTGATACGTATTGCTTGCTGCAAGTGTTTGTCTTTGATTTTCTTGTTCTGCTTGATCAGGTCATCACCTCTGTAATCTTCTAAAACAGAAATATTGAAAACATCTTATGACTCTTACATCTTTTGTGGGTAGGGCTTATCAACATACAGCCTATGTTGCACTTAATGATTTATCAAGATTAAATAATTCAGATGTGTGTGTGTGTGTGTGTGTGTAAATACATACATCTCAGACCACTCTCCTTTAAAAAATAATATTGCTATAGTGCAAATGGGAGAGGAAACTGGTAATGAATACATATTTTGCATGTGATTAGTAAGATTTTCCTAACTGGGTGGAGAGAGGAAAGAAAAGAAAATAAAACTTAAGCTTTTTATAGGAGTAGTTATTTTAGGGAGCAGGAAAAACAGAATGGGATAAATACAACAAAAACTCTAAATGTAAGTAGTTTAACAAGGAAAATAGTTGAAAGTAAATTACAGTTGAAAGTAAGTTACAGTCTAGGTCTTGACATTATCTAGATTATAATGGTTAGAATAGTCTACTATCTACATTCTTACAATTTGATATCCCTCAATTCAACATCAAATTAAATTTATAACAGCACCAACTCCTTTATGATTAAATGAAAAAGTTTACAGCTCTAACCCATCTTATGGTTGTGATTCATAGCAAGTATAAGATTGTTGAAATTAAAATGCATTCTTGCAACTAACTTAGATGCACTGCTCCATTCTGGCTGTCATAGCATTGATGTATTCCATCAGAACTAAG
Source organism: Trachypithecus francoisi (assembly GCF_009764315.1). Classification (NCBI taxonomy): domain Eukaryota; kingdom Metazoa; phylum Chordata; class Mammalia; order Primates; family Cercopithecidae; genus Trachypithecus; species Trachypithecus francoisi. Next base: position 1,964,392 of record NW_022681461.1, read on the forward strand.
CGCTAAGTGAACCTGATCATCCCATCCTAAGTTTCCACATTTCAATCTGACATGAGGGGTACAATTTTAAATAGGGTATCACAGAAAGTTTTACTGTGAAAATGACATTTAAGAGAGGTCTGGATTATTTATGCATTCTAAATGCCTATCCTTGACAGGTCATATTGCAAATATCATCTGCCACTTCTCGCTTACCTCTTAAGATTTTATTAAGCATGAAACAATATATATCTGCATAAAACTTTCATGTGCAACTTAATAGTATTAAATGAACACTCATGGAATCAGAAACCATGTCATGAAACACAAATGGCTCTGCAAAAATCCCTGTGTACCTCTGCTTGGTTATAACTTCTCTATGCTTAGAATTCAACACTCTCCTAATATTTATGTAATCATTTCTTTGATTTTCTTCAGTTTTATCACCAATATATGAATTCCTAAAAATGTAGTTGAATTTTGCCTGCTTCTGACCTTTACATAAATATAACCATATATGCATATGTTTTGTTTTCTTTTGGTTAATACCATGTTTGTAATCAGTGTACAAGATTTTATATGGCTGTATATTTTTTCCTTAAAGAATACAACTGTTTCTCCATTCTACTGTTGATGAGCACAATTTTTGCCAAACATAAACAATACTGCCATTAATATTATTTTATGTATTCCAGAGAACATAATCGTATCTTTCTGTTGGTCATACGGTTAGAAAAGGAATTACTTGGCTACAACATATGTAAAAGTATACCTTGATTAGAAAACATCCTGGTGGGATGCAAAGGCATAAGAATGATACAATGGAATCTGGAGATGTGGGGTGAGGGAAGGGTGGGGAGGGGGAGAGGGGAAAAAGACTACAAATTGGGTTCAGTGTATACTGCTTGGGTGATGGGTGCATCAAAATCTCACAAATCACCACTAAAGAACTTACTCATGTAACCAACACCTGTTCCCCAAACACCTATGGAAATTTTAAAAAAAGAGGCTGGATGTGGTGGCTCATGCCTGTATTCCCAGCACTCTGGGAGGCTGACGCGGGCAGATCACGAGGTCAGGAGATCAAGACCATCCTGGCTAACACGGTGAAACCCCATCTCTATTAAAAATACAAAAAATTAGCCAGGCATGGTGGCGGGCGCCTATAGTGCCAGCTACTCGGGAGGCTGAGGCAGGAGAATGACATAAACCTGGGAGGTGGAGCTTGCAGCGCGCTGAGATTGTGTTACCGCACTCCAGCCTGGGCGACAGAGCAAGACTCCGTCTCAAAAAAAAAAAAAAAAGAAAAAGAAAACATCCTCCTGATATCACAGTGGTTTTACTAGTTTATATTTCCAGTCAGTGGAGGGTGTCTAACATTCCATATACTCACCAAGACTTGGCATTGCCATATTTGTAAACTCGCTTCGTATCTGTTATTTCACCTCATATCTCATTTCATATATTATTTTGTGCTCCATGAAAACTAATGAGATTGAACACATTTTCTAAGATTTACTGGCCATATTAAAAGTTCTTGGTCAATGTTTTTGCCCATTTTTCAATTGGGTTGCCCATCTTTTCCCACAATGACTTGCAGAATTCCTTTACATTTTCAGGAAGCATATCCTTTCTAAGTTATTTGCACTACATGCATATTACGGTAGTTGGTGGCTTGTCTTTTCACCATATGAATGATATATTTTTATTAACAAATTTCTTTCTTTTAATGGAATCAACTTTATTAATCATTTTCTTTTAGCTGCTACTTTTTGTGCCTTTAGACTTTCTAAGAAAAGTCTTGCAGTATTCAGGTGTTCACCCTTAAAGTGATGGAGTCTAACCACTCCTACAGAATTATGTCTACTACTGCTCAGGAACTCACTTGGGTGACTCTGGTTTGAGAATTCTTCCTCTGAGAACCAAGGCTCTTCTCCTTGCTCCAACTTGAAGATAACCTCTGGTTTGAAATGGCAGTACCCTGTAAATAAAGAACACTAGAGGACTTAGACCAGATATATGAGATTTTAGTCTCCAAAAGTGGAAGAAAATACAGCTTCGGAAGCAGTGTCCTGAAAGTGCTCCTTTGCATTTATCACTGGGAGTTGACAACATTTTTCTAGTCCTCGACAGGGCATAGTTACTTTGGAATCCTGAATGAAAAGCCTAAGTAACATTAAACTCTAAGTATATTGTTCATATGTATCGGCACTTAAAAAAGAAATACATTCTATATGGAGTTACAAGGGTAAGTGATGTTTACATGCTCACCCACTGAGACGAGGTGGCTGTATGGAGTTACAAGGGTAAGTGATGTTTACATGCTCACCCACTGAGACGAGGTGGCTGTATGGAGTTACAAGGGTAAGTGATGTTTACATGCTCACCCACTGAGACGAGGTGGCTGTAGTTCTCCAGCATCACATCCCTGTACAGATTCTTCTGAACAGGGGCCATTTGCTGCCACTCCTCCTGGGTGAATTCTATAGTCACATCCTTGAATGACACTGACGCCTGTAACAGTACATTTCTATTCAATCTGAAGGGTTCAGAATTAGATGATGTGCAAAACACCCATGAAAACAATTCTTATCATTTTTTTTTTTTTTTTTTGAGACGGAGTCTTGCTCTGTCGCCCAGGCTGGAGTGCAGTGGCCGGATCTCGGCTCACCGCAAGCTCCGCCTCCCGGGTTCACGCCATTCTCCTGCCTCAGCCACCCGAGTAGCTGGGACTACAGGCGCCTGCCACCTCGCCCGGCTAGTTTTTTGTATTTTTAGTAGAGACGGGGTTTCACCGTGTTAGCCAGGATGGTCTCGATCTCCTGACCTCGTGATCCGCCCGTCTCGGCCTCCCAAAGTGCTGGGATTACAGGCTTGAGCCACCACGCCCGGCCTAATTCTTATCATATTTAACTCTAAAAAGCTTGAACGAATATAAAGGATGCCTATTTTGAATCTAATTTTATCTTATACTTTGAAGGTATTAAATTGGTAAAAAGTTTTTATAGGAGAGGTGCAGTGGCTCATGCCTGTAATCCCAGCACTTTGGGAGGCCAAAGTGGGAGGACTGCTTGAGTCCAGGAGTTCAAGACCAGACTGGGAAACATAAGGCCCTGTCTCTACAAAAAACTTAAAAAATTAGCCAGGTATGGTGGTATGTGCCTGTAGTCCCAGATATTTGGGAGGCTGAGGCAGGAGGATTGCTTGAGCCCAGGAGGCTGAGGCTGCAGTGAGCCATGATCACACCACTGTATACCAGTCTTGGTGACAGAGCAAGACCTTGTCTCAAAGAAAATGTTTATAAATGATCTGTATATATTTATGAGTTATATACATATACTATAAATAGATACATTAGTAAAGCTTTTAATTCTTATTTTTGCAGCCAAAAAATGTAAATGAACTTCCTACAATTTTTATTCCATTCCAACAGACTACCCTGGGCATACATCAGGGCAGGAGTCAGCAAATTATGGCCTTTGGGCCAAATCTGGCTTGCCAGTTTTTTGTGCATGTGTGGTAGAGACAGGGTCTTGCCATGCTGCCTAGGCTAATCTTGAACTCCTGGCCTCAAGTGATCCTCCGACCTTGGCCTCCAAAAAGCTCTGGGATTATAAGTGTGAGTCACTGTACCTGGCCACTTGCCACTTTTTAAAGTCAGTTGGCACACAGGCACACCCAATCATGTTGCATTGTTTATGGCTGTTTTTGTGCTGAAATAGCACTGAGAAATTCCATCAGAGACCTTACGATTGTCAAAACTGAAAATATTTATTACTTGCCTTTATAGAAAAAAAATTACCAACCTCTGGACTAAATAATCATATTAAATTAAAGATAAAGAAAGTATAATACAACAACAAAGGAAACATTTTATATATATAGGAATTATGTAGATGGAAAATAAAAGGATGGAAAAAGATATACCATATAATCAAAACCAAAAGATAGTTGACATGACTGCATTATTATCATACACAGATTTTAAGGTAAGAAAGAGGTATAAAAAATGAGTAACGGGCTGGGTGTGGTGACTCATGCCTGTAATCCTAGCACTTTGGGAGGCCAAAGCAGGTGGATCTTGAGGTCAGGAGTTCGAGACCAGCCTGACCAACATAGTGAAACCCTGTCTCTATTAAAAATACAAAAGTTAGCTGGGCGTGGTGGTGAGTGCCTGTAATCCCAGCTAGTCAGGAGGCTGAGGCAGGAGAATCGTTTGGACCTGGGAGGTGGAGGTTGCAGAGGGCTGAGATTGCTCCACTGCACTCTAGCCTGGGTGACAGAGTGAGATTCTTGTCTCAAAACAACAACAACAACAACAAAACTGAGTAACAATTTGTAATGATAAAACAGTCCTTTCAATAGAAGATACAACAGATCGAAATTGCTATGCACCTGGCAAACACAGCTTCCAAATAGCATTTCTCATTATTCGCAGATTACGGATTTGTAAATTCACATACCAAAATTATTTGCAACCTCAAAATCAACGCTTGCAGTTATTTTGCAGTCATTTGTGGATATGTACAGGAAGGTAAAAAATTTGAATTGCCTGACATACATGTTCTCAGATGAGGCTGAACAAGGTGATCTTCTGCTTTCTTGTTTCAGCTCTGATAATGTAAATAAATGTCCATTTCTCAGTCTATTTAGTGCCATATTTACTGCATTTTTGTGCTTTTTCTTGACAATTTCACTTCTTTTTTTTTTTTTTTTGAGACGGAGTCTCACTCTGTTGCCAGGCTGGAGTGCAGTGATGCGATCTTGGCTCACTGCAACCTCCGCCTGCCAGGTTCAAGAAATTCTCCTGCCTCAGCCTCCCAAGTAGCTGGGACTACAGGCACGTGCCACCATGCCCAGGTAATTTTTTAAATTTTTAGTAGAGATGGGGTTTCACCATGTTGGCCAGGATGGTCTTGATCTCCTGCCCTTGTGATCCGCCCGCCTCAGCCTCCCAAAGTGCTGGGATTACAGATGTGAGCCACCGCGCCCAGCCAATGATTTCACTTTTTAAATGGCCCATATGTATAGCAGTTACGTGCTGTCTAGTGTGCCTCTGTGCAAGACGCCTGTGGTACGTCTCATGGAGAAAACATCTATGTTAGACACGATTCATTCAGGCATTAGGTATGGTGTTGGCCATTAGTTCCATCTTTATAAATCAACAATATTAAATAAGGTGTCTTTATGCAGAAAGACACACAAAAAGATTATGTCCTGACTGGTTGACAAAAATGTGACCAGAGGCTTAACCCTGTATTTCTCCTCTGAGCAATGGTTCAGTATTTATTAGTTCAGTGTTTGTAGTGACTTTTTGGAACATTACTACTGAGAATAATGAGAACTGACCGTATATAAACAAAAGATGACAGAACTGAGATACCAATCTACAATTTTAATTAGTGATTTTAATGTAACTCTCCCAGTAACTCATAGGAAAGCAGATTAAGAAAAACCAACAGGGATATAGAACAGAAGTCAGTGAACTACAGCACAAAGGTCAAATCCAGCTCACCACCACTGTTTTTTTTTTTTTTTTTTTTTTTTTTTTTGGTAAATGAAAAAAACCACCACTACCAATTTTTGTTTGTAAATAAAGTTTTCTTGGAACACAGCCACATTCATTTGTTGATGCATTATTGATGGCTGCCTAACACTACAGCTGCAGAGTCTGGCAGATGCAATAGAGACTGTATCTCTCACAAAGCCTACTATCTGACATTTACAGAAAAAGTTTTCTGACCACTGATACAGAAGACTGAAAAGACATAATTAACCAATGTGACTGACACATATAGGATAACCTCTGCATAAAATAATTCTCTGGTGTCCTTTGCACATCAAAAAAAAAAAAAAAAGACAGTCTATCTCACTAAATTACAAAAAATTACAATCATACAGCGTAGCTTTAGATCTTAGCTTCGAGATGTAGAGAGCTGATAAAAGCAATGCTAACGTCCTCACAAGAACATACCTGGGAAAACAGAAAATTATTATCTTTTTTTCAAACTATTAGGAGAGAGATAGGCACCTGCAGGGAGAATCAGGATGTGCTCATTTGCTAAAGTTAAGTGTATACTAGTCTGAGTGTGTGAAGTCCTCGGGGGCCATACACATAGGGTTATTTTCACCTTGTTACAGGATGAAAGGAAAAATCAAAAGAGAAATTAGGCCGGGCATGGTGGCTCACGCCTATAATTCCAGCACTTTGGGAGGCTGAGGCAGGCAGATCACTTGAGGTCAGGAGTTTGAGACCAGCCTAGCCAACATGGTGAAACCCTGTCTCTACTAAAAATAGAAAAATTAGCCAGGTATGGTGGTGCATGCCCATAAGCCCAGCTACTCGGGTGTCTGAGGCAGGAGAATTGCTTGAACCCGGGAGGTGGAGGCTGCAGTGAGCCGAGATTGCACCACTGCACTCCAGCCTGGGTGACAGAGCGAGACTCCGTCTCAAAAAAACAAAACAAAACAAAAAACCCAAAACCCAGAAACTAGAAAATACATTGAGATTACTCACAATGAATACACAAAATACCAAAATGCATGAGCTGCAGCTAAAGCAGTGCTAAGCGTGAAATTTATAGCAGTAACACCTATATTAAAAATGATCCCAAATCAATACGCTAATTGTACACTTTAAGGAACTAAATGAGGTGGGGACCTTACTACCAACCTTACAAAAATAAAAAAGACAATAAAAGAATACAGTGAACTGTACAGCAACAAATTACATAATCTAGATGAAGTGTACAAATTCCTAGAAACACAAAAACCACCACAATGAACTAAAAAAGAAACAGAACATCTGAACAGACTGATATAAAGACTGAATCAGTAATCCAAATCCTCCCAACAAAGAAAGGTTCAAGACCAACTGTCAGTCTTTAAATGTTTGGTGAAGTCTACCAAACATTTAAAGAAAAACTAATACCAATCCTTCTCTAATTCTTCCAAAAATAGAAGACGAGTGAACATTTCCTAACTCACTCTATGAGTTACCCTGAACCAAAGCCAAACAAAGAAATCACCCAAAAACTATGATCAATATTCCTTCTGAATATGTGTGCAGAAGTTTTCAACAAAATACTAGCAAACCAAATCTTGCAACAAATAAAAAGTACTATACACCATGACCAAGTACAGTTGATTTCCAGGAATGCAAGGTGGCTCACCATAAGAAAATAAATCAGTGTAATACATCACAATAATAAAATGAAGAAAACAAATCACATGATCATCTCAACTGATGCAGAAAAAGCATTTGACAAAAACATGATAAAAAAACAAACATTTAACATAGTAGGACTAGAATAGAACTGCTGCTACACAACAGAAAGCACTTCTGAAAAACTACAGCTAACATAATACACTAGGCTAAAACACAGGAAGGTTTCTTCCAAATACCAGGAATAAGACAGGGGTGCCAGCTTTCATCATTTCTATTCATTATACTGGAAGTTCTAGCTAAAGGAAATAGGTGAGACAAATTTTAAAAACTGCATCCAAATTGGGAAGAAAAAAAGTAAAACTATCTCTATTCTCATAGACCATGAAATTTAACATATAGAAAAGACTAAGGATTCCACAAAAAACTACTAGAACCAATAAATGAATTCAGCAAAATTGTAGGATACAAGATGAACACACAAGAATAATTTCTCTCTCTAAATACTAGCAATGAATAATAAAAAAGAAAATAATTCCATTTATAACAGAACAAAAAATAATAAAATAGGAATAAATTTAACCAAGAAGGTACATGACTTATATGTGAACTAGAAAACATTGCTAAAAGAAATCAGAAGACCCAAATAAATGGCAAGACACCTTGTGTTCATGAATTGGAAAATGTAATACTGTTAAGATGACAATACTCCCTAAAGTGATCTACAGACTCAGTGAAATCTATATCAAAATCCTAATGAACTTTCTGCAGAAATGTTGAACCTACAATTTATATGAAATTGCAAGGGACCCTGAATAGTCAAAACAATCTAGAAAAAAAAAAAAGAAAAAAATTGGAGGGATTACATTTCCTGATTTAAAGACTTATTATAAAGCAACAGTAATTAAGAGAGTGTGGTACTGGCATAAATACAGATATACAGATCCACAGAATAGCACTGAGAGCCCAGAAATAAACCCATACATTGATCGTTTATTAGGAAAAAAATAGTTTTCAACAGATGATGCTGGGATAATTGAATCTCACCAAAAGATTGAAGTTGGACTCCTACCTTATACCGTATTTTAAAATTGCCTCAAAATAGCCAGGTGTGGGGCCTCACACCTGTAATCCCAGCACTTCGAGAGGCTGAGGCAGGCAGATCACTTGAGATTAGGAGTTCATGACCAGCCTGGTCAACATGGTGAAACTCTGTCTCTACTAAAAAAATATAAAAATTAGGCCGGGCGCGGTGGCTCAAGCCTGTAATCCCAGCACTTTGGGAGGCCGAGACAGGTGGATCACGAGGTCAGGAGATCGAGACCATCCTGGCTAACACCGTGAAACCCCGTCTCTACTAAAAAATATAAAAAACTAGCCAGGTGTGGTGGCGGGCGCCTGCAGTCCCAGCTACTCGGGAGGCTGAGGCAGGAGAATGGCGTGAACCCGGGAGGCGGAGCTTGCAGTGAGCTGAGATCCGGCCACTGCACTCCAGCCCGGGCGACAGAGCGAGACTCCGTCTCAAAAAAATAAATAAATAAATAAAAATAAAAAAATAAAAATTACCCAGGCGTTGTGGTGCACACCTGTAATTTCAGCTATTTGGGAGGCTGAGGTGGGAGAATCACTTGAACCTGGGAGGCAGACGTTGCAGTGAGCCAAGATCATGCCATTGGACTCCGGCTGGGGCAACAGACCAAGACTCTTAATCTCAAAAAAAGAAAAAAAAAAGGCCTTAAAACGGATCACAGACCTAAATATAAGAGTTTAACTGCGTGACTCTTAGATGAAATCAGGAGTAAACCTTTATGACCTTGGATTTGGCAATGGCTTCCTGGATATGATACCAAAGGAAAAAAATTAGACTTCATCACAATTAAACTTTTGTGCAAAGGATACCATCAAGATAGTGAAAACAACCCACAGAATAGGAGAAAATATTCACAAATACTACATTTAATATCTAGTAGCCAGAATACATAAAGAACTCTTATAACTGAACAAAAAACATAATCCAAAATGGGCAAAGGACTTGGATAGACATTTTTCCAAAGACAATAAACAAATAGCCAATAAGCACGTGAAAAGATGTTGAATATCATTAATGAAGGAAATGCAAATCAGTCAAATGACACACCACCTCACACCCACTAAGATGTCCATAATTTTTAAGTGGTTGTAATGATGTGGAGAAAGTGGAACCCTAATACACTGCTGGTGGGAATGTAAAATGGTGCAGCCACTGTGGAAAACAGTTTGGCAGTTACCAAAAATGATAAATCAAGAGTTACCATATGAGTCAGAAGTTCCTTTCCTAAGGTTTAGTCCCAAGAGAAAACAGGTGTCCAAACAAAACCTTGTGCATGAATGTTATTAGCAGCACTAGTCCTAACAGTCAAAAGGGAGAAACAATCCAAATGCCCATCAGTTGAATGAATAAACAACATGGTATATCCACACAATGGAATATTATTCAGTCATAAAAAGGAATGATGTACATAAAAAGGATGGATGAACCTTGAAAACAGTATACCAAGTAAAAGGGATAGTCATAAAGGGCCAGGTGTGGTGGGTGACACCTGTAATCCCAGCACTTTGGGAGGCTGAGGTGGGCGGATCACCTGAGGTCAGGAGCTCCAGACCACCCTGGCCAACATGGTGATACCCCGTCTCTACTAAAAAAAAAAAAAAAAAAAAAAAAAAAAGAAAAGAAAAATTAGCCAGGCATGACGGTGGATGCCTGTAATCCCAGCTACCCGGGAGGCTGAGGCAGAACTGCTTGAACCTGGGGGGGCGGATGTTGCAGTGAGCTGAGATCGTGCCATTGCACTCTAGGCTGGGCGACGAGAGCAAAACTCAGTTTCAAGAAAAAAAAAAGGAAAATAGAAATAGCCACAAAGATCACATATTATGTGACTTCGCTTATTACAAATGTCCAGAACAGCCAAACATATAGAAATAGAACATAGATAAGTTGTTGTTTAGGGTTGAGATTATGTATGTCAGGATGGGGGATGATAGCTAAATGATATGAAATTTCTTTTTGAAGTGATGAAAACATTCTAAAATTGTGGCAATGACTGCACAACTCTACAAATATACTAAAACCCACAAAATTGTACACTTTAAAAGTGTGAATTGGCCGGGCGCGGTGGCTCAAGCCTGTAATCCCAGCACTTTGGGAGGCCGAGACGGGCGGATCATGAGGTCAGGAGATCGAGACCATCCTGGCTAACACGGTGAAACCCCGTCTCTACTAAAAATACAAAAACTAGCCGAGTGAGGTGGCGGGCGCCTGTAGTCCCAGCTACTCGGGAGGCTGAGGCAGGAGAATGGCGTAAACCCGGGAGGCGGTGCTTGCAGTGAGCTGAGATCCGGCCACTGCACTCCAGTCCGGGCGACAGAGTGAGACTCCGCCTCAAAAAAAAAAAAAGTGTGAATTATATGGTATGTGAATTGTATCTCCATAAAGCTGTTAAAAATAAAGGACACTAGAATAAGTAGGATGATTTGGATTTTCTATATCCTATTAAAGAAACTGAGTTCATGAGCAAAAACCAGGCACAAGAAAAACTCCAAGGCTAGACTACCTCACAGGTATATTTTTCCAAACATTTAAGGATGAAATAAACAGCAATCTTAAACTTGTTCAGAGAACAGAAAATGAGTAACTGTTTCCAAACTCATGTTTTGAGAATATAATGTTGACGCCAAAACTTGACATTACATGACAGAAAAACTGCAAGCCAGTATCTTTCCATTAATGTAGACACAAAAATATTAATTGAAATATTAACAAATTGAATCCAGAAATAAATTAAAGTGATAGCAAATGTGGGAATTATCCCAGGAATGCAAGGTTGGTTAAACATTGATAAATCTACCAATATAATTCACCTCTTTAACAGACTAAAGGAATAAAATTATATGATTATCTCACTAGATGCAAGAACAGCCATCTGACAAAATACTCATGCATGATAAAAAAAAAAAAAACTCAGGAAACTGAAAACAGAGAGGGAACTTCCTTATTCTAATTAAGGACATATACAAAAAACATGTAGTTAAAATAAGACTCAATGGTGAAATACTGAGTACCCCTCAGGTGAGGTATAAGACAAGGATTTCTATTATCACCATTTGTACCATACATTTTACTGGAAGTCCTAGCAGTAAGGCTAAAAAGAAATTAAAGATATAAAAACTGTAAAGGAAGAAGTAAAATTGTCTTTTTTGCAAAAACAATTTTGCATATTTAAAATCCAAAAGAATCCACAGATAAGCTATTAGAATGAGTGAATTTTGTAAAATGCCTAGGTATAAGATCAATACTAAAAAATCCATTGTATTTTAATAAACCAACAATAAACTGGACAATGACATTTAAAATGCAGTATCATTTGTGCTATTATCAAAATAGATCAAATACCTAGGAATAAATCTAACAAAAGACGTGAAAGACTTCACCTCTACTCTGAAAAACTTTCCATCAGGATTTTCCGTGAAAACTGATAAAACTTCCATGAACATGAAAAGGGCCCAAAACAGTAAATAAATTCACTAAAATTCGTGACTTACTATAAAGCAACAGTAATTATGACAGTGAAGTACTAGCAAAAAGATAACATAATTGGACCAAAGGAAGAAAACATACAGTCTACATCAGACCCGCATACAAGTCACTTGACTGACAAAAGACACAGCTGCAATTCAGTTGACAGAGGATGGTCTTTCTAACAAATGGTGCTAGAGCAACTGGATATCCATACGGAAATATGAACCTTGACACTCACGTTATACCAAACACAAAAGCTAACTCTATGTGGATCAAGCTAAAATAAACAAGTATGTAGTAACAATATAGGAGAATATCTGTATGATCTTAGAGTAGGGAAAGAACTTTCAAATATGATACACAAGGAACTGCCATTAAAGAAAAGACGATTCTGACCTTTATTAAACGTAAAAACTTTGTTGTCAAAGATATTATTTAAAAAATGAATAGGGATGTCACAGAATCCAAGAACATTAGTAATGCACACACAGCAAAAAAAATTTACTGAAAATATTGAAATAATTCCTACTTAAAAAGAAGCAAATAACCCAATTAAAACAGAGTTGAATAGGTACTTTACACATTACATAAAAGGAAAGGATGTCTAAATGGTCAAAACACAAACAATGGTGCCCAACATTAGTATTTACCATAGAAAAGCAAATTATAAATTTTGATGAGATACTACACTATACAGGCACCAAAATGGCTAAAAACAAAAAGATTGATAGTAACAAGTGTTGCTCAGAATCTGGTACAGCCAGAATGCTAGTGAGAATGCAAAGTGATTCAACCACTTAAGCAAGCTACTTGCAGTATGTACTAAAGCTGAACATATGTTTATTTATGAACCAGCAATTCCGTTTCTAGGTATATCCCAAAAGCAATGAGGACATACCAAAAGACACAAAAGAATATTCACAGCAGCCTGATTCCTGATAGTCTCAAACAGGAAAAACCAATGAAAAATGGGACTAAGAGGAGAATGAGGAAATAAATTATGGTCTATTCATACAATGAAACACAGCTCAGTGATAAAAGGGAAATATTAAGATACAGAGCAAAACATTCCCTTGAAAACCGTAAAAGAACACATTTTGTATGATTCTATTGGTACGATATTCAAAAACGAATTTACCTTTTTTTCCCTAACATACGAGGTCAGTGGTTGCCCTGTAGAGGGGAGCAGTGGTGTTATCTTAATCTGGGTATTAACTTACATGAATTTACGTATGTAAAAATTCATCCAGTTATACACTTCAGAGTACACTTTACTGGTGTTAAAACTGCATCTCAGTTAAAGAACTAAGTTTTTAAAAGGAAAAAAGAGTATATAAAAGAGAAAGAAAAAATTAACAAAATATATGTAGTGGGTAATTTGGGAAGGTGGGAACATATTAATTATATTATTTCTTTGTATCTTTCTATGTTTGAACAATTTCTCAATTCCTCACAGGAAAAGGAAATTTGGACATAGATTCATATAGAGGAAAGATGATGTGAGGACAGACATCTAAGCCATGGAACAAGGTCCTTCCCTCACAGCTCTCAGAAGGAACCAAACCTGTTGACATCTTTTTTCCTTTTTTGAGACGGAGTCTCACTTTGTCGCCCAGGCTGGAGTATAGTAGCATGATCTTGGCTCACTGCAACCTCCGCCTCCCAGGTTCAAGCAATTCTCCTGCCTCAGCCTCCCGAGTAGCTGGGATTACAGGCGCCCGCCACCACGCCCAGCTAACTTTTATATTTTCAGTAGAGACAGGGTTTCACCGTGTTGGCCAGGCTGGTCTTGAACTCCTGACTTCAAGTGATCTGCTCGCGTTGGCCTCCCAAAGTGCTGGGATTACAGGCGTGAGCCACCGACCCCAGCCCGTTGACATCTTGATCTCAGACTTCTGGCCTCCAGAATGGTAGGAAAATAAATTGCTGTTTAATCTACCCAGTCTGTGATTCTTTATCATGGCAGCCCTAGCAAACTAATACCCCTAGTCTGGCTCTAACCTTTATCTCCCTTCCCTCTCTTATTATTCCCTAAGAGGAAGTCCAAATTGCAAGGGGCAAAAATCCTTACTGGACCTTGCATGCCTTGTTTAGCCCACTCTCAAAATGCAGTAATCTCCTGTACTGCAACAATGAAAACCTTACCCATTGTTCAGGACAAAATCCTTTTCAACTCTCCACCTCTGATCAACAGAGCCTACACCATCCATCTGTCCTTTCTTTGACAATCTGTTTACCTGAACCTCTGTTTCTGTTACCTAAAAAACTGTATTAATAAAAAAACTGAAAAACTGTATTAATAAAAGCCTGAGTTTGGCACTAAGCCCTCTACTTCCACTGAGGGAAGAGCAGAAGCAACATACTGCATTTATTTCAAGGCTGTTACTAGAAAGATTTGCACGGACACTTACGTGAAGACCAACAAAGACATTTTTCCTGACTTTGATAACTTTAGATTCCATGAGGAATCAGTCTGGTTTAAGCTTCTCATCAATGCAAATCTGTAAACAAATATTGTCTGTCTGACTCTCTGCCATGGCTATCAGAAAGAATGAAAACTGCAGTTACATTTAGGAAAATCTGTAACATCAGGAGACCTGCATCTTTCCACATGCCAATTCTGCTGTGCTACTGTCCTGCTTTTCTATACATTCCTGGAATGATTTTGATCCATTTCCACATTTCGATATTAGTATGTGGACCCTTAAACACCTATGAAATCCATGATGAAAAAGGTGTTAGCAAATAACTCACCTGAGATATGTTCATTTTCTGCTGCTCCTGAAAGAGTGTGGAGAACCGTAAAGGATAACCTGGGGGTGAGGAAGGAGTCATGAGATATCTGGGCAGCCTCTATCTTCCCTGCCTACCAATGTCATCACACGAGCTGGGGAAAAAGACCTCTCTACAAAACATGTTCCTTTGACCCTTGAGAAGGGACAGGAAGCACTATAGAGAAAGCACCTCCTGAATATGTGCATCTTTAATATGATCATGTGGATGAACCCTTGCTGATTTTTCTTTTTTTTTTTTGAGACAGGATCCGGCTCTGTTGCCCAGGCTGGAGTGCAGTGGTGCGATCTCAGCTCACTGCAACTTCCACCTCCTGGGTTCACGCGATTCTCCCATCTCAGCCTCCTGAGTAGCTGGGACCAAAGGCACCCACCAATACGCCCGGCTAAGTTTTGTATTTTTTTGTAGAGACGTGGTTTTGCCATGTAGCTTAGGCTGGTCTCGAACTCTTGACCTAAAGCAACCTGCCCACCTTGGCCTCCCAAAATGCTGGGATTGGAGGGGTGAGCCACCACGCCTGGCTCCTTGCTGTTTTTCATCAGATGATTGTAGATTATTTTCCTATTGATTTATTTAAAACGTATGTCTTCTTTGACAAAAAACTAAAACAGAATTAACATTAATATTCTGTTAATATTATTTACACCAATAGAAAACACAAAACTGAAAAAAAGGAGATGCTGAAAGACAGATTATTTTAAAATCTTTTTGTTCTAACTTATAGTTTCTCAAAAAGACTTTCGATAAGACACTTCTGGTGACTCACCTGTGACAGAGCAAACAGCACTGTGCTTTGCTCCAAGCTCTGTCCTGAGTGACCATGGACAAACTGTTCATCCCAGGTTCAACACTTCTTAAGGTTTTAAAAGAGTCAGAAATAGAAATTCTTTCCTGTATTATCATTTTTGTCATTCTACAGGTTCAGGACATAGGCAACCCTAGGATATCTCTAGATGCTACATGTGACAGATGTTGTGTGAAACTGACTCAGAATCTGGAAAGAGTGAGGCAAGAATGAAGAAAATGGGGGCTCTAGGAGGAGGATTAGAGACAGAATTTCCTCAGCCCTGGATGGTTATGCCTTCCTTGCAGACCATGGAGAAAAGCCCTCCAATAATGTGGCTTTTCCTGTGCAGTCTGACAGTCACCCATCCCTCCCAACCCCAGCTTACCACCTTCTGCAAGTTGGCCCACAGTATTCAGTGTCACGCAATCTGTGATGGCTTCTGGATGTGGCGACATCACCAAGTCTGGAGCTTTCTGGGCAAGGGGATAAAGAACTGCTGCCGGTTGGGCAAATCAAGACCTGCTTCTCTCTGGGTTCTTCTGCATCTGTTCGGAAGCCCTCGTGACGAGGTCTCTGTCCTGTCAGACGGCAGTTCTTTGGTGGGACTCCTGTTCCTGGGGCTCCCCCCTTCCTGCAACATAAAGAACTGCTTTGTTCCAGAGAAGCTGGGGCTGAGGCCTGGGTAACGAATTCATTTTAGTTGAAACTTTCATGGAAAGCAGTGTTCTTCACCTCAGCACAACTTACATTTTGGGCTGGATAATTCTCTGACATAAGGAGCGGTCCTGTGCATTTAAGGATGTTTAGGAGCATTTCTAAACATGCACTAGATATTAGGACACCCCTTCTTCCTGTTGTGACAATCAAAAATGTCTCCAGGCTGGGCATGGTGGCTCACGCCTGTAATCCCAGCACTATGGGAGGCCAAGGCGGGTGGATCGCCTGGGTTCAGGAGTTCAAGACAAGCCTGGCCAACATGGTGAAACCCCACCTCTACTAAAAATACAAAAAAATTAGCTGGGCATGGTGGTGCATGCTTGTAATTCCAGCTGAGATTACAAGCTGGGAGGCTGGGGCAGGAGAATCACTTGAACCCGGGAGGTGGAGGCTGCTGTGAGCTGAGATCACACCACTGCATTCCAGCTTGGGCCAGAGAGCGAAACTCAGTCCCCCCCTACCCCCCGCCAAAAAGTCTCCTGACATTCCCAAAGTTCCCTGGGGAGCAAAATCCTCCTGGTGAAGAACTGACCTAAGGCCTTAAACCGGATTCTCTTGGCATTCGTTAGAACCCTGCTATCCATGACTACAGCCTCCAATCACATCAACTACTGAGCACCTGAAATGAGGCTAGGGCCACATGTCCAAGTAACATTTTGGATACATTGAGAAAACCACAGTATGTTCTTAAAATTAATTTCATATTTTAGATTTTCATGTAGCTACTCATTTAGCATTTAAAATTACATATGTGACTCATCTTCACTGCCCTAGAATATCAGACTGACTTCTAAAGACAGAGACAGCAGGGACAGCACAGGAGGTGGCAGAAGCCTCAGTCTAACCCAGTGGCTCTGGAGGCATCCCAGAAACCCCACAACAAACACACTTGCCACATAGTAGGATTCTGTCCACGCTGACCTCACAATCATTGTCCTGGGGTTTTGGGGACAAGTCACTCACCTAGTGCTGTGAAGGCTGCAATGCTGGGTTAGGTAGGTGGGTCATTACAAACAGCCTGATTCGGGGAGTAAAGTGTATACGTATTGACATCCCAGTTCCCTCATCCTTTGTGAGCCTGGCTCTGTCATTTCACCCCTCCTTCATTTTTAATGATATAAATAGTGTGGTTGTGAGAATTAAATGAAATACTACATGAAAAGAACGAAGTGTCTTCCAAATATAACGGGAATCAACATTTATACGCTGCTTAGTAACTAGCGCTGAGCTAAATGCTTTACAGGTGATGGCTTTTCTTTGAACGACACAAAGCAGTTTTTACTAATATCCTCATTTTCAAACGCTCCAGTGACAGAGCCAAAGTTCACCAGGTCCTTCTAGCTCCAAGGCTCGGGCTCTCACCGCAGACCCAGGGACCATACGCGCTTTGTGGCAGGTTCAAGGTCAATACAATAAATGCATTTCCCTCCTGCAGCCAGCGCCTCGTTTTCCGACGCCTGGCTGCATTCTGGCACCCACACCTCGGCCCGCACCGAGCACCATCCAACAAGGACCCAGCCCCACCTAACGTCCCCGGAGCCCTCCCACACCGGCCCTTCTCAGGCTGGGGTCCCAGGCTGCCCCGGGCACAGGGAGCGGAGGGCCTGCTTTTGGGGAGTTCCCGGGACGTCGCGTTCCCGCCCCCTGGACACTAGCCCATCCCTCCCTGCAGGTCCGCAATCCGCGCGGGGAGCCAGCGCTCTCACCTGAGTTGCAAACCCTCCGCACCCGCAAACGAGTGGTGGAAGCCGGAAACTGGGGCGACTGCACATGCGCAGACGAAAACGCAGGATATCCGTTCCCAGCATGCTGCGCGGTAACCCCTAACCTAAGTTTCACAGGAAGTACGGCGCCGGCTCTCGGTGTTTTTTGTTTGTTTTTGTTTTTCCCCCAAGATTTACAGAGAAATAACATGGACTGTCCTGATAACTGGAGCCCGGGTTCTGTCAGAGCCCCAGAGGTTGTGGGTTAGACTTGAGGACATAACAGCAAATGCAGCGTGTGGTTGAAGAAAGCAAGAGCTGCGGAAGACGTTTGAAAACAATTGGAAAATTGGTATACGGATTGGAAATTAGAATTAATTGTGGCAACATTAGGATTATGTAGGTAATCTTGCGTATTCATAAAGAGATGTATTTTTAAGTGTTTAGGATTGTATTGTGCTTGTAAGTTTTTGGTTTTTATTTTATTTTGAGACGGAGTCTCACTGTCTCCAGTCTGGAGTGAGGGGGCGCGATCTCGGCTCACTGCAAGCTCCGCCTCCTGGGTACCAGCGATTCCCCTGCCTCAGCCTCCCAAGTAGCTGGGACTACAGGTGCCCGCCACCATGCCCAGCTGATTTTTGTATTTTTAGTAGAGACTGGGTTTCACCATGTTAGCCAGGATGGTCTCGAACAACAGACCTCAAGTGATCCGCCTGCCTTGGCCTCCCAAAGTGCTGGGTATACAGGCGTGACCTACCCGCCCAGCCCGTTTGTAAGTTCTTTTAAAAAAATAATTAGAATCAAGACCATCCTGGCTAACACGGTGAAACCCCGTCTCTACTGAAAAAATACAAAAAAACTAGCCGGGCGAGGTGGCGGGCGCCTGTAGTCCCGGCTGCTTGGGAGGCTGAGGCAGGAGAATGGCGTGAAAACCCGGGAGGCGGAGCTTGCAGTGAGCTGAGATCCGGCCACTGCACTCCAGCCTGGGCGACAAAGCGAGACTCCGTCTCAAAAAAAAAAAAAAAAAAAAAAAATTAGAAATGGCAAGTATGGCAAAATGTTAAGAATATCAACTTCTAGATTATGGACATGCTTATTGACTGCTTGCTCTTTATGTGTTGGAAAATTTTGTAATATAAAGTTTATAAAGGGAAAAATTTGGACTGTCATGTTACAAGTGTGCCTTTTAGAGCTGCCACAAAAATATATAAACAGTTTGGTGAATAAAGCTGTAAAATGCAACAAATACTAGAAAATGGAATCCATTATTAACATAAAAGAATAATATTTGTGATCCTCAGAGTTTATCTCTGGGGGAAAAAAAAGAAAAAGCAAGTAAGCTGTTCAGTATTACATAATGCCTGAAGTACACACAATCCCAAATAAGAAAACCGTTATCCACAAATTATGCATCTCTTAGAGATGAGCTTGCTTAAACCTTATGTGGTATGCTTCTGAAATCAGGAACAAAGTTAGAAACCTCTCGGAACAGTATTTTTTTTTTTTTTTTTTGAGACGGAGTCTTGCTCTGTCACCCAGGCTGGAGTGCAGTGGCGGGATCTCAGCTCACTGCAAGCTCCGCCTCCCGGGTTCACGCTATTCTCCTGCCTCAGCCTCCAGAGTAGCTGGGACTACAGGCGCCCGCCACCTCGCCCGGCTAGTTTTTTTGTATTTTTTAGTAGAGACGGGGTTTCACCATGTTAGCCAGGATGGTCTCGATCTCCTGACCTCGTGATCCGCCCGTCTCGGCCTCCCAAAGTGCTGGGATTACAGGCTTGAGCCACCGCGCCCGGCGGAACAGTATTTTATGACACTCTTTTTAGTAACACACATACACTCGCACGGTTGATACTAACAGGTTATTTTATATAGCAATGATAAGAATAAGTTCTGATTAGCAAGAAAAAAGATTAATGGTAACAGTAAATAGTGCAGTATATATGAATCAAGGTATAAAACTTTACTGTTGACACTGAAAAACACTTTAATAGATACTGGAGGAAAAGACTAACATTTGTTTTTAAAAATTCTAATCCAGGTTTTCTATCTTTTTCTTTTTCTTTTTTATTTTATTTTATTTTTTTTGAGACAGTCTCGCTTTGTGGCCCAGGCTGGAGTGCAGTGGCGCTATCTTGGCTCGCTACAAGCACCGTCTCCCGAGTTAACGCCATTCTCCTGCCTCAGCCTCTCGAACAGCTGGGACTACAGGCGCCCGCCACCTCGCCCGGCTAATTTTTTGTATTTTTAGTAGAGACGGGGTTTCACTGTGTTAGCCAGGATGGTCTCTATCTCCTGACCTTGTGATCCGCCCGCCCCGGCCCCCCAAAGTGCTGGGATTACAAGCGTGAGCCACCGCGCCCGGCCTGTATTTTCTTTTTTTGACATTTATATATATTGCCTGTTTTCCTAAAGGAACTATTCCAACTTTCATTCTAATAAAAACTTATGGTAATGATCGGAAAAGAACTGAAAATGCATAGCAATGTCTCTGTATTTACTATGTATACTATCACTAAATATTTAAAAATTTACCTGGTGCAGTAGAAGTTCAACTATAGGAAAAAGAACGTAGTATGTATCAGCTGGCTTTTAAAGCAGTGGAAAGAGAACCTTCAGTAACCTCGTTAGGACAATGACATAGGCGCTGCAACAAAGGACATGTCCATGGCACTAACATTACAATCAATACTTTTCACAAGGATTCATTCAACAAAAGCAATTAAAAATATCAAAGTTGGCCGGGCGCGGTGGCTCAAGCCTGTAATCCCAGCACTTTGGGAGGCCGAGACGGGCGGATCACGAGGTCAGGAGATCGAGACCATCCTGGCTAACATGGTGAAACCCCGTCTCTACTAAAAAATACAAAAAACTAGCCGGGCGACATGGCGGGCGCCTGTAGTCCCAGCTACTCGGGAGGCTGAGGCAGGAGAATGGCGTGAACCCGGGAGGCGGAGCTTGCAGTGAGCTGAGACCCGGCCACTGCACTCCAGCCTGGGCGGCAGAGCGAGACTCCGTCTCAAAAAAAAAAAAAAAAATATCAAAGTTTAAAATTTTTAAATTATACATTGCTTAAGTTTTTAAGAAAAACAAGTGTTTTAAAAAGATAAACCCTTAAATTCCTTTCCAGGGAAAGGCTCGCCCTTCACTTCTGTCCGAAGGCCAAGACCTTGCCTGGTGTCCAAAGAGCTGCTCTCCGCAGCTTCCAAGTTCGGCGCTGTGTGTGTAGATGTAGCACCACCGCAGCTAATAAATGTTTGCAGTGAGATTTTGTGTGTTTATTTTTGAGACTGGGTCTCACTATGTCACCGAGGCTGGAGTGCAGTGGTTCTGGATCACGGCTTATTGCAGCCTGGACTTCTTGAGCTCAAGTGATTCTCCCACCTCAGCTTCCCAAGTAGCTAAGTTTTGGACCGACCTCCCTTCCTTCCTCCCTGCCTTCCTCCCTTCTTCCCTCCCTTCCTCCTCCTTTCCTTCCTGCCTTCCCTCCCTCTCCTCCCTCCCTCCCTGCCTCCCTTCCTTCCGCCGTCCCTCCCTTACCTCCCTTGCTTCCCTTCCCTTTTTCTTTCTCTTTCTTCGTTTTTGCCCATGTTGGTCTCAAACTCCTGGGCTCAGGTGATTCACCCACCTTTGCCTCCCAAAGTGCTGGGACTACAGGCGGGAGCCACCATGCTGGCCTGCAGTGAGATATTTTGAGGCTATAAAACATCATATTTCTCTTAAAGTATCACTCACTCATTTAGTAGTGTTTTTTGATTCACCTGTTCAAAGGTGGCTGGTGGTTTCCAATTTTTGACAATTATGAATAACCTTGTAATGTAAGTTTCACACACAGGTTTTTGTATAAAAAAAAATTTCAATTCACTTAAAAAAATCCTTTTTCTTCTTTGTGTTGCTCGATATGTCTATTCTTTTGTGGATGTATTGTTTGGATCACTCTAATTTTATAGGAAGCCTTGAAATCTCATCATGTAAATTCTCCAATTTTTTTTTGTTTTTTTTTTTTTTGTTTTTTTTTTTTTTTGAGACGGAGTCTCACTCTGTCGCCGGGGCTGGAGTGCAGTGGCCGGATCTCAGCTCACTGCAAGCTCCGCCTCCCGGGTTCACGCCATTCTCCTGCCTCAGCCTCCCGAGTAGCTGGGACTACAGGCGCCGCCACCGCGCCCGGCTAGTTTTTTGTATTTTTTAGTAGAGACGGGGTTTCACCGTGTTAGCCAGGATGGTCTCGATCTCCTGACCTCGTGATCCGCCCGTCTCGGCCTCCCAAAGTGCTGGGATGACAGGCTTGCGCCACCGCGCCCGGCCTTTTTTTTTTTTTAAGAATTATTTTGGCTATTCTCGTTTCTTTGCCTTTCCATGGAAATTTTAGAATCCGCCTGTTGACATCTAGAAAAAGATTGCTGAGATCTTAACAATATTGAGTCTCTCAGTGAGTGAAATTGGTGTATTTTGGTTGGGCGTGGTCGCTCACACCTGTAATCCCAGCACTTTGCGAGGCCGAGGCAGGCAGATCACTTGCGGTAAGGAGTTCAAGACCACCCTGGCCACCATGGTGAAATCTCATCTCTACTAAAAATACAAAAAATAGCCAGGCATTGTGAGCGTGCCTGTAATCCCTGCTCAGGAGGCTGAGGCAGGAGAAGTGCTTGAACCCAGGAGGTGGAGGTTGCAGTGAGCCAAGATCGGGCCACTGTACCACAGCCAGGGCAACAGAGCGAGACTCCACCTCAAAAAAAGAAAAAAGAAAATGGGGTATTTTATGTAAATCTTTCTTTTCTTTTAGCGGTGTTTTGTAGTTTTCAGCATACATATAGATCCTGCACACATTTTGATACATTTGTACATAGGTGTAGCTTTCTTTTTTCCTTCTTTCTTCTGTTTTAAATAGATTTTTAAAAAATGTCACACTCCAGTTGTTCACTGTTGGTATATAGGAATAAGATGACTTTTGTATATTGACCTTTATCCTGAAAACTTGCTAAACTTGCTTATTAATTAAATAAGTCTTTTTGGTATATTGTTTGGAAAGTTCTACATATATAATCATTTTGTCTGCAAATAGTGACCATTTGTTTCTTCCTTTTCAGACTGTATGACTTTTCTTTCTTTCTGTTCCTTTATTTCACTGGCCAAGACTTGTAGGACGATGTTGAATAGGAGACTGAGAGAGCATTGTTATCTTAATCTGTTTTCCAAGATGGCATCTTGAATGCTGCATCCTTGGGGGATGGGGTGAGGTGAGGAACAGAATGCTCTTCCTCACATGGCAGAAGAGAGAAAGGGGCAAGAGAGGGCCAAACTCACCTTTTTATTATAGCCCCAATCCTACCTGTAAAAGTGATGCCCTTGTGGCCTCATCGCCTCTGACAGTTGAAAATGCATAGCAATCTCTCTTAAAACTGTTACAATGGCAATTAAGTTTTCATTTGAATTATGGAGGGGGACAATAAAACCATAGCAATTGCCTTATTCAGCTCATCATTAAATGTGATATTAGCTAAAAGTTTTTGTAAATACCCTATATTAGAAGTTTCTTCTATTCTTAGCTAATAAGAGATTTTACAACAAATATATGTAGAATTGTGTCAGATACCTGTCCTACATCTTTTGATATGATCATATGGCTATTTTTATTTAGTCTGTTAATATTGTGAATTACATTCATTGATTAAAAATTTTTTTCTTGGCCAGGCGCGGTGGCTCAAACCTGTAATCCCAACACTTTGGGAGGCCGAGACGGGCGGATCACGAGGTCAGGAGATTGAGACCATCCTGGCGAACACAGTGAAACCCCGTCTCTACTAAAAAAATACAAAAAACTAGCCGGCGAGGTGGCGGGCGCCTGTAGTCCCAGCTACTTGGGAGGCTGAGGCAGGAGAATGGCGTAAACCTGGGAGGCAGAGCTTGCAGTGAGCTGAGATCCAACCACTGCACTCCAGCCTGGGCAACAGAGCAGACTCCATCTCCAAAAAAAAAAAAAAAAATTTTTCTTGTTGTGGTAAAATATGCAAAACATAAAGCTTACAATTTTAAACATTTTTGAGTGTTTATTCAGTGGTACCAATTCAGTGGTAAAAAGCCTATTCACGTTGTGCAACTGTTAACACTGTCCCCACAACCTTTCCTCACCCCAAACTGAAACTTCACACCCACTGAACAACTATCCATTCCTGCCTCCCCTAGCAACTCTGTAACCACTATTCTACTTACTTTCACCATGAATTGTAGGTACCTCATTTAAGAGGAATCATAAAATATTTGTCATTTTGTGTCTAGCTGATTTCACTTAGCAAAATGTCCTCAAGGTTCATCCCTGTTGTAACATATATTGGAATTTCATTTTGTTTTAAGGCTGAATAATATTCCATTATACGTATACATCATATTTTGTCTATCCATTCATCTGTCAGTGAACATTTGGGTCATTTCCATTTTTGGCTATTATTAGTAAATGCTATCATGAACACTGGTGTAAAAATATTTGTTTGAGTCCCTGTGTATTCGTCTGTCTTTAGACTGCTATAAAGAAATATCCAAGACTGGGTAGTTTATAAAGGAAAGAGGTTTATTTGGCTCACAGTTCCACATGGCTGAGGAGGCCTCAGGAAACTTACAAACATGGTGGAAGGTGAGGGGGAAGCAAGGACCTTCTTCATGTGGCGGCAGGAGAGAGAAGAGCACAGGAAAAACTATCATTTATAAAACCACCAGATCTCCTGAGAACACTCCCTGTCACAAGAACAGCATGGGGGGACCTCCCCCATAGTTCAATCACTTGCCACCAGCTAGCTCCCTCAACACCTGGGAATTACAATTCAAGATGAGATTGGGGTGGGGACACAAAGCCTAACCATATCTTGCTGCTTTCATTTATTTCGGGTATATACCTAGAAGTGGCATTGCTGGATCTTGTGGTAATTCTATTAATTTTTTTGAGAAAACACTATACTGTTTATCGCAATGGCTATACCATTTTACCTTCCCACCAGCGTGCAGAACAGTTTCAATTTCTACACATCTTCATCAACTTATTTTTTGTTTATAATTAAGTTTTATGATAGCTTTTCTAATGGGTGGAAAGTGGTGTCTTGTGGCTTTGATTTGCATTTTCTTAATGATTAGTGATGTTTTAAAATACAGTGTATTCATGGAAAATTTGAGATATAGCAAGGCCAGTAGATTAGGATACAACAGCCACTGAAAAGAAAAAGGGGTATACCGCACCATGGGGTCCACACAGGGAAGCACCAAAATCAGCCAAGAGCAGAGGGAGAGAAGAGAACTGTGGGTACGAGGCTTTAGTGTGGTTCATTTGGGAAGGAATGGACAAGACACGGTAATCGGGCTTATAATTGGCTAGTTTGAATGATTTCAGCAGGCTTTGGGACAGAGGGACTTCACCTAGTTTTCTGGTACTCGGCCCTGAGGTATTTTGTGCAGGGGATAGTGGCTCAGAGTGTGATAGCCTGATAAAGGAGGTGTTTGGAGCATGAGTTTTAGACTTGTCCATTTGTATTTAAAAAGTGCCTTCATTGTCAAATTGATTACTATTTCAGGAAATTTTCTAGCCCTGGGAGGGCAGTTCCCCCAAGGTCACCAAGGGTCCTGATGCCAAATCATCAGAATAGAGAAAATAAAAGGCCTGGTTAATACAGATGCTGAGCATCTTTTCAGTGCTTATTGGCTATTTGTCTTTGGAGTAATGTCTACTCAAGTCCTCTACCCATTTTTGAAGTAGGTTGTTTTTTATTGTTAAGTTGTAGGAGTTCTTTGTATAGGCTGGATATTAATCCCTTATGTCATATATGATTTGCAAATATTTTCTTTCATTGTGTGTCTTTTCACACACTTGGTAGTGTCCTTTGCTGTAACAAAAGTTTCAAGGTCCAGTTTATTAATCCTTTGGTTCTGTTGCCTGTGATTTTGATGTCATATGTAAGAAATCACTGCCAAATCCTATGTTAAGAAGCTTTTCCTTTATGTTTTCTTCTAAGTGTTTTATAGTTTTAGCTCTTATATTTAGACCGTTGATCCAGTTTGAGTTAATTTTTGTATATTGTATAAACGAAGGGTCCAACTTCATTCTTTTGCATGTGTTATCCAGTTTTCCCAACCACTTTTATTGAACGTAGATTTTCAAATGTTGAACTAGGTTGCATTTTTGGGATGAACCCCAAGTGGTTGTGATGTATTCGATTTGCTAATATATCATTTGCTATATTTATTGCATCTATATTCATGAGGGATATTGTTCTATAGATTTCTGTGAATGTTTTTGACTGGTTTGGTTATAGGGTGATGCTGGACTCAGTAAATGAATAGGAAGTGTTTGCTCTCTAATGTTTTCTGAAAGAGATTGAGATTGTGTAGAACTGGTATTATTTCTTCATTAAATGTCTAGCATAATTCACCAGTGGAACCACCTGGGTCTGGAGTTTTCTTTTTGTAACTGTTTTTAACTACAAATTTGATTTCATGAATAGATATAGGAATATTTGGGTTATTCATTTGCTTCAATGTGTTTTGGTAGTTTGAACCAATTCAAGGAATTGGTTCATTTTACCTAAGTTATTAAATTTATAGGCATGAAATCATTCCTAGTGTTTCCTTATTGTCCTTTTAATATCTATGAGGTTAGTAGTGATGTCCCCTCTTTCATTCTTTATATTGTTAATTTGTGGCATCTCTGTTTTTATCTCGGTCAGTGTTGCTAGAGGTATGCCAATAATAATTTTTTTCAAAGAATTAGCTTTTTGTTTTGTTGATTTCTCTATTTTTCTTTCAATTTCATTATTTATATTCTAATTTTTATTATTTCCTCCTTTCTGCTTCCTTTGAATTTAATTTCTTTTCTTCCTCTAGTTTCATAAGGTGGAAGCTTAGGTTACTTGTTTTAGATCCTTCTTTTTAAAAATAAGCAAGTAATGCTCAAACAGCCACCTGTAAGCACTGTTTAACTGCATCTCAGAAATTTTATGTTCTATTTTCATTTTCATTATGGTTACAATATTTTCATTTAGGCTTCCTCTTTGACTCATGGGGCTTTTCAAAGTGTGTTGTTTAAATTAAAAATATTTGGTGATGGCTGGGCGCGGTGGCTCAAGCCTGTAATCCCAGCACTTTGGGAGGCCGAGACGGGCGGATCACGAGGTCAGGAGATCGAGACCATCCTGGCTAGCACTGTGAAACCCTGTCTCTACTAAAAAATACAAAAAACTAGCTGGGCGAGGTGGTGGGCGCCTGTAGTCCCAGCTACTCAGGAGGCTGAGGCAGGAGAATGGGGTAAACCCGGGAGGCGGAGCTTGCAGTGAGCTGAGATCCGGCCACTGCACTCCAGCCCAGGCGACAGAGCGAGACTCCGTCTCAAAAAAAAAAAAAAAAAGACATGTTTATGGTGCCAGCATTACCTTGATAATGAAACCAAAGACAGTGCAAGAAAACTATAGGCCTGTATCTCTGATGGGCATAGACGCAAAAATTCTCAATAAAATACTCACACACTGAATTTAACAATGGATCAAAATGATTATACAGCATGACCAAGTGGAATTTATCTGTGGCATGCAAGGCTGATTGAAGACATGCAAATTAATCAATGTGATACATCATATTAAAACAATAAAAAATGAAAACCACTTGATCTCAATTGATGCAGAAAAAGCATGTGATAAAATTCAATATAATTTCTTGATTATAAGCTCTCAACAACATAAGTATAAAAGGAAATTTCCTCAATATGATAAGGGAAATTTAGGAAAAGCCCATAGCCAACATCATAATCTATGGGGGAAAACAGATAGCTTTCCTCTAAGATTTAAGAAAGATTTCCTCTAAGATGAGGCAAAGATGCCCACTCTCACCACTTGTATTCAAGTAGTACTAGAAGTAACAGCAAGAGCAACCAGGCAAGAAAAATAAATAAAATGCATATAAGTCAGAAAGGCAGAAGTAAAATTATTTCTATTTGCAGTTAACATGATCCTATATGAAGAAAACTCCAAAGATTCCACCAGAAAACTGTTAGAATAAACAAATTCAGTAAAGTTGCAGAATATAAAATCAACATACAAAAATGGGTTGCATTTTTGTATACCACTAATGACCTATCCAAAAAAAATTTGAGAACACACAATAACATAAAAAAGAAAAAAAAATACTTAGGAATAAATTTAACCAAAAAGCGAAAGATTTGTACACTGAAAACTATAAAACATTAATAAAAGAAATTGAACACCCAAATAAATGGAAAGATGTATTATGTTCCTGGTACACATACATACAATAGAATGTTATTCAGGCTTAAAAAGGATCTTGTCGTTAACCACACATGAATAAACCTGGAAGACATTATGCTCAGTGAAATAAGCCACACACAGAAATAAAAATACAGCATGATCTCGCTTATATGTGGAATGTAAAAAAAAAAAAAAAAAAAAAAAAGTTGAATACATAGAGTCAGAGAATAAAATGGTGGTTACCAGGGGGTTTCGAGGGGTGAGGAGCAAATAAGAGGAGGTAAGTCAAAGGATACCAAGTTGGAGCAATTAATACTGTTAAAGTGTCCATACTACTCAAAGCAATATACAGTTTTGACATAATCCTTACCAAAATTCCAATGTAATTTTTCAGAGACATAGTAAAAACAATTCTAAAATACATTTGGAACCACAAAAGACCCCCACAGCAATTGAGAAAAACGGATCCTTGTACCAGATCTTAGTGGAAAAGATTTTAGGTTTTTCCCATGGATTATTATGTTAGCTCTGGGTTTTTCATGAATGGCCTTCATTATGTTGAGCAACTTGTCTTCTATACCTAAACTGTTGAGAGTTTTTACTAAGAAAGTAAGCTGGACTCTGTCAGATACATTTTCTGTATCAATGGAGATGACTATGTGGTTTGTTTTTTTTTTTTTTTTTGAGGCGCAGTCTGGCTCTGTCGCCCTGACTGGAGTGCTGTGGCCGGATCTCAGCTCACTGCAAGCTCCGCCTCCCGGGTTTACGCCATTCTCCTGCCTCAGCCTCCCGAGTAGCTGGGACTAGAGGCGCCCGCCACCTCGCCCGGCTAGTTTTTGTATTTTTTTTAGTAGAGAGGGGGTTTCACCGTGTTAGCCAGGATGGTCTCGATCTCCTGACCTCGTGATCCGCCCGTCTCGGCCTCCCAAAGTGCTGGGATTACAGGCTTGAGCCACCGCGCCCGGCCGACTATGTGGTTTTTATCTTTCATTCTGTTATTGTGATATATCACATTGATTGATTTACATGTGTTGAACATGATTGCAAGCTAGAAAGACCCTGAATAGTCAAAAAAATTCTGACAAAGAAAGAAAAAGTTGGAGGCATCATACTTCCTGATTTCAAATTCTGTATAAAAGTATTGCAATCAAAACCACATGAAAACAGAAACATTGACCAATGGAACAAAATACAGAGCCCAGAAAGAAATCCAAATATATGTGGTCAACTAATTTTCAACAAAGTCCCCAAGAAATAAACAATGGGGAAAGGATAGTCTCCTTAATAAATGGTAACAGGAAACCTGGATATCCACATGCAAAATAATTAAATCAAACCCTTATCATATGCCATACACAAACTCAATGCAAAATGGATAAAAGACCTAAATGGGATACCTGAAGCCATAAAAGTCCCAGAAGAAAACAATGGGGGAAAGATTCTTGATAATGGCCCTGGAAATTTTTCTTTGGACATCACACCAAAAGCTCAGTCTATAAAAGCAAAAATAAGCTCAAGGTTCTGCATAGCCAAAACAAGCAAACAAAAACAAAAAACAAAAAACAAAAAACACCCCAAACCAAAACAAAAAAAACCCCAGCAAAATAAAAAGGTAACCTACAGACTCCAAAAAAAAAAAAAAAAAAAGAAAAAAAAATTGCAAACCATACATTTGATAAGGGGTCAGTATTCAAAATATATAAAGAACTTGCAAACTCAAAATGAAAACATAACCCAATTAAAAATGGGGCAAAGGACCTGAATAGACATTTCTCCAAAGACATACAAATGGCTAACAAGGATACAAAAATGTGCTCCACATCTGTAATCATCAGGGAAATGCAAGTCAAAACCCCAATAAGCTATCACCTCACACCTGTTAGAATGGTTATAATAAAAAAAGACAAGAGATAGCTAGTGTTGGTGAGGGTATAGATAAAAGGGAACTTTTGTGTACTGTTAGTGGGAATGAAAACTAGGGTAGCCATTACAGAAAACAGTATGGAAGTTTCGTTAAAAATTAAAAATAGAATTACCATTTGACCCAGAAATCCCTCTGCTTGGTACATACCTGAAGGACACTAAATCAGCACTTTGTAGAGATATCTGCACACCAACGCTCAATGCAGCATTATTCACAATAGCCATAATATAAACAATCCAAATGTCAATGGGTAAATGGATAAACTGTGGGATGTGTATACACATACATACAATGGAATATTAGCCTTAAAAATGATGCTGTCAATTGCCACACATGAATGAACCTGGAGAACATTATGCTAAGTGATGTGAGCCACATACAGAAAGAAAAATACAGCATGATCTCACTCATATGTAGAATGTAAAAAAAAAAAGTTGAATAGAGACAGAGAATAAAATGGTGGTTACCAGGGGGTTAATAGGAGTGAGGAGCAAATGAGAGGATGTGAGTCAAAGGATATCAAGTTTGCAGATATGTAGAGTAAGTCTAGACATGTAATGTACAGCATGAGGAATACAGTCAATAATATGTAATGTATTTGGAATTTTTGCTAACAGAGTATATTTTAGGTGCTATTTCCACAAAAAGAGAGTATGTAAGATGATGGGTCTTTTAATTTGCTTGACTGTAGTACACATTTCACTGTATATAAAAAACCAGGTTCGTATCATATATATACACACGTAAATAAACAAAAGCCAGAAGCATTTATTACAAATACGCCTCCCTGTAAGAAATGCTAAAAGGAGTCTTTCAGGCTTAAATGAAACATAGTTAACTCAAAGCCATATGAAGAAATAAAGATCTCTGAAAAAGGGAAATATACAGACAATCATAAAAGTGTTACTATAACTTTGGTTTGTAACTCTTTTTGTTTTCTACATGATTTTTATGAGACTAATGTTAAAAAAATTACTAGTGTTTTTAGATACAAAATGCATAAATATGTAATTTTGTGACAGCAACAACTGAAAAGTAGTGGAAATAAAGCTTTATAGGAGAAGGTTTTTTGTATGTTGTTAAGCTGGTTTGTGTGTATGTTAATTTATAACATTCTATAAATTAGACTATTATAAGCTTAGGAAGGTAATTGTAATGCCCATGATAACCAGAAAGTAGGTAGAGAATGTCCACAAAGGGAATGAGAAGGGAATTTAAATGTCTCACTTCAAAAAAATTAACCCAAAAGATGACTAATGCAGGAAATGGGGAACAAAAAGCTCTAAGGTATATACAGAACAAGTACCAAAATAATAGAAGTTTCTCTTTATTAGTAATCACTTTATTATTTATTATTATTTTTGAGATAAAGTCTCACTCTGTCACTCAGGCTGGAATGCAATGGTGCAATCTCAGCTTACCGCAACCTCTGCCTCCTGGGTTCAAGCAGTTCTCCTGCCTCAGCCTGAGTAGCTGGGATTATAGGTGCCCACCACCATGCCTGCCTAATTTTTGTACTTTGAGTAGAGATGGGGTTTCACCATGTTGGCCAGGCTAGTCTCGAACTCCTGACCTCAAGTCCCTGCCTTGGCCTCCCAAAGTGTTAGGATTACAGGCGTAAGCCACTGTGCCTGCCTATTTGTAGTTACTTTAAATATAAATGTATCAAACCCTCCAATCAAGAGACTCACAGAATGGATTAAACAAGATCCAACTCTATGAGAAACTCACATTAGCTTCAAAGTCACAAATTGGTTGAAAGTGAGAGGATAGAAAAAGATATTTTATGCAAGTGGTAAATGAAAGATAGCAAGTAATATTATCACACAAAATAAAGTTTAAATCAGACATTTACATGAGACAAAGGAGATTATATATTAATAAAAATATTCAATAGAACAAGATGATATAAAAATTATAAACATTTATATACCTAATAACAAACCACCCAAATATATAAAGCAAAAATGGACAGAATTGAAGGGAGAAATACAGTTGTATAATAATAGTTGGAGACTTTAGTACCTTATTGTGAGTGATGAATAATACAAGCAGACAGAAGCTAAATAAGGGAGGACCTGAACATCATGATAAGCCAATTAGAGCTGACATATACAGAACACTGTATCCAACCATAACAGAATACATATTAATCTCAACTGCACATGGGATATTCTCCCAGACGGACTAAATTAGTACCCAAATTAAGCCTCAATAGATTGAAAAAATATATATATCATACAAAACCTCTTCTAACACAAGTTAGAAGTGACTAACAGAAGAAAAATGGGAATATTCACAAATTTGTGGAGATTAAAACAGCATGTCCTTAAGCAAGAAACAGGTCAAAGATGAAATTACAAGGGAAAATAGAAAATACTTAAGAGACAAATAGGCCGGGTGTAGTAGCTCATGCCTGTAATCCCAGTATGTTGGGAGGCTGAGGCTGGAGGATTGCTTGAGCACAGGAGTTCAATACCAGCCTAGGAAACAGAGAGAGTCCCAGTCTCCACAAAAAATACAAAAATGAGCCAGGCACTGTGGCGCACATCTGTAGTTCCAGCTACTCATGAGGCTGAGGTGGGAGGATCACTTGAGCCCAAGAGGTCAAGGCTGCAATGAGCTGTGATTGTACCACCCCACTCCAGCCTGGGTGACAAGACAAGAGACAAGACCCTGTCTCAAACAAACAAACAAACAAACAAACAAACAAACAAAAAACAAATGAAGATGAAAAAAATTATAAACACACATGGGATGCAGAAAAAGTAGTAAGGGGGAAATTTAAAGCTAAATAATACAAAAAGATTGGAAAAACATGCCGAAGAGTCTGGCTAAGCTGGACTTAATTTAAAAACTTGAATTCATTTCTTTCAAGAAAAAAATAGAATAATATAAAAACAAATTAGCAGTGTGTTCATTGGAAATGTCATTTGCTGACTCCTTTGTTTAACCAACCTCTATAGACCAGGTGTGACATGCCTGAGCTTAATGCAGGGTACAATTGGATGTGATCCAGAGCTAAAGTCATACTTCGTGTCTGCAGTTGCAGTCACTTTTACTCTCTTTCAGGCACTGAGGCCACTTTTGCTCTTGGAGACAACACAGAAGGGAAGGCAGGTGCTGAGAAGCACTACTTAGCAACTTCAGTGGTGTAACAAGCCCACCAGCAGAAGCACCTGCCATGATCTCAGGCCACTGCAAGTCCCTGACTACCACAACCACCTGCAAGATGGAGCCCCCGAGGGGTCACCTAGATGCCACATCCTTCCCTGTCCTGGACTGTCTCCAAGAAACCAGGTGGTACCAGAAATCCTAGGAGCCTCAAGAGCCCTTTCCAGATACGGGTTCAGGAAGTTGCTCAAACACTGTAATCTGATCCGCTTCTTTAGATCCTGGCTATTGAGGCTTTGCTGGCTACCTGGTTGGTTGGTTTGAAGACATCAATCTTTATGCTCTCCGTGTCAAGCAGTTACCATCTTGCCCAGGACCTGTGGCTGACATGGTGCTTCTGGAAGACAAGCACTTGGCCTGCAGTCCCAGCATCACACATTATTCATCCTCTTATGGTGATGAGAACACTCAATTTTGCTTTTTCCAAGGATGTTACCAAAGCATATAATGCAAATGGAAAAATAACAGGCTGAGCCCCCCACTTTCCATTAAAAAGATGTATATATAAAGTATTAGTGGAGGAAAAAGGTTTGACAGTTTAAACTGTTGGCAACTTAATGGTTTTTGTTGCATACTTATATATAAACCTCAATATTTGTTTTCCTATACGTTGTGACTATTGTCTGTCTGCTGTCCAGTTCCAGTAATTTTGATATAAAAAATTATACTACCAAATGAAATATTGCCTATGTCTCATCACTCTGCTCAACTTCACCTCACCTCACTAGTACTATATCCATATTACTGATAAAAATGTTTCCCTGAGGAATATGAAATGGCCTCTATGAATTGCGTTGTCTCCTCTCAGAATCCTTGTTAAAATTCTACACTAACCCAGAAGATGAGTTCTCAAGACCTGGCCCAAGTCATGCCCCCATGAACTCTACACACTGGCAGGTTCCCTTTACTACTTGAAATGATGGTGGTTATTTTTTCAGGTCCTGACGTGTGAAGAATGCGGTTTTAGTCCATTTTGTGTTGTTTTAACAGAACACCAGAAACTGGGTAGCTTATAAAGAATAAAAGCTTATTTAAAAAACACACACACACATATACACACACATACACACACACTTTTAGAGGCTGGAACATCCAAGATCAAGGGGCCACATGCGGTGAGAGACTTCTTGCTACATCATAACATGGCAGAAGGCATCACATGTGAGACAGTGCCCATAAGAGATCATGAGAGGGCTGAACTGCTTTTATAACAAAGTCACCGTCTTGATAATGAACCCACTCATGTGATAGAGAAAATAATCCATTCATGATGGCAGAGCACTCATGACCTAATCCTCTCTTAAAGGTTCCACATCTGAACACTGTTGCATTAGGAATTAAGTTTCCAACACATGAACTTTGGGGGGACACATTCAAACCACAGCTGATGAGGGCCAACTCAATTGCAGTCTCTGAATCCTCTTTTATTTTATAAGTTGTTGTGATGTGATTCTACTGCCTAGATAACTCAGAATGCAGTTCCTGTGTAAAATGCATCATGGGACACAACTGAAATCACCTCCAGTGTAGCAGGGAAACAGAACTCAGGGCAAGAGTGGCCATTATTTGCTGAAAAAAGCAAACGGGTGGGTGTGTGCTATCCTTCAATACCTGAAATGCTTTTTCTCTAGAGTATTTATACATCTGGTGTGTAACTTCTATCCTGGAGTGTAACAAAAAATACCCAAGGTTGACAGTACTCCAGCTTAGTTCTGGATTCTTAAAACTTCCAGGAGAGAAAGGCTGGGCGTGCATGAAGTCATGCAGTAGCTTTTTGTGGAAAAGCAATTTATTGGGAACTCAACACTTACAAACTGGGTTAAGTCATGTCAGCCAGTCGACAGGAGAATAAAAGACTCAGCTTTAAAAATTTTCGGAAACGGTGTCATCAGAGAGTTAAAGAAAAATTGATGCTACTATAGTATGAGGAACTCACACACCCCCATCACATCACGGCTGTATCTCCTTTAGGCCTAATGTATCTTTTTATGAGTTACAATCTTTCTTGAGGCTCTTGTAAGGAACACAGGCCTTTATTTGGATTTTTAATACTGGTAAAATATATAATGGTGATAATTATTACCTATTGCTCACTTATTCTGTGCCAAGTATTAAGGAATGGACACAGATTGACTCAGAAAATTCTTTCAGAAAGGATTGTAGGTAATTACCATCATTATGGTGATGAAGAGACTGAGATATTAAAGGAGAACTGACTATCCAAGGTCACAACCATATGGGAAGAAAGGGAATGAACACTCTAGTGACGTCAATAAGCCATTTAGTAAATTGAGAATCTGCTGGGTCTCATAACATACAGGGGACCCTAAACTCACTTTTATTATTTTAAAAGTTAACTGTATAGAGGTATACTTTATGCAAAGTAGACAAATTTTTAGTATATTTTGATGGGTTCTAAAAACTTGTACAGCTCTGTCAAGACCACCACCATTTATATATGGAACATTATATCATAAGAAAAAAATTCCTTTATTCCTCTAACCAGTGGATCCTCACACACCACTGCCCCCAGCCTTAGGCAATGAATGGTCTACTTTCTTTCTATCCCTCTAGACTAGATGTCTTTCCTAGAATGTTATGTAAATAGGATATAATACAGCTCTACCCTCTTGTGCCTGGCTTCTTTTGCTCAGCACAATCTTAAGATTTATCAAAGTTGGCCGGGCGCGGTGGCTCAAGCCTGTAATCCCAGCACTTTGGGAGGCCGAGACGGGCGGATCACGAGGTCAGGAGATCGAGACCATCCTGGCTAACACGGTGAAACCCCGTCTCTACTAAAAAATACAAAAAGCTAGCCAGGCGAGGTGGCTGGCGCCTGTAGTCCCAGCTACTCGGGAGGCTGAGGCAGGAGAATGGCGTGAACCCGGGAGGCGGAGCTTGCAGTGAGCTGAGATCCGGCCACTGCACTCCAGCCCTGGCGACAGAGCAAGACTCCACCTCAAAAAAAAAAAAGAAAAAAGAAAAAAAAAAAGATTTATCAAAGTTGCTGCATGCATTAGCGGTTCCTTCCTTATACAGCTGTATTCCATTATATGGTAATATTACTGTTTATATATTTTTCTGTTGATAATCCAATTATTTACAATTTGGGATTACTATGAGTAAAGATTCTATGAACATTTGCATATAATTCTTTTTTTAAATTATACTTTAAGTTCTAGGATACATGTGACAATGTGCTGGTTTGTTACATATGTATACATGTGACATGTTGGTGTGCCGCATCCATTAACTCGTCATTTACATTAGGTATATCTCCTAATGCTATCCCTCCCCCATCCCACCTCCCCACAATAGGCCCCAGTGTGTGATGTTCCCCTTCCTGTGTCCAAGTGATCTCATTGTTCAATTCCCACCTATGAGTGAGAACATGCAGTATTTGGTTTTCTGTTCTTGCGATAGTTTGCTGTGAATGATGGTTTCCAGCTGCATCCATGTCCCTACAAAGGACACGAACTCATCCTTTTTTATGGCTGCATAGTATTCCATGGTGTATATGTGCCACATTTTCTTAATCCAGTCTGTCATTGATGGACATCTGGGTTGATTCCAAGTCTTTGCTATTGTGAATAGTGCCACAATAAACATATGTGTGCATGTGCCTTTATAGCAGCATGACTTACAATCCTTTGGGTATATCCCCAGTAATAGGATGGCTGGGTCAAATTGTATTTCTAGTTCTAGATCCTTGAAGAATTGCCACACTGTTTTCCACAATGGTTGAACTAGTTTACAGTCCCACCAACAGTGTAGAAGTGTTCCTATTTCTCCACATCCTCTCCAGCACCTGTTGTTTTCTGATTTTTTAATGATTGCCATTCTAACTGGTGTGAGATGGTATCTCACTGTGGTTTCGATTTGCATTTCTCTGATGGCGAGTGATGATGAGCATTTTTTCACGTGTCTGTTGGCTGTATGAATGTCTTCTTTTGAGAAGTGTCTGTTCATATCCTTTGCCCATTTTTGGATGGGGTTGCTTCTTTCTTGTAAATTTGATTGATTGAGTTCTTTATAGGTTCTGGATATTAGCCCTTTGTCAGATGAGTAGATTGCAAAAATTTTCTCCCATTCTGTAGGTTGCCTGTTCACTCTGATGGTAGTTTCTTTTGCTGTGCAGAAGCTCTTTAGTTTCATTAGATCCCATTTGTCAATTTTGGCTTTTGTTGCCATTGCTTTTGGTGTTTTAGACATGAAGTCCTTGCCCATGCCTATGTCTTGAATGGTATTACCTAGGTTTTCTTCTAGGGTTTTTATGGTTTTAGGTCTAACATTTAAATCTCGAATCCATCTTAAATTAATTTTCGTATAAGGAGTAAGGAAAGGATCCAGTTTCAGCTTTCTACTTATGGCTAGCCAATTTTCCCAGCAACATTTATTAAATAGGGAATCCTTTCCCCATTTCTTGTTTTTGTCAGGCTTGTCAAAGATCAGATGGCTGTAGATGTGTGGTATTATTTCTGAGGGCTCTGTTCTGTTCCATTGGTCTATATCTCTGTTTTGGTACCAGTACCATGCTATTTTGGTTACTGTAGCCTTGTAGTATAGTTTGAAGTCAGGTAGTGTGATGCCTCCAGCTTTGTTCTTTTGGCTTAGGATTGTCTTGGAAATGTGGGGTTTTTTTTTGGTTCCATATGAACTTTAAAGCAGTTTTTTCCAATTCTGCGAAGAAAGTCATTGCTAGTTTAATGGGGATGGCATTGAATCTATAAATTACCTTGGGCAGTATGGCCATTTTCACAGTATTGACTCCTGAAGAGGTCCTTCACATCCCTTGTAAGTTGGACTCCTAAGTATTTTATTCTCTTTGAAGCTATTGTGAATGGAAGTTCATTCATGATTTGGCTCTCTGTCTGTTACTGGTGTATAAGAATGCTTGTAATTTTTGCACATTGATTTTGTATCCTGAGACTTTGCTGAAGTTGCTTATCAGCTTAAGGAGATTTTGGGCTGAGACAATGGGGTTTTCTAAATATACAATCATGTCATCTGCAAACAGGGACAATTTGACTTCTTCTTTTCCTAACTGAATACCCTTTATTTCTTTCTCTTGCCTGATTGCCCTAGCCAGAACGTCCAACACTATGTTGAATAGGAGTGGTGAGAGAGGGCATCCCTGTCTTGTGCCAGTTTCCAAAGGGAATGCTTCCAGTTTTTGCCCATTCAGTATGATATTGGCTGTGGGTTTGTCATAAATAGCTCTTATTATTTTGAGATACATTCCATCAATACCGAATTTATTGAGAATTTTTAGCATGAAGGGCTGTTGAATTTTGTCAAAGGCCTTTTCTGCATCTATTGAGATAATCATGTGGTTTTTGTCTTTGGTTCTGTTTATACGCTGGATTACATTTATTGATTTGCATATGTTGAACCAGCCTTGAATCCCAGGGATGAAGCCTACTTGATTGTGGTGGGTAAGCTTTCTGATGTGCTGCTGGATTCGGTTTGCCAGTATTTTATTGAGGATTTTTGCATCGATGCTCATCGGGGATATTGGTCTAAAATTCTCTTTTTTTGTTGTATCTCTGTCAGGCTTTGGTATCAGGATGATGTTGGCCTCGTAAAATGAATTAGGGAGGATTCCCTCTTTTTCTATTGATTAAAATAGTTTCAGAAGGAATGGTACCACCTCCTCCTTGTACCTCTGGTAGAATTCAGCTGTGAATTTGTCTGGTCCTGGACTTTTCTTAGTTGGTAGGCTATTAATTATTGCCTTAATTTCAGAGCCTGCTATTGGTCTATTCAGGGATTCAACTTCTTCCTGGTTTAGTCTTGGGAGAGTGTAAGTGTCCAGGAAACTATCCATTTCTTCTAGGTTTTCTAGTTTATTTGCGTAGAGGTGTTTATAGTATTCTCTGATGCTAGTTTGTATTTCTGTGGGGTCGATGGTGATGTCTCCTTTGTCATTTTTTATTGCATCTATATGATTCTTCTCTCTTATTTATTTTTATTTTTATTTTTTTTTGAGACGGAGTCTCGC
This sequence comes from Trachypithecus francoisi, assembly GCF_009764315.1. NCBI lineage: Eukaryota > Metazoa > Chordata > Mammalia > Primates > Cercopithecidae > Trachypithecus > Trachypithecus francoisi. The sequence goes on from NW_022681461.1 coordinate 2,003,422, forward strand.
TCTGTCACCCAGGCTGGAGTGCAGTGGCCGGATCTCAGCTCACTGCAAGCTCCACCTCCTGGGTTCACGCCATTCTCCTGCCTCAGCCTCCCGAGTAGCTGGAACTACAGGCGCCCGCCACCTTGCCCGGCTAGTTTTTTGTATTTTTTAGTAGAGACGGGGTTTCACCGTGTTAGCCAGGATGGTCTTGATCTCCTGACCTCGTGATCCGCCCGTCTCAGCCTCCCAAAGTGCTGGGATTACAGGCTTGAGCCACCGCGCCCGGCCAATTCTTCTCTCTTATTAATCTTGCTAGTGGTCTATCAATTTTGTTGATCTTTTCAAAAAACCAGCTCCTGGATTCATTGATGTTTTGGAGGGTTTTTATGTCTCTATCTCCTTCAGTTCTGCTCTGATCTTAGTTATCTTTTGCCTTCTGCTAGGTTTTGAATGTGTTTGCTCTTGCTTCTCTAGTTCTTTTAATTGTGATGCTAGGGTGTCAATTTTAGATCTTTCCTGCTTTGTCTTGTGGGCATTTAGTGCTATAAATTTCCCTCTACACACTGCTTTAAATGTGTCCCAGGCCGGGCGCGGTGGCTCAAGCCTGTAATCCCAGCACTTTGGGAGGCCGAGACGGGCGGATCACGAGGTCAGGAGATCGAGACCATCCTGGCTAACACGGTGAAACCCCGTCTCTACTAAAAATACAAAAAACTAGCTGGGCGAGGTGGCGGGCGCCTGTAGTCCCAGCTGCTCGGGAGGCTGAGGCAGGAGAATGGCGTGAACCCGGGAGGCGGAGCTTGCAGTGAGCTGAGATCCGGCCACTGCACTCCAGTCCGGGCGACAGAGCGAGACACCGCCTCAAAAAAAAAAAAAAAAAAAAAAAAAAAAAAAAAAAAAATGTGTCCCAGATAGTCTGGTATGTTGTATCTTTGTTCTCATTGGTTTCAAAGAACATCTTTATTTCTGCCTTCATTTTGTTATGTACCCAGTAGTCATTCAGGAGCAAGTTGCTCAGTTTCCATGTAGTTGAGCGGTTTTGATTGAGTTTCTTAGTCCTGAGTTCTAGTTTGATAGCACTGTGGTCTGAGAAACAGTTTGTTATAATTTCTGTTCTTTTACATTTGCTCAGGAGTGCTTTACTTCCAACTATGTGGTCAATTTTGGAATAAATGCGACGTGGTGCTGAGAAGAATGTATATTCTGTTGCTTTGGGGTGGAGAGTTCTGTAGATGTCTATTAGGTCTGTTTGGTGCAGAGTTGAGTTCAATTCCTGGATATCCTTGTTAACTTTCTGTCTCATTGATCTGTCTAATGTTGACAGTGGGGTGTTGAAGTCTCCCATTATTATTGTATGGGAGTCTAAGTCTCTTTGTAAGTCTCTAAGGACTTGCTTTATGAATCTGGGTGCTCCTGTATTGGGTGCATATATTTAGGATAGTTAGCTCTTCCTGATGAATTGATCCCTTTACCATTATGTAATGGTCTTCTTTCTCTCTTGTGATCTTTGATGGTTTAAAGTCTGTTTTATCAGAGACGAGGATTGCAACCACTGTTTTTCTTTTTTGTTTTCCATTTGCTTGGTAGATCTTCCTCCATCCCCTTATTTTGAGCCTATGTGTGTCTCTGCATGTGAGATGGGGCTCCTGAATACAGCAAACTGATGGGTCTTGACTGTTTTTTTTTTTTTTTTTTTTTTTTTTTTTTTGAGACGGAGTCTCGCTCTGCCGCCCAGGCTGGAGTGCAGTGGCCGGATCTCAGCTCACTGCAAGCTCCACCTCCCGGGTTTTACACCATTCTCCTGCCTCAGCCTCCCGAGTAGCTGGGACTACAGGCACCCGCCACGTCGCCTGACTAGTTTTTTGTATTTTTTAGTAGAGACGGGGTTTCACCGTGTTAGCCAGGATGGTCTCAATCTCCTGACCTCGTGATCCGCCCGTCTTGGCCTCCCAAAGTGCTGGGATTACAGGCTTGAGCCACCACGCCCGGCTGGGTCTTGACTCTTTATCCAATTTCCCAGTCTGTGTCTTTTAATTGGGCCATTTAGTCCATTTACATTTAAGGTTCATATTGTTATATGTGAATCTGATCCTGTCATTATGATATTAGCTGGTTATTTTGCGCACTAGTTGATGTGGTTTCTTCCTAGCATTGATGGACTTTACATTTTGACATGTTTTTGAAATGGCTAGTAGCTGTTGTTCCATTCCATGTTTAGTGCTTCCTTCAGGATCTCTTGTAGGGCACGTCTGGTGGTGACAAAATCTCTAAGCATCTGCTTGTCTGTAAAGGATTTTATTTCTCCTTCACTTATGAAACTTAGTTTGGGTAGATATGAAATTCTGGGTTGAAAATTCTTTTCTTTAAGAATGTTGAATATTGCCCTCCACTCTCTTCTGGCTTGGATAGTTTCTGCCAAGAGATCTGCTATTAGTCTGATGGGCTTCCCTTTGTGGGTAACCCGACCTTTCTCTCTGGCTGCCCTTAAGATTTTTTCCTTCATTTCAACTTTGGTGAATCTGACAATTATGTGTCTTGGAGTTGCTCTCTTGAGGAGTATCTTTGTGGCGTTCTCTGTATTTCCTGAATTTGAATGTTGGCCTGCCTTACTAGGTTGGGGAAGTTCTCCTGGATGATATCCTAAAGAGTGTTTTCCAACTTGGTTCAATTTTCCCCCTCACTTTCAGGCACCCCAATCAGACGTAGATTTGGTCTTTTTACATAATCCCATACTTCTTGAAAGCTTTGTTCATTTCGTTTTCTTTTTTTTTTTTTTTTTGAGACAGAGTCTCACTCTGTCGCCCAGGCTGGGGTGCAGTGGCCGGATCTCAGCTCACTGCAAGCTCCACCTCCCAGGTTCACGCCATTCTCCTGCCTCAGCCTCCCGAGTAGCTGGGACTACAGGCGCCTGCCACCTCACCCAGCTAGTTTTTTGTATTTTTTTAGTAGAGACGGGGTTTCACCGTGTTAGCCAGGATGGTCTCGATCTGCTGACCTCGTGATCCGCCCGTCTCGGCCTCCCAAAGTGCTGGGATTACAGGCTTGAGCCACCGTGCCCGGCCTTCTTTTTTCTTTAGACTTCTCTTCTCACTTCATTTCATTCATTTGATCCTCATCGCTGATACTCTTTCTTCCAGTTGGTCGAGTCGGTTACTGAAGCTTGTGCATTTGTCATGTATTCTTGTGTTATGGTTTTCATCTCTACCAGTTCTTTTAAGATCTCTGCATTGATTATTCTAGTTATCCATGCATCCATTCTTTTTTCAAGGTTTTTAGTTTCTTTGCGCTGGTTACGTAGTTCCTCCTTTAGCTCTGAGAAGTTTGATTGACTGAAGCCTTCTTCTCTCAATTCGTTAAAGTCTTTCTTCGTCCAGCTTTGTTCCATTGCTGGCGATGAGCTGCGTCCCTTTGGAGGGGGAGATGCGCTCTGATTTTTTGAACTTCCAGCTTTTCTGCACTGCTTTTTCCCCATCTTTGTGGTTTTTTCTTTGGTCTTTGATGATGGTGACATACTGATGGGGTTTTGGTGTGGGTGTCCTTTCTGTTTGTTAGTTTTCCTTCTAACAGTCAGGACCCTCAGCTGTAGGTCTGTTGGAGTTTGCTTGAGGTTCACCCCAGACCCTGTTTGCCTGGGTATCAGCAGCAGAGGCTGCAGAAGATAGAATACTGCTGAACAGCGTGTGTTGCTGTCTGATTCTTGCTCTGGAAGCTTCATCTCAGGGGTGTACCCTGCTGTGTGAGGTGTGAGGTGTCAGTCTGCACCTAGTGTGGGATGTCTCCCAGTTAGGCTCCTCAGGGGTCAGAGACCCACTTGAGCAGGCAGTCTGTCCATTCTCAGATCTCAACCTCTGTGCTAGGAGATCCACTGCTCTCTTCAAAGCTGTCAGACAGGGGCATTCACCTCTGCCAAGGTTCCTGCTGCTTTTTGTTTAGCTATGCCCTGTCCCCAGAGGAGGAGACTACAGAGGCATGCCGGCCTCCTTGAGCTGTGGTGGGCTCCACCAAATTCGAGCTTCCCGGTGGCTTTTTTTTTTTACCTACTTAAGCCTCAGCAATGGTGGTGCCCCTCCCCCAGCCTCGCTGCTGCCTTGCAGTTAGATCTGAGACTGCTGTGCTAGCAATGAGGGAGGCTCCGTGGGCGTGGGACCCTCTGGCCCAGGTGTGGGATATAATCTCATGGTGTGCCGTTTGCTAAGACCCTTGGTAAAGCGCAGTATTAGGGTGGGAGTTACCAGATTTTCCAGGTGTTGTGTCTCAATTTCCTTTGGCTAGGAAAAGGAATTCCCTTTCCCCTTGTGCTTCCCAGGTGAGGCAATGCCTCGCCCTGCTTCAGCTCTTGCTAGTTGGGCTGCACCCGCAGACCAGCACCAACTGTCCAACATAACCCAGTGAGATGAACCTGGTACCTCAGCTGAAAATGCAGAAATCAACCATCTTCTATGTTGCTCACGCTGGGAGCTGGAGGCTGGAGCTGTTCCTATTTGGCCATCTTGGGCGCGCCCCTATCTGCATAAAATTCTTTGTGTTTCTCTGGGGTAAATGCCTAGAATGAAAATTGCTGGTTGTAGGTAAGGTACTGTTATCTTTACAAGGAACTACAATATGGATTTGTATTACTATCACATGAACATGCACTTTCTTGCTGACCAAAGCTTTGGACACTGTTTCTGGTATTTATTGGCCAACTATACATCTTCAGTGAAATATCTATTTTAATGTTTTCATTTTTTTGGTCCATTATAACTGCATTTTCTGTATTATAAACATTGTTTTTTTTTTTTCTTTTAAGAGACAGAGTCTTGCTCGGTTACCCAGGCTGGAGTACAGTAGCATGATTACAGCTCACCACAGCCTCAAACTCCTGGGCACAAGCAATCCTGCCACCTCAGCCTCCCAAGGAATTAGGACTAGGACTAGGACTACAAGCACATGCCACTATGCTTGGTTAATTTCATTTTTTGTAGAGATAGGGTCTCGTGTTGTGCAGCGTGGTCTTGAGCTCCTGGCTTCAAGCAATCCTCCTGCCTTGGCCTCCCAAAGTGCTGGGATTACACAGGTGAGCCACCATATCCAGTCAGTTTCATTTGTTTTGTATCATAAATTTTGTACTTTTAGTGATTTTGTTTGGTTCTGTGATTTGAGTAAGTTTTAAATTACGGTGTAAAGATCAAGTTGCATTTACAAGTATCATTATTGATACAGTTTGCCTGTGTCTCCACCCAAAACCTCATCTTGAATTGGAATCCCCATAATCCCCACGTGTTATGGGTGGGACCAGCTGGAGGTAACTGGATCATGGGGGGCAGTTTTCCCCATGCTGTTCTTGCGATAGTGACTGACTCTCATGAAATCTGTTGGTTTTATAGCATCTGGCATTTGCCCTGCTGCACTCACTGTGCTGCCCTGTAAAAAAGGTTCCTGCTTCTTTGCCTTCTGCCATGATCTTATGTTTCCTGAGGCCTCCCCAGCAATGCAGAACTGTGAGTCAATTAAACCTCTTTCCTTTACAAATTACCCAGTCTTGGGATTTTCTTCTTACTAGTGTGAGAATGGAGTAATACAATTATCTTAGCATCATTTTTGAAAACAATTATCATTTTTCCATCAAATTACCCTGAAACATTTGTCAAAAAACAACTGATGACATTCAGTTACAACTCAGAGAAATAGAGAGCAGGCAAGAGCACTGCTCTCTATCCATGAAACAAGAAAACAGTTGGGAAGGCTTTAACTTTTCTTCAATGCACCAGATGTCTGAGGCCAAAGAGCAAAAAAGCTATCTGGAAAACTAGGTGGTTGTAGAGAGAAGCAAAGATCCAAGCAGTTGTTTAACTGAGAGAAAGAATGCCAAATGTCATAGAAAGCGACTCCAGTGGGAAAACTAAACAACATGAAGCATCAGGTAGGTAACTGTGGCAGAGATATAAAAACTATAACAAAATTAAAATGCTAAAAATGAAAAATACAGTACCATAAATAAAGATTGCCTTCCAGTGTCCATTATTGTACTCAACACTACTAGGAAAGAATCAGTGATGTTGAAGATATATATATTTGCTTGTGTATTTGTGTGTGAGAGACACACACAGAAAAGAGAGAGGGAAATTTATTGGTTGACACTGGCTTCTTTGAAAAGAGGCAGTTTAGTAACAATGGCCTTTACTAGGCAGACATGTTAGAAGGCAGCAGGAGAAAGGGAATGTGGTATCAGATATTTTCCATAAAAGGTCTGTTATTAATATTCATGTGGCAAAGTGTAGTTGATGTCAAAGTAGTTAGAAAGCAAGGGGAACACAATTCTCTTATAGCAATGTTGAGGTCTAAGAAACATATAAAACAAATACCTGCTAAGTACCATGCACATATACATACATAAACAATAACTCACAAAACACTCACATATTTGCAACACTGCTTTTCAGTTTATGCAATTTATTTTTTTCTTTTTAAACTTTTTATTATACTGAATGTCTATTAATCAATGTTACATTTCATTAGAAGTTTTGATATTATATATGAAACAACAGTTCTGATATAGCAATATCTAGATAAAGGCTATTACTTACCTTTCTTAAATTGATAGATTTTTTCCCCTTGTAACAAGCTCTGATATAAAATATGATAATTTGTCGAAAATTTTACACATTCAAAATTAAATTATCAAATATTTAATGAGATTCTGGGTGTGTGTATGTGTGTGTGTGTGTGTCTGTGTGTGTGAAGAATTTCCTATATTTGTTAAAATGTCAGATTTCTTATGATATTACCTGTCCGATGAGGAAGACTTGGGAATAAAAGCCATGGTCACTCAGGATGCTGTCTGAGGTTTGTCCTATGTGACTTTTCTGACATACACTGAGTTCAGATGTCCTGAAAAATCATACTTGTGAGTTTTATTATGTGAGGATTGTTGAGTTTCTGTCAGTATCAAGTATACCCAAACCTTTAGAAGTTCAGCAGAGAACACATTTATTTCCTCACTGCAAAAAGTCCAACTGTGTACATGGAGGAAAAAACTCCATGCCACAGGGTCCTTCTCTGACCTTGGTCCTACCATCTTGTATTTTCTATCATCAGAGCCTGAGTCCCAAGGTTTTCCTCCATTCCATTCTAATGAGGGATAGAAGAAAATATTGAGAATTTTGCTGATGTATTTAAGACCTGTCATTGACCCCCATATTCCACTAGCTAGAGGGTAACAATATGACCCCATTTATATGACAGAGCGGTTGAGAAATTTAGGCCAGGCGTGGCATGAGAGAGAAGTAAAAATGATTACTAGTGGACATTTAAATAGTTATTATGTGACATATAGGGATTACCTCTGTGTAAGTGAAAATGAGGGTTGACATGGCAGAAGAATTTCCCACGTCCATTAACTTCATTTCTTGTTTAATATACTATGAGTTCTCTCTCTTGAATGTATTTTCTGCCGTACTGACTTTTCATTAAAGTTTATCACACACTTACTATATTCTAGCTTTTGTCATCGTGTGATTGATGATGAAAGAGTTTTGATTGTCGGCACAAAGTTTTCACATTTTTATTACTTTCTCAGAGCTCTTCTGCACCATGAGTTTTCTGAGGAGTGAGTTCACATGAGTATATTCTATATTCATTATCTTTATAGGGTTTCTTTGCTGGGTGAGTTCTGTAATATCCATGGAAGACTGTGCTCTGGCTGAAAGAATGCCCATATAAAATACATTTCAACAATTCATCTTCTATTCTTTGACATTTGGTGGAGGCTGAAATTGTAGAGGAAATTCCATTGCTATGTTAACAGTTCTCTCCTGTGTGTTCATTTATGTATTGTGAGGTTTGATTTCCAGCTCAGAGTTTTTTCATATTCTTTATATGCATATGTTTAATCCCCTGGGTGGGCTTTCTGATGTTCTCTAAGGCTTGATTTTTGACTGAAAGTTTTTCCACATTTACCACATTTATAGGGTTTCTCCCCTGTGTGAGTTCTCTGATGTACTCTGAGATTGGATTTCTGACTGAAAGCTTCCCCACACTGATGACAATCATATGGTTTCTCCCCAGTATGAGTTCGCTGATGTTTTCTTAGGACCGACTTCTCACTGAAAGCTTTTCCACATTCATTACATTCATAGGGCTTCTCCCCAGTGTGAGTTCTCTGATGCCCTCTGAGATTTGATTTCTGCCTGAAAGTTTTTCCACACTCCTCACATTGATAGGGCTTCTCCCCAGTATGAGTTCTGTGATGTACTCTGAGGTTTGATTTCTGACTGAAAGCTTCCCCACAATGATTACATGTATAGGGTTTTTCCCCTGTGTGAATTCTATGATGTCCTCTGAGTTGTGATTTCTGACCAAAAGCTTTTCCACACTGATTACATGTGTAGGGCTTCTCCCCTGTGTGTGTTCTATGATGTTTCCTCAGGCCTGACTTCAGTTTGAAAGCTTTCCCACATTCATCACATTTATATGGTCTTTCCCCTGTGTGAGTTCTTCGATGATTCCTTAGGCCTGACATATGGCTGAAAGATTTCCCACATTCATTACATTCAAAAGGTTTCTCCCCTGTGTGAGTTCTCTGATGCACTATGAGGATTGACTTGTAGTTAAAAGATTTCCCACATTCATGACATTCGAATGGTTTCTCCCCTGTGTGGGTTCTCTGGTGTATTCTTAGGCCTGACTTTGCACTGAAAGCTTTCTCACATCCATCACATTGATACGGTTTCTCTCCTGTGTGAGTTCTCTGATGTTTTCTTAGGCGTGACTTCTCACTGAAGGCTTTCCCGCATTCACGACATTCATAGGGTTTCTCCCCTGTGTGACTTTTCTGAGGCCAAATCAAGCGTGAATTAATAGAGCAGGATTTTCCACATTCATTATACTCACAGGGTTTTTCCCTTATGTGAACTTTCGGATGTACACTGAAAGTTGACTGGTAGCTGAACGTCTCTGTACATGGGTTATACTCAGAGTATTTATCTGTTGCATGAGTTCTCTGATGCACTGGGAGGGTTGAATTATGGTTGAAATTTTTTCCATATTCAAAGGGTTTCATCCCTATATGAACTCTATGACATTCTCTAATATGTGACTTTTGGCTGAAAGATTTCCCTCCTGTTGGAGTTTTCTGAGTGATCCTACAGAAACAATTTCCAGTATCATTAAACTCATAGTGACTCTTCTCTGGATGAATGTTCTGAGGAATAATAAAGGTTGATTTATCATATTTGTTTTCCCCAAATTTATTGAAATCGTAAGATTTTCCTTTTGGGTAGGTACTTTCAGATGTAACAAGGGCAGCCTTTTCAAGAAAAGCTTTTCTACTTTCATTATATTCAAAATCTTGCCCCAAAGTCTGAATTGTCTGATATTGAATAATGTCCTCCTTATGACTGAGGGTTTTCACCCTTTTACTATAAGCAAAAGATTTCTCTTGAGTGTTAGTTCTGCCATCCTTAATACTGATGAGCCATTTGTCACATACATTATGCTCATGAGCCTTTTCTTTTGAATACTGACAGTGCGGGGCTGTCGGGCTGAGACCCCGGTAAGCAGACCCCACAGTGTCACATTTACAAGGCATCATTTTTGCAGGAAAAATGTTTACGTCCCGATTATGTGGTTTTCCTGAAATTTCTTGCTCTGTAGTCAATACTTTATTGGTGAATAAAACTTGCCAGAAATGTTTGCCTTGATTTTCTGGGCTCTTCTCTGAGATTTCATCAGGTTGGGAGTCTTCTAAAAATGATAAAATTAAACAAACTTTATGATATTTAACACATTTCTTATGGAATGGGACATATATGTATATATATGCCCTATAATGTATTTGATTCCTGAGCTTCTGGCTCAGTTTCTCAACAATAAAGTAATTTCAAGTATATTCCCTATATTCCCTTTTTAGCTTAAAGTTTTTTTGTAGTAGAAAAAGAAATGGGAAATGAATATACGTCTGTATTTGGCATCTTAAAATAAAAATTTCAAAACTGAATAGAGAAGGGGATATAAATCAACAAAATGACTGCAAATGGTGTATATGTAAGAGCATTGGATCCTGGGAACAGGAAAATCAGAGAATGGGATGAATAAAAAAAAGATTACCAAAATGAAGTAGATAACAACAAAAATCAATGGATTAGTGGTTTTATCTGAGACAGGGTTTGCCTTAGGGAGTAACGTTAGTCTAGATTCTTATACAAATATAAATTACAATGGTAGGATAATCATTAGCCTACAATAGTCCAGTTGGAGCTCCATTTCCTTTCTACACATCACAAAATAAATGTATAACGGCACCAATTTCCTCATGTTAAAAGAAATACTACTGTAGACCACATGTTAATTCTGTCTGTATTTTTTTTTTTTTTTTTTTTTTTTTTTTTGAGACGGAGTCTCGCTCTGTCGCCCGGGCTGGAGTGCAGTGGCCGGATCTCAGCTCACTGCACGCTCCGCCTCCCGGGTTCACGCCATTCTCCTGCCTCAGCCTCCCGAGTAGCTGGGACTACAGACGCCCGCCACCTCGCCCGGCTAGCTTTTTGTATTTTTTTTAGTAGAGACGGGGTTTCACCATGTTAGCCAGGATGGTCTCGATCTCCTGACCTCGTGATCCGCCCGTCTCGGCCTCCCAAAGTGCTGGGATTACAGGCTTGAGCCACCGCGCCCGGCCAATTCTGTCTGTATTATCATCAAAGGAACACAAATGTGTAAGTGGAAATGCAAAATTGATGGGAGTTAAAGTCATTGTTCCACCTAGATTGGATTCACTGCTCTGCCCTAGCTCTGGTGACTTGGTTTATTGTATCAGGGTTGTTCAAGAGTGAATCTTTTTTTTTTTTTTTTTTGAGATGGAGTCTCACTGTCGCCCAGGTTGGAGTATAGTGGTGAGATCTTGGCTCACTGCAACTTCTGCCTCCTGGGTTCAAGTGATTCTCCTGTCTCAGCCTCCTGAGTAGCTGGGATTATAGGCATGTGCCACCATGCCTCACTAATTTTTGTATTTTTAGTAGATATAAGGTTTTGCCATGTTGGCCAGGCTGGTCTCAAACTCTTGATCTCAGGTGATCCACCTGTCTCGGCCTCCCTAAGTGCTAGGATTAGAGGCATGAGCCATGCACCTGGTCAATAGTGAATCTTTCTAGATCATCAAATCTTAACTTTTGTCTTTTCGGTTTGCTCACTCTTTTCCCTAAAACCAGCCTTGTCTTTGTCCAATCCTTAATTCTGTTTTCAACCTACTTTTTAACATTGCTAGTTTTTATTGACTGTGAGAACCTTAAGGATCATATGTTTTAACCTGGACTTAAAAACTTTACATGTATCCTTTATATTTATTTATCATAAGTTTCTTGTGTATATTTGACTGCTATTGCCCTACTGCTACCCACATTCCATGCAAAAATGTCAGCCCCAAGGCTTTAAATACACTGCCTTAGTGCCCTAAGAGATATTCAGGAAAAGAAGGTTTTACACTAACTGCAGGCTCATTACATGTTCTAGCTGTCACTGCAATAGCCCACAGTCTTTTCTGCTCTAGTCTTGACAGGATATCACCAGTAAATAGTATATTGTCAGCAACAGTCTTATATTCTTTCTCTGAATCACTCTGCTTTTTAGCCTTAGACCTATGTAGATTCTAGATGCCCTTCAGGCAACGCAAAGCATTTCCCAAATTACATACGCACAAAAGACTTCTTGTGTCTTCCCACAAATGTAAGGAACATTTATTTACAATCTGAAAGTAGTTACTGTCTGTATTATTCATTTTAACAAGGGATATATGGATAGTACTCATATATCTGACACTCATAATTTTTTAAGAAAGTTACCATCATTCAAATGAGGGAGTATTTTAAAACTTACCTCATGTGCACAGTTAAATGGCATTTTCTCTTTCTTAGTTGTACGTAAAATAATAGTTCACTTTTTAATCAATAGCATTATTTTATGCAGCTTTGTTCTCCTTTACAAAATATAACCTTCATTCTGATATACTTTATACCTCTCTGTAACATAAATGAAGACAGTGACTCTTAAAAAGCAGTGTGCCTCAAAATTACCTCCTCTTTCCTACACAAGTGCTCAGACCCAATGCTAACCTACACCTGATTATTCAAAAGTCTCAGAAATTTGACTTGGGTGTTTGCATTTAGGGATAATGTTTTTTGAATGAATCAATAAGAAATACCTCTCCCAAGTGGCTTTGAAGTTAATACACAATATTATTGAAAATACTTACATGTTATATTGCATGGATTCAATATATAGAAGAGTAAAGCAGAGACCATTCTTTTTAGTGGATTATAATCCAGGTAGGAATGCAGCTCATTCAATAACTATGTGCTCTCTGGCACAGTGTTTCATTTTTTTTTTAACACATCTATCAAGTAGATTGTGAGTTTACAAAGAGAAGAGATAAGGCATACACTAAAGGATTTCAGGCCGGGCGCGGTGGCTCAAGCCTGTAATCCCAGCACTTTGGGAGGCCGAGACGGGCGGATCATGAGGTCAGGAGATCGAGACCATCCTGGCTAACACGATGAAACCCCGTCTCTACTAAAAAAAAAAAAAATACAAAAAACTAGCCAGGCGAGGTGGCGGCGCCTGTAGTCCCAGCTACTCGGGAGGCTGAGGCAGGAGAAATGGCGTGAACCCGGGAGGCGGAGCTTGCAGTGAGCTGAGATCCGGCCACTGCACTCCAGCCCGGGCGACAGAGCGAGACTCCATCTCAAAAAAAATAAAAATAAAAAAATAAAGGATTTCAAACTATACCACAGAAGTAGGAATTTAAATCAAAACTTTAAGTGAGTAATAGTGCTTTCCCCCTTTTTCTAATTGAGATTATCTATTTTATTCAGTTATTTTTATTGCAAGAACCACTTTTGGCTTTAAAATTTATACTAATAAAATCTTATTTTTATTACATCTTTTGCTTTGCTTAGTTTTCTTTGAAAACTTTCTCACTTTAAAAAACAAGTATATAAGACTAATATAAGACTAAAAGTTTTTTCTAAGCACTGCTTTATCTATATCCCAAAGGTTCTAATATGCATGTTTTTTACCTTTGAAATTTTCTGGATATTGGACAATTTTGATTTTCATTTACTCTTTGATTAAATATGTTTTTTTTTTTTGAGACGGAGTCTTGCTCTGCCACCCAGGCTGGAGTGCAGTGGCCGGCTCTCAGCTCACTGCAAGCTCCGCCTCCCGGGTTCACACCATTCTCCTGTCTCAGCCTCCCGAGTAGCTGGGACTACAGGCGCCCGCCTCGTCGCCCGGCTAGTTTTTTGTATTTTTTAGTAGAGACGGGGTTTCACCGTATTAGCCAGGATGGTCTCGATCTCCTGACCTCATGATCCGCCCGTCTCGGCCTCCCAAAGTGCTGGGATTACAGGCTTGAGCCACCGCGCCCGGCTGATTAAATATGTTTTTAAAGATATATAGTCCTTATTGATTTTAAGACAGACTTTAATTCTTCTCACATTGTTTGCAATTTATAGTTTTACTGGACAATACTATCTTTATTTGTGGAATTTATTGATGTTTGCACAAAATACTTTTATATTTTGTCAGTGTCCCATGGTCATTTTAAAATGGGTTCATTCTTTGTTAACAGAGTAGAGTTCTGAAAGACACATCAGATTCATTTTTATAAAATATGTTATTTATAACTTCTAGAGCAGGAGTCAGTAAACTTTTTCTGAAAAGGCCAGAGAGTAAATGTTCTCCGCTGGGCTCATGATGTGGTATCTGTTGCAACTACTCATTTCTACCTTGCAGCATGAGCACATAAATGAACAGCTATGGCTGTGTTCTAGAAAAATCTTTCCTGACCGAAATAGGGAGCAGGTAGAATTTCCCCTGTGTCCTCATTTGCTGAGCACTAGTCTAGGATCTCAGTTGTGATCCTCTGGTTCCGGTATGAAATCAAAAAGGTAAATTAAAGGCTACGCTACCTATATGTTTCCGTATTTCCTCAGAACACTTGCGGTTTTTTGTTTCATGAAACCCGGTAATTTAGTGCACAAATATTCAAAACTCTTAAAATATATTTTAAAGTTGTCTACTTTTAACATATCCTTTTAAAACTGTCTACTTTAGCATTATCAAAATGCCCTTTCTTTTCTCTATTTTTTGACCTGAATTTAACTTTAGTGTTAGTTATTGAGTTTAGAAAAAGAAGAGATAAAGTATAGGATAAAGTATTCCAAGATTATGCGATAGAAGTAGGAATTTAAAGCAAATAAAACCTGAATTATTGTAGTTTATTGCCTTAGCAATTCCTAACTGTATTTTGAACTTCTCCAATTATTTTTTAAATATACCTCTTTAACAAAATCTAATAGAATTTTCTTCTAATAGGCACATTTAATCCACTTACATTCGTTGATATGGTAAATATGTTTGTCTTATTCTATGTTATGCCAGGGATTTGCATAGGTTTTGTATAGACAAGAGTTGATACAGCAGGCCTGAGACTGCTACTCTTAGAAAGACTTTCTTATTAGGTTTGCCCTTGGCTGGCATCTAGAAACAAGATTCCCATAACTGCTGAGGAGCTCACGGTGCCAGCCCTGTACAAACAATATGATAGAGAACACCGGTTTTCCATCTCAAAGTCTGGATTTTTGGTACATGCTAGACAGAGGGTGTCTACATGGTTAGCCCACAATAAAAATCCTGGGCACCAATTCTGGGTACACAACATTTACACGGGTTTTCGCAATTCCTTGCTTAGGGAACTGTGCTTGGGGAACTGTATGAACTCTCAGAAGCTTACGGTTTGTTTCCTGTGAACTTTGCCCCATGTACCTTTTATCTTTGCTGATTTTTCTTTGTATCTTTTCACTGTATACAATTTAACCATTATTATGACTATATGCTGGGTTGTGTGAGTCCTCCTAGTGAATCAGTGAGCCTTCAAGGCTCATTGAATTCAGTAACTCACCTGGGGAGTTCCTGCTTAGAAATCCTTTCTCTTTCTCTAATAACCATGGATCTTCTCCTTGTTCCAATGTGAAGATCAGTTCTGGTTTTGTAAAGCAGTACCCTATAAATGGGAAATAATTTAGCATTTGCATTAGTTGCATAGGTTCTACTGTTTCTGAATGTGAAAAAGGTACAGTTTCAGAAGGGGCATATTCAGGGTGCTCACTGGACCTTCTTTGAGGAAGTAACCAAAAAAAACCATTTTCTTTCTTTTCTTACTCTTTTTTTAGAGACAGGGTCTCTTTGTCACTCAGGCTGAAGTGCAGTGGTGTGACCATTGCTCACTGACGCCTCAAACTCCTGGGTTCAAGTGATCCTCCTGCCTCAGCCTCCTGAGTAGCTGGGACTACAGGTGTGCACCACCATACCCGACTCTGTCTTTTTGTAAAGACAGAGTCTTACTATGTTACCTAGGCTAGTCTCGAACTCCTGGCCTCAAGCAATCGTCTCACCCTGGCCTCCCAAAGTACAGCAGCGTGAGCCACCGCACCTGGCCAGAAAACGTTCTATTCTTCTCATAAATGGTCAATTCCTTGAACCCCTAAACTGCACACCTAAATAACATAAAATTCTAAAATGGCCAATGTCTTGGGTGTCAAGGAAGCGATTTCATGAGGACTTCCATATCTGGCTGTAACAGGGTAAAAGGAACTGACTTACTGCTCCATAACAGACAACTAAAAAACCAAACAAAATATAAAAAATGGTAATTAGGTTTTAGCCAAGAGACAGTACAGACAGGGATCCGTGAAAGTAGAGAAACAATGAAGTGAGCCCTATGATTATCAAAGGCTACTTGTGAGAGAGTGGCCAATCCGGAGCAGAAAAAGAGAACACCGAAACAGAGGCCGGCAGACTCGGTAAGCGGATGTGACAAAATTGCATGTTTAAGGAACCCCTGGCAACTAGAACTTGTGGGAGTAAATGCCAGTGAAGAAAGAGCTACACTGATATAAAACGCTGGAGATTTGCAGAAGGGTGTCCTGAGTACTGACTTGTATAAGCATATAAGCAAATCACTCAAGGTTAGGAAAAGGCCAGTGAAAAAGAATAGGCTGAAAAATCCCTGCAGCGTACACAAAGGTAGGAACGATCATTCATACCTAGTAATTTTTTACTGGGTGCTAGATATTGTGAATTTTACATCGTCAGTTGCTAGATTTTGTTGTTGATAGACAATGATCATCACCAACCAGGGTAGAAAAACCTCCTAATTAATGACCCACAGGGTAGAATAACCAGCAGGGTACTGCTTTAGAAGAGGGACCAAATTAATTCTAGACTAAAGTGAGCTCCGAATCCAACACAACAAAGCTTAAAGTGTCTCTTGACATGATCGAACTAATTCCAAGTAACTTAACTACATCCCAGAAAAGGCTCAGAAATACGTAAAAGAATGCAACAAAATCTAGCAACTCACAATGTAAAATTCACAATATCTAGCACCCAATAAAAAATTTCTAGGTATAGAAGACTCTTATCAAGGAGAAAAATCAATCAGTAACAACCAAATAAGAAATGGCCCATATGGCCAGGCACAGTGACACCTGTAATCCCAGTTATTTGGGAGGGCGGGGCAGGAGGATTGCCTGAAGCTGGGAGTTCAAGACCAGCCTGGGCAACACATAGAGAGACTGGAAAATAATAAACAGAGTTATCTGTGATCTGTGGTTAAATAAATTTGTAGTCTAACATATATGTAATCAGCATTCCAGAAGAAAAAAAGGGAGAGAAAATTTTGAAGCAACAGGGGCCAAAATTTGCCAATTTTAATGATCTACATAAACCTGCAGATCCAAGAAGCTAAATAAATGCCAAGAGGAAACATAAAATCACACCCATATACATTATAATCAAATTGCTAAAACCTGCTGAAAAAAAGTAAATTTTATGCAGACAGACAAAGACATAATATGTGCAGAAGAACAAAGAAAATTAAAGCTGACTTTTTGTTAGAAATTTTACAGTCTGGAAGACAATGAAGTGACACTTTTAAAGTACTGAAAGAAAAAAATCAACCTAAAATTCTATACTTAGCAAAGATGTTTCAGACAAAAAAAAACTGAAACAATTTATCAGCAACTGCTGTGTATTACAAGAAATGTTAAATGTTCCCGACAGAAGAAAAATGGTACTATGAAAATTTTTGATTTATATAAAAAAATTTATAGAGATAAAGAGCACCATAAACTGGAAAAAAGAGGATGAAAGTAAAATACACTTTTCTCATTCTTGGAATTCTTTTCTTTAAATAGAATATTATCTTTCAAGTTATGTTTTTAGACAATATTATTTATTATGGGTTTCATAATATATAAACAGCATACATAAAGAGAAATTCTGCATAATGATAAAGGGAATAATTAATCAAGAGGATATAG
Source organism: Trachypithecus francoisi (assembly GCF_009764315.1). Classification (NCBI taxonomy): domain Eukaryota; kingdom Metazoa; phylum Chordata; class Mammalia; order Primates; family Cercopithecidae; genus Trachypithecus; species Trachypithecus francoisi. Next base: position 2,020,752 of record NW_022681461.1, read on the forward strand.
CAATCACAAATGTTTTTCCATCTTATAACACTACTTCAAAATACATAAAGCAAATCCTGATGAAACTGGAAGAATAACCAAATCCACAATTGTAGCTGGAGAGTAAAACTCCTTTCTCAATAATTTATAGAAGTAGATTACAAATAAATAAGAAGGAGTACAGAAGACCTGAAGAATATTATCAACCAACGTGACCTCCATTTATAGAACACCGATCCAAAAGGAAAACACGTATTTTCAAATACGTATGAAACATTTAACCAGGATAAATCATATCATGGGCCCGGAAATGAGTTTAAATAAACTTTAAAAGGATTTTTAAAAATCTTGCTCTCCAAATAGGAATTAAGTGAGAAAAGAATAATAGTAAAAAAAATTTTCAAAGAGTCAAACATTTAAAATAAAAAAGTCATGTTCTATTAGAAATATGGAGTAGAGGTATTTCCTCCTGTCTTTTCTGGTAAGTATAGCTAAAAACTATGGATATTACATATTTGAAAACATAAGATGCTGAAAAGTGGAGAGAAGACAGCAGATTGTTCAGGGACCTCAGGACTTAAGGAATGACAACGATATATTCCCAATTAGAAGCTGGAGAAGCTGGCAACAAGCAACATGAATGTGGAGACAGAAAAAACAAAACAAAACAAAACAAAACAAAACATAAAGCCCAAAACTTGTAATTTCAAACCAGAGGTTCAGGAAAGAGGCAGCCTAGCAAGACTGAAAACTTTTAGACAACGACTGTTCTTATTTCAGCCAAACACAAAATAAAAAATACATTCTCCACCTCTACTGCTGCCATGAAAGGCCATGTGGGGAACTCAAATGTCTGTGCTCACCAGGCTGGAAGAAGGCTCCTTCACCGCTCCACCAAGGACATGTCAGAGAGGGCTGACTGGGGGCTGAGACATGTCTCCAAGCCAGGCAGTGACAAGGTCCCCTGCCCCCCAGTGTCAGTCGAAGCCCCATGGGGAGCAGTAATGAGGCACTCCGGATCCTCCCATGCAGGGTATTATCAGTGAAGGCAAAATGGGGATCCTGAACTGCCACTACCATTCAGCAGTAATGACAACCCCTCCTCCTCCAGGTGCAGTCAGAAGCTGAGCAGGAAACCTGGACTTTCAGCCCACCTTTCAATAATAAGGCAGCTCCCCCCCACCTCCCCTGCCACAGTGGTGTCAGAGAATGCCTGCTACATGAGAAGATTTAATTAAATAAGACACAGATCTTATAATTTCCAAATAGGTTCAATCTAAAATCACTTGTCATACTAAGATCTAAGACAACTTCAACTTGATTAAGCAAAGACAATCAATAGATGCCAACACTGAGATGGCACAGAAGTTAAAAATATCTGATAAAGTCTTTAAATAAGCCATCATATAAATGTTTACACAAACAGTAAGAAACATGAAGCAAAAATAGAAAGTCTCAGCAAAGAAAGAGAAGATATATGAAGTAGATATTTTAAGAGTTAAAAAATAAGGCCGGGCGCGGTGGCTCAAGCCTGTAATCCCAGCACTTTGGGAGGCCGAGACGGGCGGATCACAAGGTCAGGAGATCGAGACCATCCTGGCTAACACGGTGAAACCCCGTCTTTACTAAAAATACAAAAAATTAGCCGGGCGAGGTGGCGGGCGCCTCTAGTCCCAGCTACCCGGGAGGCTGAGGCAGGAGAATGGCGTGAACCTGGGAGACGGAGCTTGCAGTGAGCCAGGATCCGGCCATTGCACTCCAGCCCGGGCGACAGAGCGAGACTCCGTCTCAAAAAAAAAAAAAAAAAAAAGAGTTAAAAAATAAATACTCAGTGGATGGGTTCAACAGCAGAATAAAGAGGACAGAGGAAAGAATCCATGAATTTTAACATAGAAGAGTAGAAATTACCCAATCTGAACAACAGACAGCAAACAGACTAAAGCCACAAGGACCTGTAAGACTATAACGTAATATCTAACAATTGTGTTATAGAAGTTTCAGGAGGGGAGAAGAGGGAGGGGCTGAAAAGCATTAGAAGAAATGATAGCTTACCAACTTAGTGACTACCATGAGTTAAGGGATTGTAAAAGGAGTTGGGCTGACTTTATATAAAGGGGTAGGACAAAGCTCTTTGTGGTGACTGAATAGTTCTGCTGCCTTGACTGTAGTGGTGGTTATACCAATCTATACATGCGATAAATAACACAGAACTATACACCTGTTGTGCCAATGTCAACTTCCTGATACTGACATTGTACTACAGTTGCATAAGATGTAATCTCTTGGAATGTTGAAGCATTTAGGATTTAAAAACTGCTGTCTTAGGCCAGGCACGGTAGCTCACGCCTGTAATCCCAGCACTTTGGGAGGCCGAGATGGGTGGATCACGAGATCAGGAGATTGAGACCATCCTGGCTAACATGGTGAAACCCCATCTCTACTAAAAATACAAAAAAAAAAAAAAAAAAAAAAAGGAAAAAAAATTAGCCAGGCGTGGTGGCGAGTACCTGTAATCTCAGCTACTTGGGAGGCTGAGTCATGAGAATGGTGTGAACCCAGGAGGCAGAGTTTGCAGTGAGCTGAGATCACACCACTGCACTCCAGCCTGGGCGACAGAACAAGACTCTGTCTCAAAAAAAAAAAAAAGAAAAAAAAAATTGCTGTCTTCTTGGCAGACTGACATGTAACATCACTCTGTATCAACAATTTTCTGTGCTCTGAAGTCTGCTTTATCTGATATGAACATAGCCAATCCTGCTTTTTTATGGTTAATGTTCCATGGTACACCTTCTTCTATTCTTTTACTTTCAATCTACCTATTATTTTTGAAGTGAATTTCTTGTAGATGGCGTATATTTAGGTGAATTTTAAAAACCAACTCTTTCAATCTGTCTTTTAATTAGTGTATTTAGACCATTTAATATAATTATTGATATGCTAGGGCTTTAATCTGCCATTTTATTTGTTTTCTGTTTCTTCCCTGGAATTTTTATTCATTTTTCCCTGATCTTCTCTCCTGAACATTTGTTTTTAGAATTCAATTTTTTACTTACCTATGTTTCTATAATATTTTTGAGTATACAACTTAAGTTTTTTTTTAGTGGTTACTCTATATGTTAAATTATACACATATTACTTATCACAGTCCACTGTGACAAGTATCAGTATTTTGCTAGTTCAGGTGAAGTGTAAAGATGAAGGGATTCTAAATCCCTTATCTGATTCCTGTTTATAACATGATAATCTTAACTATTTCCTCTGTATACACTGAGAACCACATCAGAGAATGTTACATTTTTCCCTTCAACCATCAAACGAAATTAGAAAACCCAAGAGGGAAGGCAAGTGTATTGTATCTCCCAGCATTTTTACTCTTTCCATTGTTCTTTCTTCCTTCCTGATGCTTGAAAGTTTCCTTTTATGATTTCTTTTCTGTTCCAAGAACTTCCTTCCTTCCATTCTTTTGGGGTAGGTATACTGGCAATAAGCTCTTAGTTTCCCTTCATCTGAGAATGTCTCAATTTTCCCTTCATTTCCAAGAGATACTTACACTGGATATAGAGTTGTGTTAACAATTCTTTTCTTTCAGCACTTGAAAAATGTGTTCTCTGTGGTTTCTAATAAGAAATCCACTGGCATTCCAATTCTTTTTCCCCAGAAGCAATATATTGTTTCCCTTTTGTTGCTTGTCAGATTTTTATCTTTAGTTGTCAGAAGTTTCATAATTATGCTTCTTAGCATGAATTCCTTTGGGTTTATCCTGTGTAGAATTTACTCAGCTTGTTGAATCTCTAGGTTTATGACCTTTGCCACACTTGGGAAAATTTTAGCCATTATTTCTTTGAATTTTATTTTAGCCTTTTCTTATGGGATTCAAATTACACAAACATTAGAGATTTTCTTTCAGTTTCTGGGGCTCTGTTCATTTTTATTCAGTCTAGTTTTTTCTTTGTAAAGACTGACTCATTTCTATTGTTCTGTCATAAAGTTCAGCAATTCTTTTCTCTGTCTACTCTGCTGCTGCGCACGTGTAATTACTTTTTTAAAAAGTTTTACTTTAGAATAACTTAGATTTACAGAAAAGTTAAAAGGATGGAAAGAATTCTTGTATACCTTGCTCCAAATTTCCTTCACTGTTACCATCTGAAATTACCACAGCAGTTTTCTCACATAATAGCAGAAATTCCGACGGCAGTTTTTTCATTAACATAACATTATGAGATAAACGCTACACTTTATTCAGGGCTCCTTTTTACCTAATATCTTTTTCCTGTTCTACAGCTTCATCCAAGATTCCACATTACATTTAGTCACCCTGTTTCCTCAGGCTTTTGTAAACTAAGTGTTTTGAGGTATTTTGGATCATCTTGACAGTTTAAAGGACACTGTAGAATGTTCTTCAGTTTTGGTTTATCTGATGTTTTCCTCATAACTGAAGAGGGGTTATGTATTCCTGGGAGAAAGACCACAGAGGTAAAGTGTCTACCATTCTCATCACATCTTATCAAGGGAATATGCCATCAACAGACTTATCACTGATAACTTTCATCACCCAGTGGAGGTAATAGATGCCAGGGTTTTCCATTACAGTTATTCCTTTTCTCCAGTGTGCATATTATACTTTTTAGAAGACTGTCACCAGGCACAGCTCACTATAGCAGTGGAGAATTATGCTCCACTTCCTTGAAGAGGAGTAACTACACAAATTATTAGGAATTCTTCTATTTGGGAGATTTTCTGTTCTCTCTTATTTATTCAATTATTTGTATCAATATGGACTCACGAGTTTTTCATACTTTGGGTTATAAACCAATACTATGTTGTTTATTTTATTGCTCAAACTGTTGCAATTTTGGCTGCTGGGAGACCTTTCAGTTGGCTCCTCTGTTCTTTGACGTATCCCCTGCTATGGTTTGGGTATGGTTTGTCCCCATCAAAACATGTTAAAATTTGATCCTTAATGCAGTGTTGGCAGGTGGGGCTTAGTGGGAGGTGTTTTGGTCATGGGGCTGGATACCTCATGATAAGATTAATGCCCTCTGACATGGTTTGGTTGTGTCCCCACCCAAATCTCATCTTGAATTGTAGTTCCCATAATCCCCATGTGTCGTGGGAGGGACCAGGAAGAGACAATTGAGTCATAGGGACGGTTTCCCCCATCATATTCTTGTGATAGGGAGTTAGTTCTCACACAAGCTGATGGTTTTATAATGGGCTTCCCCCTTCACTGGGCACTCATTCTCTCTCCTGCTGCCCTGTGAAGAGGTGCCTTCCACCATAATTGCAAGTTTCCTGAGGCCTCCCCAACCATGTGGAACTATGAGTCAATTAAACCTCTTTCCTTTATAATTACCCAATCTCAGGTGTTTCTTCACAGCAGCATGAGAATGGACTAATACACCATCCCATGGGGGTGAGTTCTTGCTCTCACAGGAATGGATTAGTTCCTGTGACAGTGAGTTGTTTAGAGAGTCTGGCTTCCTCAGTTTCACACTCTTGCTTCCATGCCATTTCTTTGCACATGCTTGCTCCTCTTCCACTTTCTGCCATGAGTTGACGCAGCATGACGTCCTCACTAGATGAAGCTGTCCAATTTGGGACTTCCCAGCCACCAACATTGTGAGCTAAATAAATGTTTTTTCTTTAAAAATCACCCAGTCTCACGTGTTATGTTATGGCAACACAAAACAGACTAAGATAGAAAATTGGTACCAAGGAGTGGGTTGTTGCTTTACAAACACCTGAAAATGCAGAAGTAGCTTTGGAACTGGGTAATGGGTAGTGGCTGGAAAAATTTGGAGGAGCAGGCCAGAAAATGTCTATACTGCCATGAATGGAGCATTAGGGGTGATTCTACCTTAAGGGTGACTCAAATGAAGACAGGAAAACAAAGGAAAGTTTCAAACTTCTTACAAATTGGTTAAATGGTTGTGAAGAAAATGCTGACAGAAACATAAACAGTAGAGACCATTCTGCTAAGACCTCAGATGGAAATGAGGAAGCATGTATTACAAGGTGGAAAAAAGGCCATCCTTTTAACACAGTAGCAAAGGTGGTGGCTGCATTGTATCCATGCCTCAAGGCTTTATGGAGGGCAAAACTTAAGAGTGGTGAACTAATATAACTGATGGAAGAACTTTCTAGGCAGCAAAGTGCTGGAGAAGCTGCACGGTTACTTTTAACAGCTTATGCTGAAGTTATAGTAGCAAAGGGATAATCTAAAGATGGAATTTATAATTAAAAAGGAAGCAAAGTAGAAGGAATACTCTGATACTCTAGGACCAAGTCAGTTTTTGGTGATAGGAGAGAGTTGCAGGTTTTTTCCATAGTGGTTAGTTAGAGTAGGGCAGTTGTCTAAAATTTTCTTTCTGGGTGGTTGCATTCCTGTTCTTTTGTCTAGAGGAAGCAGACTTTACTTGGGACTTTTTTTTTTTGTCTGTGCCAATTGGTGTTTCAGGCTGATACATCAGGCAAAAATAAAACTGAGAAAGAGGTGTCATTTCTTGGGTTCCAATGTCCCTAGCCTGTCTGTTTCCTTCTCTCACTGTTCAAGTCTTCTTATGGTTTTGCAAATAATGCCTAGCGGTTTTAGCTATACTTGAGGAACAGGAGGAAGTATCTGTAATCAATCTTATCTGGAACCATCAGTCTCTAAAACGTTCACATTTAAGAACTGCCTTTTAAATTTACTGTAATCTTTCAATATGAAAAACATGTATGTAGTTCAAAAATCCAAACTGTATAAAAAGGTATATTAAAAGTCCCACTTCCATTCCTGTTCCAATCACTCACCCCCCACCTGCTGTATTTTATTACTTTCTGATTTTTCTCCCAGTGTTTCATTTATGCAAGTATCAACAATCACATATATTCCTCTCTCTTCTCTTCTTACTCAAAGATGGCTTTCTATGGACACCATTCTACTGCTTCTTTTGACTTAATATTTACGGAATATCACTCCTTATTTGTATACAGGCTCTCGCCCATTTTATGGTTGCATAGTCTTCATTTGTGTGTAGAAGTAACACACTTTCAGCCAATTAGTCAATGACGTACATTTGGGTTGTTGATATTCTATTGCTATTACAAACAATGCTGCAATGAATAACCTTGTGTATATAACATTTTGTGTTTACACAGGTATTGTTGCTGAGTATTGTATATGTTGCTGAGTAAAAACTAATGCACCTGTAATTTTTTTAGTGCCAAAAAATTACATTTCTTAGCAGATATGGTTGATTACTATTTTACTTAAAACCCTCAATGATTACTTATTGCTTAAAAACCAGAATATAGCCTCAATAATATATATTCACTTATTCCACTTCCACATCTGTACCATATTCCTTCTTGCTTTCTTTGTTCCAGGTGTACTGGTTCTTTTTCAGGACTCTGTACTCACTATCTTCTCTTCTACCAGGGGTCTTTGTGCTTGTACTTTTATCTGCTTGGAATGTTTATATTTCCTTATTTGGCTTATTCCTAGACTTCCTTAGAGCTATTCTCAAGCACCACTTATCTTTTTCTTTGAATTTGAAAATTTTCTTTAAAAAAGTAAAAAGAGTTCAGTGAACCCTTCCCCTCACATATCCTTTACCCAGCTTCAAAAAATATCATAATTTTTTTAATAGAAAAGTTTTCTTGGCCTCAGAAACTCTTCAAATCACCCTATGAAAATTAAGGCTGTGCTATTAAGTAACTTGAGAACTGCACTGGTGTCTATCAAAGAGTGGATATTAACTAAACAGTTAAGTTTTAATTGCATTTCTTCAGTCTCATACTGTATGACTGAGTGTTCAATCAAAGAAGAAGAAACATGTCTTCTAGACATAAATAAGAGACATGTCTTAGGAACCCGACATGCAATTTGTGTGATGCAGCTAAAGCAATGCTGAGCTTTTTATGGTACTAAATGTGTACATCAGAAAAGAGGGAAAGTCTCAAATTAATAGTCCATGATCTCACATTAAAAAACTAGACAAACAGCACAATAATCCTAACAGAAACAAAAGTAAAAAGTAGAAATCAATTAAATTAAAACCAAAAAAACAAAAGAGAAAAATCAATGAGAGAAAAAGCTGGTTGACTGAAAAGAGCAGTAACATTGTAGAACCTCTAGGAAGAGTGAATAAAAAAAAAAAGAGAGAGTAAGAGGACAGAAATGACCAATATAAAGAATAAAACAGGTCTATAAATACAGATCCTAAAGACATCAAAATGATAATAATGGAATGGTCTGAACATTTTTACACATATAAATGTGACAACTTATATAAAATGCACTAATTGTTAGAAAAGTAAAAATACCACAATTCACCTAATTGAATTAATTTGAATATCCATATATATGAGTTAAAGAAATTGATTTGTAAAACTCCCCAAAAAGAAGTCCCTAGGCCCAGATGGTTTCACTAGATAACTCTACCAAACATGTAATGAAGAATAAACACCACTTCTATACAACCTCTTCCAGAAAATTGGAAGGGACACTTTCCAGCTAATTTTATGAGGCCAGACTTATGCTAATACGAAAACCAGACAAAGGTAGTACAAAACTACAGACCAATTTCTCTTATAAATGCAAAACTACTTAATAAAATATTTCAAATAGAATCAAATGATAAATAAAAAGAAGTATATGACATTACCAAGTAAGGTTTATTCCAAGTATGTAAGGCTGGTTCAATATTTGAAAACTAGTCAACAAAGTCTACTATATTAATGGAGTAATGAAGAAAAATCATGTAATCACAGCAGTATATACATAAAAGGTATTTGACAAGATTCAATATCCATTCATAGTCAATATTCTCAGAAAACTAGGAATACAGTAGAAGTTCCACCATTGGATGAAGCATATCCACAAAGGACCTGCTAGGATCATTTGGTGAAAGAGGTGTTTTCCCCTGAAGGTTGGGAACAAGGCGAATGACTACTCTCACCACTCGTACTCTACACAGTACTAGAAGTCCTAGCCAGTGTAATATGGCAAGAAAAGGAAATAAAAGGCATATAGATTAGAAAGGAAGACAGTAAAATGACCCTATACATAGATCACATGACAGCTTATGTTAAAAAATCAGAAGGAATCTACAAAAAGCCTTCCTAGAAAGTTCAGCAAGATCTCAGCATAAAAGAACAAACATACAAAAATCAATTACATTTCTATAGACTAGCAACCTTTGCATGCAAACAGAAATTTAAAACACAATGCCATTAACAATTATCCAACCAAATGAAATACTGCGGTATACATATAACATGTACAGGACTTTTATACTGAAAACTACAAAACACTGAAGCAAGAAATCAAGATCTAAGTAAACGGAGAAATATCTTGCGCTTATGGATTATAAAACTTAAAATAAGACTCAAAGCAGTAAAGATGTTAACTGTCACAAAATTGAAAATTTATAGCTTTAATTCCTATCAAACACTAAGATTTTAACATAATGAAATTATTACAATATGTATATGCAAAGGCGAAGTAACTAGAATAGCTAAAACAATATTGAAAAAGAAATATAATGTGGGAATATAATAGTCTCATACAAGGCAGTCAACTGATTTTTGACACAGGTGAAAAAGCTATTCAATGAAGGGTAATGGTGCTGCATGGAGCAAATGGATATCCATAGGCAAAAAAAAAAAAAAATCTCAACTTACACTTCACGCCCTATACAAAAATTAACTCAAAATGCACCATAATTAAAATGTAAAATATATTACACAATTTTTAAAAAGAGGAGGAAATCTTTGGTCCAAAGACTTAGTGAAGAGTTCTTAGATATGACAAAAGTTTTACAAAACTGATAAACTGGACTTCACCAAAATTAAAAACTTATGCTCTTCAAAACATCCCATGAAGATGATGAAAAGACAAGTTACAGATTGGTATAAAAATGTGCAAACCACACATCTGATAAAGAACTCATATCTAGACTATCTAATTTCTCAAAAGTCTATGGTAAAACACACAAACTTCCAATTAAAAAATGGACAAAAGCCATGAACAGACATTTTACTAAGGATACACAGATGGCATGTAAACACATGAAAAGATATTGATTATCAGTAGCCATTAGGGAAATGCAAATTAGGATCACTATCAGATATCACTATACACCTATTCAACCACTAATATATAAAATAGCAACAATGCCTAGTACTAGAAAGGATAGGGAATAACTGGATCCCTCATACATTGCTGGTAGAAATGCAAAATGGTACAGCAACTCTGGGAAATAGTTTGGCACTTTCTTAAAGAATAAAACATAACTTACCATACAATCCAACAATCACACTCTTAGGTACTTATCCTGGAAAAACTTATGTTCACAAAATATCTGAACATGAATGCTCACATCTTTATAATAGCCCCAAACTGGAAACAAACAAAATGTCCTTGAATAGGTAAATGGCTAAACAATGACATTCATATAGTGAAATACTACAGAGCAATTAAAGGAATGAACTATGGATACACTACAACTTGGATCTCAAGAGCATTATGCTGAGTGAAAAAGGCAATCTCAACACATCAAATACTGTATGATTCCATTTATATAACAGTCTCAAAGTGACAAAATTATACAGCTAGCAGATGAGCAGTTAGCAGAGATTAGGGACAATGTGAGAGACGGCATGGGTGTGACTATGAATGAGTAGCACCGAAGAGATCTTTGCGGTGATAGAACAGTTCTGTATTGCAACTATGGTGGTTACACCAATGTCCACATGTGATAAAATGGCACACAGCTATTCACACACATTGTGCCAGTGTCCACTTCCTGGTGTTGATACTGTAGTATAGTTATATAACATGTGACCTTTGGGGGAAACTAAGGAGCGGACACAATTTTTGCTAATTCCCATAAATCTGTAATTATTTCAATATAAAAAAAGGTTTCTTAAAATATATGCAAAAAATTAAAAACTGAAAACATTTTCTCTTAAAAAGGGAAGTGAGAGATAGCAAGAAAAAGTGTGTAAAACATATATCTAATAAAGGTCTGAACTTCTTCGACTAAACAAACAAAAATACTAAAAACTAAACGAAACAAAAATGAGCTAAAGATTTGACTGGTCACTTAAAGAAGATTTATGAATGGCTAAAAAGCATATAAAAAGCATATAAAAAGAGGTTCAATGTTGTTAGTCATCAGGAAGATGCAAATTTAACAATTCCAACTAGAATTGTTAAAAACAGTAAAATTTTCCAAATAATGGTAACCAAAGAGTAATGAGAACTCACAGACATTGTTCATGAAAATGAAAAACTGTGGAGCCAGTTTGAAAACATTTGGCAGTTTCTTATAAAGTTATAGACAGATAAACTTATCAGAAGACCTGGCAAGCCCACTCCTAGGTACTTAGACAAGAGAAATGAAAACATATGTTGACACAAAGACTTGTATGTGAAAGTTCATAGCAGTTTTATGCATAAAAGCACCAACTGGGAAAAAGTTCCGTATGTTGACCAACTGGATAAAGGATAACAAATTGCAGTATATGCCCACAAAGGGACACTACTTAGGATAAAATAATAAACCACTAATACACACATGTGCATGAGTTTCAAAAGCATTATGCTAAAGAAAACCAGACAAAAGGGAGTATAAAATTTATGATTCCATTTATATGAAATTGGAGAAAAGGCAAAATTATTACAATCGAAAGCAGACAAATAGTTACCAGGGGTTGTGGGGGAAGGGATTGAGGGAGGGGACTCACTGCAAAGGGCTACAAAGAAACTTTTGGGGGTGATAAAAAGATTCCAAACCATGACTTGGATTGTGGTAATCAATTGTATACATTTTTAAAAACTCATTGATTTGTACATTGAAAGGTGCTGAATTTTATTTTCTGTTAAATACACCTCAATAAAAGTAACTAATATAAAAAAGGAAAACCAGAATTGCACTGTAGAGGGAGTCACACGGTACGGTATGGACAGAGAGAAAGAGGAGAAACAGAACCGCACTCTGGGGGAACCTCATGGTAAGCTGTGCTCACCCACTGAGACGAGGTGGCTGTAGTTCTCCAGCATCACATCTCTGTACAGGGTCCTCTCAACAGGGCCCATGTGCTGCCACTCCTCCTGGGTAAATTCCACAGTCACGTCCTTGAATGACACTGATGCCTGTAACAGTGCATTTCTGATTAATCTGAGTGTTCAGAATCAGGGAAAGGAAAATGTTTTTGGAAACTAACTCATTATGTTTATTGTTGAGAATTTAAAACAAAATGCTACAAGGGATTATTATTATGGCCCTAATTCTGCCTTATTCTTTTGAAATGCATAATTAGCACAAATATTTGTTCTCATGCTCTCGTTTGTATTTATTTTAAAATTATACACATACATTTTTATTTAATATACTGAGGAAGCTTAGTGCCCTTTTAGGTAAAATTATTATAAATAGGATTCCTGCATACGTTTCCCATGGTGCAATCTTGGCTCACTGCAACCTCCACATTCCTAGGTTCAAGCGATTCCCCTGCCTCAGCCTCCCAAGTAGCTGGGACTACTGGTGCACGCCACCACACTGAGCTAGTTTTTTGTATTTTAGTAGAGACGGGCTTTCACCATGTTGGTCAGGATGGTCTCGATCTCCTGATCTCATGATCTGCCTGCCTCAGCCCCCCAAAGTGCTGGGATTACAGGTGTGGGCCACAGCGCCCGGCCGGGAAGTGAATCTTCACAGGAATGAAAATCTGTTCATTATTATCTCGTGCATCTATACACAGAGATGTGGCATGATACGTAACACAAAAAAGCTCAAAAAGCTAAGAAAAAATAATTAAAAGAAATGAACAAAGTCTCCAAGAAATATGAAATTATATAAAATGGCCAAACCTAAGAATAACTGATGTTTCTGAGGGAGAAGAGAAAAAAGTCTAGAAAACTTATTTGAGGAAATAACTGAGGAAAACTTCACTGACCTGGCTAGATATTTACATATCCCAATGTAAGAAGGTCAAAGAACTCTTGGAAAATGCACGGCAAAAAGATCTTCACCAAAGCATATAGTCATCAGGCTGTCTAAAGCCAATATGAAGGAAAGAATTCTAAGAGCACTAAGATAAAAGCATCAGGTAACCTATAAAGGAAAATTTATCAGACTAACAGCAGACCTCTACACAGAAACCTTATAAGCAAGAAGGGATTGGGGGGTCCTATCCTCAACCTTTTTAAACAGAGTACCTGTCAGCCAAGAATTCTGTATTCAGCAAAACTAAGTTTCATAAATAAAGGAGAAATAAAGTCATTTCAGACAAACACATGCTGAGGGAATTTGTCGTTACCAAACCAGCACCATGAGAAATGCTAAAAACCTAGAGAAAGTGAATAAATTCCTGGAAACATACACACTCTGAAATTAAATCAGGAAGAAACTGAAACCCTGAATAGACAACAAGTAGAGAGCTTGAATCAGTAATTTAAAAATTTGAAAATTGCCAACAACAACGAAAAGTCCGGGACCAGAAGGATTCACAGTTGAAGTCTACCAGATATTCAGAGAACTGATCCCAATCCTGCAGAAACTATTCCAAAAGACTGCAAAAGAGGGAATCCTCCCTAAATCATTCTGTGAGGCCAGTATCACCCTGCTACCAAAACCAGGAAAAGATACAACAACAAAAGAAACAACAAACCAATATCCCTGATGAACATAGATACAAAAATCCTCAACAAAACACTCGCTAACTGAATACAATAGCACATCAAAAAGCATATCATGATTGAGTGGGTTTCACCTCAGGGATGCAGGGATGGTTTAACACATGCAAGTAAATAAATGTGCTACATGACATAAATCTAAAAACAAAAATCATATAATCATCTCAATAGATGCAGAAGAAGCATCTGACAAAATCCAGCATACCTTTATAATAAAAACTCTCAAGAAACTAGGCATAGAGAGAACTTACCTCAAAATAATAAAAGCCATATGTGACAAGCTCACAGCCAGCACCACATTGAATGGGGAAAAGCTGAAAGCACTCCCCCTGAGAACAGGAACAAGACAAGGATGCCCGCTTTCACCACTCCTGTTCCACATACTTCTGGAAGTCCTAGCCAGAGCAATTAGTCAAGAGTAAGAAATAAAGGGCATCCAAACTGGAAAAGAAGTCAAACTACTGCCGTTGGCAGATGATGTGATCACATACCTAGAAAATCCAAGACTCCTCCGAAAGACTCCCAGATTTGATAAATGAATTCGGTGAAGTCTCAGGGTACAAAATCAACGCAAACAAATCCGCAGCAATGCTATACCAACAACAACCAAGCTAAGAATCAAATCAAGAACTCATTTTTTTATAACAGCTGCAAAAACAAACAAACAAAAAACGAAAACAAAAAAACACCTAAGAAGATACTTAACCAAGGAGGTGAAAGATCTCTACAAGGAGAATTACATAACCCTGCTGAAAGAAATCACAGATGACACAAATGGAACACATCCCACGCTTATGGATTGGAAGAATCAATACTGTGAAAATGACCATTCTGCCCAAAGCAATCTACAGATTCAATGCAATTCTCATCAAAATACCAACATCTTTTACAGAATTAGAAAAAACAATCCTAAAATTCATATGGATAAAAAAGACCCCAAATAGCCAAAGCAATCCTGAGCAAAAATAACAAATCTGGAGGCACCACCATACCAGACTTCAAATTATGCTACAAGGCTATAATTTCTAAAACAGTATGGTACTGGTATAAAGGCAGGCACATAGACCAATGGAACAGAATAGACAACCAGAAATAAAGCGGAATAGACAACCCAGAAATAAAGCCAAATATGTACAGTCAACTGACTGTTTCCTGGAAAAGACAATTTTTCCATGGACCAGCGGTGGGAGGGTGGGGATGGTTTCAAGATTAAACTGATCCATTTCAGATCATTAGGCATTAGTTAGATTCTCATAAGGAGCACGCAACCTAGATCCCTTGCATGTACAGTTCACAATAGGGTTCGCTCTCCCGTAAGAATCTGATGCTGCTGATCTGACAGGAGGTGGAGCTCAGGTGGTAATGCTTACTGGCCTGCTGCCCACCTCCTGCTGTGCCGTTCCATTGCTAACAGACCAGTACCAGTCAGTAACTCCGTGGATTGGGGACCCCTGACCTGTTTAATAAATGGTGCTGGTAAAAGTGGCAAGCCACATGTAGAATAATGAAACTGGATCCCTATCTCTCACTTTATACAAATATCAACTCAAGATGGATCAAAGACTTAAATCTGCGACCTGAAACCATAGAAATTCTAGAAGACAACATTTGAAAAACTCTTCTAGACATCAGCCTAGGCAAAGAACTCATGACTAATACCCCAAAAACAAATGCAACAAAAACAAAAATAAATTAACTGGACCTAATTAAACTAAAAAGCTTCTACACAGCAAAAGAAATAATTACCAGAGTAAACAACCAACCCACAGAATGGCAGAAAATATTTACAAACTAGACATCTGACAAAGTATCCAGAATTTACAAGGAACTCAAATAAACCAGCAGGAAAAAAAAATCCCAAAAAAAGTGGGCAAAGGCCATGAATTGTCATTTCTCAAAAGAAGATATACAAATGTCCAATAAACATATGAAAATAATGCTCAACATCGCTAATCATCAGGGAAACGCAAATTAAAACCACAATGAGATACCACTTTACTCCTGCAAGAATGGCCCTTATTAAAAAGTCAAAACACAATGGATATTTGCATGGATGTGAAGAAAAGGGAATGCTTATACAATGGTGGTAGGAATGTAAATTAGGACAACCTCTATGTAAAAAGTATGGAGATTCCTTAAGGAACTAAAAGTAGATCTACCATTCCATTTAGCAATCCCACTACTGGGTATCTACCCAAAGGAAAAGAAGTCACCATCAATGAAAAAGAAACCAGCACACATGTTTGAGGCAGCACAATTCACAATTGCAAAGACGTGGAACCAACCTAAGTGCCCATCAACTGAGTGGATAAAGAAAATGTGGTACCTATACACTATGGAATACTACTTAGCCATAAAAAGGAATGAAATAATGTCTTTTGCAGCAACTTGGGTGGAGCTGCAATTCTAAGTAACACAGGCGTAGAAAACCAAACCATATGTTCTCACTTATAAGTGGGAGTTAAGTTATGAGTATGCAAAGGCATACAGAGTGACATAATGGACTTCAGAGATCAAGAAGCGGGAGGGTGGGAGGCTAGGGAAAAGTGCTAGGGATAAAAAACTACCTATAAGGCACAATGTACACTACTTGTCAGGCCATGGGTGCACTAAAATCTCAGAATTCACCACTATAAAATTCATCCATGTAACAAGATGAATCCATGCAACAAGAAACCACTTGTACCCCAAAAGCTATTGAAATAAAACATTTTAAAGAAATGTTTTTAAATATAAAGAAAAGACAGCATTCATTATGATTATTTTAGTCTTGCTCTTTCATTTTAGTTAAGGCCTGTCTTGACTTCTTTTACACCCTGGGATAGTAAAATACATAAAACAAAATGTAAAAGTAAAATGTTCAGAATCTTAGTTGAAAATTTCAGGCCGGGCGCGGTGGCTCAAGCCTGTCATCCCAGCACTTTGGGAGGCCGAGACGGGCGGATCACGAGGTGAGGAGATCGAGACCATCCTGGCTAACACTGTGAAACCCCGTCTCTACTGAAAAATACAAAAAACTAGCCGGGCGAGGTGGCGGTGCCTGTAGTCCCAGCTACTCGGGAGGCTGAGGCAGGAGAATGGCGGTAAACCCGGGAGGCGGAGCTTGCAGTGAGCTGAGATCCGGCCACTGCACTCCAGCCTGGGCGACAGAGCAAGACTCCGTCTCAAAAAAAAAAAAAAAAAAAAAAGAAAATTTCAAATACATTTTATGTTAAAATTGAAAATTTTTCCAGTTTTAGTAAACATACATTATGAAAACTTTTTCATCTTAATAAATATATCTAAGTACAGTGCTAAGTAAGAAGGCAAGTTGCCTCTTCAGTGTTAAAGTGTATTAGCATGAGGATGGCAAGGTGGTGTGAAAATTTATATAATAAATTTTTATAATTTGTGTATGCAAGGTGGTTTTTAAAATAAAATATCTTAGTATCTCATTTTATTTTTCTTTTGGTTTAGACCTTGTCTCTGTATATTTATAAGTGAACGCATACTGACAAAGACAAATCTTGTTTGATAATGGGTAATCAACAAGAAACACTTCCTAAATCTAAAAAAAATAAGAAAATAAAAAACACAAATATAAATGATTACAATTTTCTATGAAAATGTAATGATGGCCGGGCGCGGTGGCTCAAGCCTGTAATCCCAGCACTTTGGGAGGCCGAGACGGGTGGATCACGAGGTCAGGAGATCGAGACCATCCTGGCTAACACGGTGAAACCCCGTCTCTACTACAAAAATACAAAAAACGAGCCGGGCGAGGTGGCGGGCGCCTGTAGTCCCAGCTACTCGGGAGGCTGAGGCAGGAGAATGGCGTAAACCCGGGAGGCGGAGCTTGCAGTGAGCTGAGATCCGGCCACTGCACTCCAGCCCGGGCGACAGAGCGAGACTCCGTCTCAAAAAAAAAAAAAAAAAAAAAAGAAAATGTAATGACAAAAATTATATTGAGAAAGTACAAATCCAGTATAAGCTTATAATAAGTTGAGTAATGAATTGATTAATAAATTTATTCAATAATCAAAATCTTCACACAGAAAGTCTTCACAAGGTCCAAATTCATAGGTGAGTTTCACAAAATCTACATGTAACACAATTTTCTCATTTTTCTAAATTATTAGAAAAGAAGAAACAAGAAAAAGCACCCCATTTCCTTTCATGGGACAACCATGGTACCCTAACTGAACAGGGAAACAGGAAAATATACTTTAATCCAATTTGAGAACACAGAAATAAAAATCCTACATTATTACCAAAAAGTGCTAGGAAAACATGTAAGACGCAAGTTACTACACTCATTAGCAACTAGGGTCTATACAGGAATTCAAGTTACTTTTAGAAAATCCATTATATTATTCACAATATTTACAGATTCATTAAAGGACACAGCTATAGATTTATTCTAATAGATATACAAAAAGTATTTAATATAATTCAATGTGCATTCATAACTAGCATGAGATCTTGGCAAACTGGTAACTGGAGGGAACCTACTAACCCTGACAAACATTATTTACCAAAAGCTGACAGCAAACAAAAGAGTTCATGGTAAAACTGTATATATTTTCCCTCAAGATTTCCTCGATCTATTTCTCCTTTTCCATTTAACACAAGGACCCATCTACACCTCATAAATCCATGACAATACAAAGTGGGGAATGAATAAAGAGCTTACCTGAACTGTGTTCATTTTCTGTGGCTCTTGGGAGAGTGTAGAGAACTGTGAAGCCTCAGCTGGGGGGACAGAAAGAGGAGGTCACACGGTCTGGCCTACCTCACAGCTCCTAGATTCACCTCCCCACATCTCAGCAGCCCAGCTGGGGAGCAGCCTTCCTAAGGTAATAGGGTCCTTCAGGCCTTGAAAAGGCATGAGAAGCACCACGTAGAGGTGGTACTGTCTCTACCACAACTCTGAAATAGTTTTGGGGCTTAAATTGCTATTTTTTATTGAGTGAACATAAACTTTTCCCAGTTGATTTAACAATAATGCACATGTGCTTTTAACACACACAAAGAAATAAAGACAATAGAGGATTCGTTGAACTAAAGTACACCACAGGATAAGACACTATTCTTTCACTAAAATTAACTTAGCAGGCACCGTGGTTCACGCCTGTAACCCCAGCACTTCCGGAGGCCAAAGAGGGAGGATGGCTTGAGCTCAGGAGTTCAAGACCAACCTGGGCAACATGGTATGACCCTGTCTCTACAGAAAATAAAAACTTAAAAAATTAGCCAGGTGTGGTGGCATGTGCCTGTGGTCCCTGCTACTTGGGAGGCTGAGGCAGGAGGATCATTTGAGCCCAGGAGGTAGAGGCTGCAGTCAGCCGTGTTTGTGCCACTGCACTCCTGCCTGGACAACAGGATGAGACTCTGTCTCTAAAACACTAACAGAAAAATATTCAGTGTGCATCATTTATTTTTCTTAGTAATACTGTTTACCCTTGGTATAGACAATCCACAGAAAGTCTTGTAAAAGAGATGAAATACTTTAAGGCAAAGAGTTGTAGTTTTTTTTTTTTTTTTTTTTTTTTGAGACGGAGTCTCGCTCTGTCGCCCAGGCTGGAGTGCAGTGGCCGGATCTCAGCTCACTGCAAGCTCCGCCTCCCGGGTTCACGCCATTATCCTGCCTCAGCCTCCCGAGTAGTAGCTGGGACTACAGGCGCCCGCCACCTCGCCCGGCTAGTTTTTTGTACTTTTTAGTAGAGACGGGGTTTCACCGTGTTAGCCAGGATGGTCTCGATCTCCTGACCTTGTGATCCGCCCGCCTCGGCCTCCCAAAGTGCTGGGATTACAGGCTTGAGCCACCGCGCCCGGCCGAGTTGTAGATGTTTTAACTGGGATGTATTTCCCAAAAGGCCCTTTGGATAAGATGCTTTTGGTGACTCACCTGTGAAAGAATGAACGGAACTGTTTTCCTCCTGGCTCTGCCACAAACGAGGGGTCCCTGGAAACTCACTGAACCTTTCATGCCCAATGTCTTTAAAGCTTTCAAAAGAATCAGAAGTAGATAACCACAGAAAACCCTTAACGTATCATCATGCTGGGATTCTACGAGGTAGGGACAAAGTCTCCAGTGTCACATGTGTTAACAGCAGTATGGCATCTGTAAAGAGTGGAGAACAAAGGGACTGGGGGCTACTTTGGGATCTGGGGACAGACTCTCTGGTTACCACTATCCCCAGACCTCTGCAATGATGTGGCCTTTCCTGAGCAGCCTGTCCCTGGTCCCCGCCCAGCTCATTTTGCTCTTCTCAAAGCTGGCCCAAAACACCCACTGTCATCCATTCTGTGGTGGCTTCTGGAGGCTTCACCACCAAGTCTGGCTCTATCTGGGAAGTAGGATCAAGAACTGCTTCTGACCATACACATCTAGGATCTGCTCCTCTGTGGGCTCTTCTGCCTCTGCTCTGAAGCTCGGGAGGGAGGTCTAGGTCTGAGAGGGGTTCTCTTCCAGGTAAAACTGTTCACAGAGGCCCCTGCTTCCCAAGTCGCAAGGGCTGCTCCGTTCAAGGAGCCTGCGACCTGACCTGAGAAACCATGTTACTGGCAAAAATCTGACTCTTAGAATTCATTATATCAGATTTAAAAGACAGACACCCTGACCATGCAGAAGGGGCCAAGAACCTGTCTGACCCAAGAGATCTGAAGACACACCAGAAATCCAGACGACATCTGACACATGGTAAGATTCCATCTACATCCATTCCCTGAGTATTTGGGGACATGCCATTCTGCTAAGTGCTGTGAAGGCTGCAATGCTGGTTATAGGCAGGTGTGATATTAGCGCCTGAAATGGGAAATAAATCACACGTGCCCTTGAACCCCAGCTCCCTCACTGCTAGCTTGTGACCTGAGCCTCAGTTGTTATATTTAATGCAGATGTGGTTGTGAGGTTTACATAAGGCACCCAATGAATAGAACAAAGTGTCTTCTAAATATAACAGCAGCAGTCGCTCATGGCTTAGCAGCCTACATTCGGCTGTTTGCTTTACAGGTGGTGACTTAAAGTTTTAAAACAACGCCATGAAGCAGTCATTTTCAGATGAGAAACCTGACTCTCCATCCTGGTCCCCATATTCGCCTAGGCTTCCAGTTGACAGAGCTGGAACTTACCCGGGTTTTTCCAGCTCCAGAGCTCGGGGTCTCGATGCAGACCCACCGTCCGGGGATTTCGGGCACGCTGTCGCCCGCGTTACAAATGCGCTTTCCCCTCCCGCCGCCGCTCGCGCCAGGCTCCCGTCCCGCACACCGCGGCCCGCACCCTGCACCTGCTCCCGACCAGCGCTCAGCCCCAGCCGCCCCGGGGGAGCCAGTGGCCGCGGTCCCTCTCCACCGGCCGGGAAGGCCGAGGGCCCGCCCGGTCGCATCCACTGACACTGGGGGCGGGGATCCCACGAACTTCCCGCTGCCTCTCCCACTCCCGGGCACAAACGCGGCCCTCCCGCCCCAGCTGCGCCCCCTCTACTTTGCGAGCCGACCCCAGAGATTCCCAAGCCGCTTCCCGGTAGTCCCGAGAACTCAAATGAGGGGGCGGGGCTTCGGCTGCACAGGCGCAGAAGGAGCCCAGTAGCCCCATCCCAGAGTGCTGCGCGGCGAACCAGACTCCTTCAGGACTACATTTCCCACAAGCTCTTGCGTCCACTTTCGACGTCACTCCTCACGTTTCGGCGATTCAGAACTGGCGGGGTGGAGTTTTTATGAAGAGTCTCCTCTCAGGCTCTCTAAGAACATGGAGAAGGTAAAGGTTAAAACTTGAACGCTACTGAGAAATATAAAGAGTAGCCCTCCGTTGGTTCCCGGTTGAACCAGCATTTTTTTTTTTTTTTTTTGCATAAGACTTTCGGAGATAATTGGGAAGCTGAATATGGATTGGGAATTGCAAATATTGAAAAAAGTACCATTACTTTTGTGAACTGTGAAAAAAGATTAAGAATTTTGTAGAAAAATTGATTTTTTCAAAAAATGGAATCACTACTGAAGTATTTAGCATTGAAATGATATAACTTTTAATTTACTTTACAATTTTAGACATTTTCAACCTGGAACCTCCACCTTGTCTCTTCACAGCCCACCAGACCCATTGACCTGTGAGCCCTGTCCTGGCGCCCCCACGCGTGAGGGTTGTAAGGTGGGTCGAGCCCGGTGCTGCAGGTGTTAGAGAAAAGCTTTTGGTTTTTATCCCCTAATATTGCTTCTTGCCGAATTCTCTTATTGTTTCAATATATTTAATTTTAATGTTAATTATCTTAGGTTTCCACGCTCATAACGAGTTTTCTTGCTTTGTGCTGATTTTTTAAAAAAATGTCCATTGGTTATTAGGGAACAGATGGTGTTTGGTCACATGAGTAAGTTCTTCAGTGGTGATTTGTGAGATTTTGGTGCACCCATCATCTGAGCAGCATACACTGCACCCTATTTGTAGTCTTTTATCCCTTGCGTCCCACCCCCCACCATTCCCCGCAAGTCCCCAAAGTCCATTGTGTTATTCTTACGCCTCTGCATCCTCATAGCTTAGCTCCCACTGACGAGTGAGAACATATGATGTTTGGTTTTCCACTCCTTAGTTACTTCACTTAGGATAATAGTCTCTAGTCTCATCCAGGTGGCTGCAAATGCCATTAATTCATTCCTTTTTATGGCTAAGTAGTATACCATCATATATATACCACAGTTTCTTTATCCACTTGTTGACTGATGGGTATTTGGGTTGGTTCCACGTTTTGCAAAATGTGCTGCTATAAGCATGCATGTGCAAGTATCTTTTTCATATAATGACTTCTTTTCCTCTGGGTAGATACCCAGTAGTGGGATTGCTGGATCAAATGGTAGTTCTACTTTTAGTTCTTTAAAGAATCTCCACACTGTTTTCCATTGTGGTTGTACTAGTTTACATTCCCACCAGCAGTGTAGAAGTTTTCCCTGTTCACTGCAGCCATGCCAACATCTACTATTTTTTGATTTCTTGATTATGGCCATTCTTGTAGGAGTAAGGTGGTTTTGATTTGCGTTTCCCTGGTCATTAGTGATGTTGAGCATTTTTTCATATGTTTCTTGGCCATTTGTGTATCTTTTTTGAGAATTGTCTATTCATGTCCTTAGCCCACTTTTTGATGGGATTGTTTGTTTTTTTCTTTGATGGGATTGATTTGCTTGAGTTTGTAGTAGATTCTGGATATTAGTCCTTTGTCAGATATACAGATTGTGAAGATTTTCTCCTACTCTCTGTGGGTTGTCTCTTTACTCTGTTGACTGTTCCTTTTGCTGTACAAAAGCTATTTAGTTTAAGTTCCAGCTATTTATTTTTTGTTTTTATTGCATTTGCTTTTGGACTCTTGGTCATGAAATCCTTGCCTAAGCCAATGTCTAGAAGGGTTTTTCCGATGTTATCTTCTAGAATTTTTATAGTTTCAGGTCTTAGAATTAAGTTCTTAATCCATCTTGAGTCAATTTTTGCATAAGGTGAGAGATGAGGATCCAGTTTCATTCTCCTACATGTGGCTAACCAATTATCCCAGCACCATTTGTTGAAAAAGGTGTCCTTTCTCCACTTTATGTTTTTCTTTGCTTTGTTGAACATCAATTGGTTGTAAGTATTTGGGTTTATTTCTCGGTTCTCCATTCTGCTCCATTGGCCTATGTGCCTATTTTTATACCAGTACCATGCTGTTTTGGTGACTGTGGCCTTATAGTATAGTTTGAAATCAGATAATGCGATACCTCTAGATTTGTTCTTTTTACTTAGTCTTGCTTTGGCTATGCGGGCTATTATTTGGTTCCATAGGAATTTTAGAATTGTTTTTTCTAGTTCTGTGAAGAATGATGATGGTATTTTGATGGGAACTGTGCTGAATCTTTAGATTGCTTTTGGCAGTAGGTCATTTTCACAATATTGATTCTATGCATCCACGAGCATGGGCTGTGTTTCCATTTATTTGTGTCATCTATGATTCCTTTCAGGAATGTTTTGTGGTTTCCAGCAGCATATCAAAAAGACAATCCACCATGTTCAAGTGAATTTCATAACAGGGTTGCAGGGATGTTTTAACATATGCAAGTCAATAAATGTGATACACCACATAAACTGAATTAAAAACAAAAATCACGTGATCATCTCAATAGACACAGGAAAAGCATTTGACAAAATCTGACATCCTTTTATGATTAGAACCCTCAGCAAAATCTGCATACAAGGGACATACCTCAATGTAATAAAAGCCATCTATGGCAGACCCACAACCAACATAATACTGAATTGGGGAAAAGTTGAAAGCATTCCCCCTGAGTACTGGGATAAGACAAGGATGCCCACTCTCGCCACTTCTATGCAACATAGTACTGGAAGTCCTAGCCAGAGCAGTAAGATAAGAAAAAGAAATAAAGGACATCCAGGCTGAGCACGGTGGCTCATGCCTGTGATCCCAGCATTTTGGGAGGCCAAGGCAGGACAATCACGAGGTCAGGAGATCGAGACCATCTTGGCTAACATGGTGAAAACCTGTCTCTACTAAAAATACAAAAAATTAGCCAGGCATAGTGGTGGGTGCCTGCAGTCCCAGCTACTCGGGAGGCTGAGGCAGGAGAATGGCGTGAACCTGGGAGGTGGAGGTTGCAGTGAGCCGCGATCACACCACCACATTCCAGCCTGGGCGACAGAGCAAGACTCTGTCTCAAAAAACAAACAAACAAAAACAACAACAAAAAAAAAACCAAAAAACAAAAAAGGACATCCAGATCAGTAAAGAAGAAGTCAAACTGTTGCTGTTTGCTGATGATATGATCGTATACCTAGAAAACACTATAGACTCCTCCAAAAAGCTCCTAGAACTGATAAATGAATTCAGCAAAGTTTCAGGATACAAAATTAACTGTACACAAATCAATAGCTCAGCTCTACACCAACAGCAATCAAGCTGAGAATCAAACCAAGAACTTAAGCACTTTTGCAATAGCTGCCAAAAAATTAAAATAAAACAAAAAACTTAGGAATACACCTAACCAAGGAGGTGAAAGACCTCTACAAGGAAAACAACTTTAGTATTTTTCATGGGTTAAAATGAAAGGCAGCAGGTACAGTGGAAGAAGTCAGTGGGTGGGCATTGGTGTCCAACAGGTGCTGGACCTTTGATGGTAAGGCATTGGTTTTGACTTACTAGATTAGTAGGTATGATTATTTTCTAGTTTTTGTTATTAGACCTTAAGACTGCTAAGTAACTCCTTCCATTTCTTGTTAAAGATTGGAAAATTTCATACTCTGTTATCTACACTGACTGAATGAAGTTAGAGTATTTGTTCCTATTTTGTGACTATCTTAAATAATACCTGTAAACAGTAAACTGTTAGTAGTGTTTTGCTGTAATTAAATGTAGTAAGACTTATCTTCCAAATTATAACTGAATTACTTTGTCAAACACTTGTTGAACTTTTTGATTTATCCAAAATTCTATGCTCAGCAGCTGGAGGTAGGAAGAGTAAGGGCCCTCCCTTCCATGGAGAGGCATACTTTCTTAAGAGGGGAATACTCTGCAAGAATTAGTATCATGTAACAGGTGGTGAATTTGACCAAATAGTGTACAAAAACCATTTTTTGGTGTGGCACCTGGCAAAGAGATTCAAGAGGGTAGATGGAGTCAAGCTTGCTGAAACAAGGAAAGAGAAAAGAAGTATTCTAGGCAGACAGCAGGAGTGTAGCAGGAAAATGCCTAGGTGCAGGTCAAATGATTCATAGAATGAAATTAATCAATGTTTGAAATGAATGGAAAGTATTCTCTGAGAGTCTCACGTGAGTAATGTCATGGCAGTCTTATGTAAACATGAAGTGAAAGTTACATTTTTAAGTTGTCTTTGTCATCTGTTTTTAGGGAGTGTGAGAGAATACTAAAGTGATACTCTTTTTATCCTCCACGTAAGAAAACTGGACTAGAGAAACTGATGGCTTCCTCCCTTTTTGGTGACCTAGCAGCCCTGGCACACAGTGTCTCTGAATCTAAAACACTTGTTTTGTCACTATATCTCCTGAAATGATACACTTAGGATTGGTAACTTAGTAAATGCACTAGTCTTATATTCATTGCAATAAAATGCTCTTGTACCAGTGTTATTTTACAATATTACATTTTATTGCAGTAAATCAATAGAAATTGAAATTCTCAGCTGATTTGTATTACTTAAGAAACAATGAAATCTAATTTTAAACTTTTCTCATTTTTTATAAAGGGAATTCATAAAACCCTTGCGAGGTTTGATGATAGGTACTGTATTAAGGGTAGCATTTTATAAGAACCCTTTCTCAAACGTCATCTGTGGAAGGTAAGAGCCTCCAATGGGTTTTCTACAGAGTGTACATGATACCACACTCAGGCAGTTCATGGAGTGCAAGAAATTTCTTAGTGCTTTGTCATCTGACATTTTAACCAAGAAAAAAAAAAATACATGTTGATAAGTTTAACTTATACTTCCCTTTCCCTTCAGGTATCTACTGAGCATTTTTTGAAAAATATAGTTCATGCTCGACAATATTCCTTGATGACAGCACAGCCAGCCAGCCTCATCTTAAACGATGACAGTAAAATCGTGAGTTCAACTATAATGTCAAGGGACAGACCCCTTATTCTAAAATGATTTCAGCCATTTGGTTGTCCTTTTCAGCAATCAGTTTAAGAAATTGGAATCCACTATATATTGATATCTAGATTCTAAATATTAAGTATCAATTTCTCTTTTAATCTTAGATGTCATGGTAGAAGGAAAAATCAGTTAGCAAATAAGCAATCCCAGAAAAAGTGTAGCTATTTATTTGATACCATTTGCCTTACACAATGTTGAACACAATGAGAAGGATAGGTTCCCTTTGTGGAATTTTTTTTTTGTGAAAAATTAGTTTTTAAATGAATTACAGGCCTAAATCAATGTGTACTACTTTGGATACTAATCTTTGAAGAAGGAACAGCTTTTTCTCTTAGCTGGCACCATCGTGTGCCTGCATTTGAATTTCTCTTATTGTGCATGAGCACCTCATGGGCCACAATCAAAGGTGCACTTTTAGAGCACCCTAAGATGAAGTTTATTTTAAAAGGAACAACACCCAACAACAACAGCAGCTCCACTGGGGCTGTCCGGACTATATCATTATCATCTCCTTGGATTGTGAGTGCTGATTTTTATAACACAGTTTGGAAAGTGGTAATTCAGAATATGAATGTCTTTAATTTTACTTTTCATTCTATGAACATAACTAGCTTATAAACAATTTTGTTCCTAATGCACTTGGTTTTAGCTAATTCAATTATCAGTAACTTTAATTAAAAATGACAAGTTTACACTCATAATGTCACTTTCCTCTCTCACTTTTAACGATAGCTGAGATAAAATTGTGTTTCAGCAAAAAGTGGACTCAAACTCTGTCTCAAGTGCAGAGCTTTGGGGCCTATTGAGTAATCACTAAATGTCTGTCTTCAGCCAGGTCTATAAATTCTTGCGAAAAAAAAAAATCACTCTACTTTGGCTAGAGTCCCTGGCTTCTTTTGAATTCAAAATATTTTGATATGTTAGTATATAATTCAAAAGTAGTTTCAAGGATTAATCTTGCTCAAATAAATTTCATGCTTTTATCTTCATTATTCTAATTTTTAGAAGTCCACTTTTGGAAGTAAAGTAAGTTTTAATTTGCCATCAGCAAATTTGAGAAGTGATCATTTGGTATATTGACTATTGGTAAAATGAAGGTTTATTGAGAAAATTAATAGGGCAAAATGCCTTCAAGAAAAGATTCAGAAAAATGTTTATCACAGGTTAGTAGTGCATTGTTGTCAGTGGGACAGGTGGAACTCACTGGGATCAGTTATGCCAGGTTTTTTCCAAATATATGTCTGCAAACCCATGTATGTTTCCACCTCCACCTCCCCTCTATCTCTAGGCACTGAGAAGCCTTTTAGGAAAAGAGCGATGGATGTGAGGCATCTTTATTATTATTATTATTATTATTATCATTATTATTATTTTTAGAGACGGAGTCTCACTCTGTTGTCCAGGCTGGAGTGCAGTGGCGCGATCTTGGCTCACTGCAACTTCCGCCTCCCGGATTCTAGCAATTCTCCTGCCTCAGCGTCCTGAGTAGCTGGGACTACAGGTGCACACTGCCTCGCCAGGCTAAGTAGCGATGGGGTTTCACCATATTGCCCAGACTGGTCTTGAACTCCTGAGCTCAGGCAATCCACCTAGTGAGGCATCCTATGTGGAGGAAAGCATCCTAGAAGATTCTGATTTTAATCCCAACTCAATCATTCCCAAACTTTGCTGTACATTGAAATCACCTGGGAAGCTTTTACCACCAACCCTGATGTCCAAGGTCACACCCAATGCTAATGAAATCAAAATGTCTCATGTTGAAAGTGAGGCAGTGACTAAAGCTCCTCAGGTGATTTTTTTTTTTTTTTTTGAGACGGAGTCTCGCTCTGTCGCCCAGGCTGGAGTGCAGTGGCCGGATCTCAGCTCACTGCAAACTCCGCCCCCCGGGTTTACGCCATTCTCCTGCCTCAGCCTCCCGAGTAGCTGGGACTACAGGTGCCCGCCACCACGCCTGGCTAGTTTTTTGTTTTTGTTTTTTTTTTTTTAGTAGAGACGGGGTTTCACCATGTTAGCCAGGATGGTCTCGATCTCCTGACCTCGTGATCCAGCCGTCTCGGCCTCCCAAAGTGCTGGGATGACAGGCTTGAGCCACCGCACCCGGCCTCCTCAGGTGATTTTAATGTGCAGCAAAGTTTGAGAGCCACCGCCTAATTTGAGTTTAGGATGACAAACTGCTCCTCTTTGGTGGGACCTTGGGCAAGTCAGTTTTAAGGTTGTTACCATTATCTGTAAAATGAGTGTGGATGAAATGTCACGTAAGGTCATGGGTCCTTTTCACCATGTAACATCAATTCTGTGTTTTTAAAGTTATTTCAGAGATGAAAACTACTTGAAGTACTATAGACATATCCATCTTAAATGTTACAGGCTTTTTAAAAAGTGCTAATATTGTATAGACCTGCTATTGAAATTCAGATTTGCCTTCCCTCAATTATTTTGAGCCTCATTCTAGATGCTGAGGGCAAATGGAAGCACATAACTTATGTAAGAGAACCTCTTGTTTTCTGATACAAAGCATCTGTGGATAACTTAGGGATACAGTAACATAGCTGAAGAGTTGTATCTGTTCAGAAATATTCCACTTCAACTAATTGAAAGTACCTGCCATTGATACTACACTGTATAGTGTTATACTGCTTTGTTAGCACTGCTTATTGTAGGATCGCTGTACCTATCACTGATCTCATGTGTATTTATGTTTACTAATACATGCTGGTTTCGACCCGCAGACCCTGGCTGAATGATGGATGAAGGAATGCACTCAGACACAGGTATCCAGTGAACGAGCGGGCTAGGAGACCAGGCCACTCACAGACACTGAGGAGGGTGCTGTAAAGAGTCAGCAGCCATGGCCCTGACAAGCTGGCGCTACTGGCATTTATTCAGCACAGATTTAATGACAAAGGCTTTGAGTCAACACACTTGTGGATAATTAGCATGGTCACCCTCCCGGGAGAGAGCAGTCCTGCATGCAAATAATCAAAGGTCAGTCTTAGGACAACATGAGAAAACAAGCTATTTAAATAAACTCCTCTACATTCCCGTGTTACTTTTTTTTTACTGTTAACTCAAGGTAAGAGGATCAGGCTGCTTTCAGCCATAACCCTTTCCTAAAGCTTTTATAAAAACTTCTGGCCTTGCAAGAAGGTTTGTATTTTTCCTACAATTTTCTCTTATAATTTCTCCCACCACCCTGACCAAACTCCTACAAATACATTTACTAATAATTATGCAAAAGTGATTTCAAATACTTTTATTTGTTACAAGGTACTTTTATTATGTATTTTTAGGGAGATAATAAAAAATGGGTGTTTAGGAGATAGTGAACTAAACTAAAATGCAGGGCTATTACATCAGATACAGGTGACTTTTTTAAAAACCTGTCTTGTTATTCCAGCTAATTGCTTTGCATGATATCAAGCTCAGTGTTAGGTCACAGCTATAGACATCATCAACTGTATTGGGCCTACTAAAATATTGAAGCAAATTATTTGTGTTTTCTGTGGTCCTTAAGACTCTTTTAATTCTTAAATTGTTGGGAAACCCAAAGAGTATGTGTTTATATTGATTATATTGACATTTATTGTGTGAGAAATATAAAATTGACTTTTTTTCTTTTTTCTTTTTTTTTTTTTTTTTTTTGAGACGGAGTCTTGCTCTGCCACCCAGGCTGGAGTGCAGTGGCCGGATCTCAGCTCACTGCAAGCTCCGCCTCCCGGGTTTACGCCATTCTCCTGCCTCAGCCTCCCGAGTAGCTGGGACTACAGGCGCCCGCCTCGTCGCCCGGCTAGTTTTTTGTATTTTTTTAAGTAGAGACAGGGTTTCACCGTATTAGCCAGGATGGTCTCGATCTCCTGACCTCGTGATCCGCCCGTCTCGGCCTCCCAAAGTGCTGGGATTACAGGCTTGAGCCACCGCGCCCGGCCAAAATTGACTTTTTTTCAAAATCTATTTTTGGTTTAGATTTCACAAGCTTACCACTATTGATATTATGAGCTAGATAATGCTTTGTTGTGAGGACTGTCCTTTGCATTGCAGAAAGTTTAATAGCACTGATGGCCTTTACCAACTAGATGTCAGCAGTAACCCATAAACCAGGTTGTTACAATAGAAAATATTCCTTGAGAATGATATTGCTAACATAATTTATTTTAGGAAAAATTACTTTTCTTTAAAAGTTGAGTAAAAAGTGTGTCATGTATTTATATTATTGAAAATCTCTAATGTTGAGCTTAATAGAAGACAGCTGGATTCTCTTTCTTGGCAATTTGTTTCAAAGAAACAATAAGATGATGTGGCCTCATGCAAATATGTAATTGATAAAAGGTGTATTTTTAATCCTTTCAGACAGTTGTGGGTATTCTTTAATATTAAATCAAAACTTTACAAGTGCTAGTTTCTTAGAGTAGCATTTTACATATTAATAAATGTATTCCATCAATGTTCACTGATCTTTCTTGCACAATAAATGGATCTTTCCTTCCATACTTGCTTTTATAATAGTATGCATAAGTTATTTGGAAAATATTGGTTTATGTTTTATTGTGTCAAAAACTCACTTTTGTTAATATAACCACCAATCTTATTTTAAAAAGTCTAAGTATCGAGAAGCTGTCATGCTTACGGTTGAAGGAACAAGTTTTTCAAAGTCCTCGTGAAAGCTTAAATTTTATCATTGGGAACAAAGGCTTATTTTCCTTGAAGTGACAGCCTCATTTTGTTTTTGAGAATGATAGTTGTACTGTTGTACTTTTTTTTTTTAGACCAAGTCTCACTCTCTCCCTTGGCTAGAGCGCATTGGCATGATCTCAGGTCACTACAACCTCTGTCTCCTGGGCTCAAGCAATCCTCTTGCCTCGGCCTCCTGAGTAACTGGGACCAGAGACGTGTGGCACCAAGCCTGGCTAGTTTTTTTGTATTTTTGGTAGAGACAGGGTTTCATCATGTTGCTCAGGCTGGTCTCAACCTCCTGAGCTCAAGCAATCTGCCTGCCTTAGCCTCCCAAAGTGCTGGAATTTTACAGGCATGAGCCACTGCGCTGGCCCAGTTGTACTTTTAAATAAAAATGATGTTCCATGAAAAAAGTGATTATTCAGTTCACAATTAAATCACAAATTCTTTTTTTAAATGCAACCATACTGCAGTAAGCTTGTTAACTTTCCACTTGTTTAGAATATTAAAAAGAAATATTAAGATTTAATAACACCATTAATTTTTACTGCTTCATCAAAGACATTCTTAAGAAATTCAGCTGCACAAGGATGATACGCAAATTCGTGAAGCATTCCATATTTAAAAAAAGAAAAGAAAAAAAGAAATTCAGGCTATCTTTTTTTTTTTTTTTTTTTTTTAGCTGTAAGGGACAGTAAAGAATAGAATGACTACTAGTGTAGTTTGGTACCACTGCCTTGATTTATGCTGAGAAACCAGCAGTTTTACACACTTTTGCTTTTATACAGTCATGGCAGTGTCAGTGAAAAAGCAGGCAATGTCTTTGTATTACTTTCACAATTTAAAAAAATTTTCTATTAGGTTTCTCAGGGTGAATTAGTATTATTATCAGAACAGTTTTGAACTCTTAGGCTTTTGGAAAAGGGTCTTGGGGATCCCAGAGGTCCCCGGAGCACATTTGGAGAACCACTGATTTATCAAATAGGCACGATGCATTAGTTTTACGAAGTTTAAAGCTCATCAAAGACTGGCTTCTTTTACAATAAAAAGGCAGATGAGTTTTTAATTCAAACTACTGAAAATAAATAAATACTTCATGAGAATATGCTACAGAGATCTAAGGAGAAAGAAAGCTAGGAAATCCGATTCACATTCACATTGATTAAAGTTCTAAAGACTTTATTGCCCACCACTACTGCTTTATAAAACGTTCTTGTGTTTCAATGTATGGTTAGAAGAGTGAAAAGAGATTTGGTTTACTTACTTCTTTAGCATCCAGTTAGAGTTGAGGGGAGAAGGCTCCTGCTGTGCACTAGAATCAAAGCCCTCAATAGGCACTGGACCAGATACAGGCCGTTTTCCAACAGCTGCAAGTCATTTGGAACGCTGAGCACATGCTGAAGGGAAGCAGGAGTGGTGCTTCCAGATGCAGAGAGATAGATGATGCTGGAGGGAAAGCTGGATTGGAAAAGGGAGAGTTTTGAACACGGACATGCCTTTAGTCCTAGCTACCTGGGAGGCTGAGATGGAGGAATTACTTGAGCCCAGAAGTTTGAGTTCAGCCTGGGCCACATGATGAGACCTGGTATCTTAAGAAGATATAAAATAAGGCTAGGTACAGTGTCTCATACCTGTAAACCTAGCACTTTGGGAGCCCAAGGTGAGAGGATTACTTGAGTGTAGGAGTTCAAGACCAGCCTGGGCAATAAAATGAGACCCCATTTCTACTAAAAAAAAAAAAAAAAAATCAAGAAATTAGCTGAACATGGTGGCACATGCCTGTGGCCTCAGGTACATTGTAGGCTGAGGCAGGAAGATCACTTGAGCCCAGGAGGTGGAGGCTACAGTGAGCTGTGTTCATGTCATTGCACTCCAGCCTGGGCAACAGAGTGAGACCCTATCAGAAAAAGATAAAGTGAACCGAAAATGGGCCTGTAAGGACTGTGGTCATTGAAGGGACAAGCTGCCAGAGGAGTGGCCATGAGAGCAGGAGGAAGAAAAGCAGGAGAGGATGATAAAAGGAGAAAGAGTTCAAGATAGGAGAGGCTGTGGTCGCAGAGCTAAATGCGGCTAAGATGTGACTTATTTCATGAACACTCACTGGATGCTGACTCTCTTCTAAGTGCTGGGGTAGAGGAGAGGACACGTGGATCACAGTTCTTGCTTTTATGAGCTTATGTTCTAGTAAGAAAGAATTTAACTATTTTTTCAGGTAGTATCAAATAGCGGGATAAAGGGACACAGAGTGATTGGGGGCTATTTGAGGTGGAATGATAAGGAAGAGCCTCTCTGGAGAGCTGACATTTGAACAGTGACCTGACTGAAGCAAGGACGGGAAACGTGCTGTCTTTACAGGCAAAAAGATGACTGCCAAGACAGAAATGTGTTTCATGTGTGTTGGAGGAACCAACAGCAAGGTGACCAGCATGGTCAGAGTGAAGATTGAGGGGAACAGCAGAGATGAGGCCCCACAGGCAGTGCCATAGCTCATAGGGCCCTTTGGCTTGCAGGTCATAGGAAGAAATTAAGGTTTTACTCAAACTCAGTTTGATAGGAAATTCACGGTAGATCTCGAGCAGGGGAGTGCCATGCTTTAAATGAAGAGGTTATGCTGACTGCTTTGGGGACTACAGGCCATAGTGGAGAGGCAGAGTAGAGGCAGAGAATAGGGTTAAGAAGCAGCTAGGGTAATACAGGTGAGCAGTGACAGATCATGGCTCATGATCAGACGAGGCTGACTATCAATGAAGGTAGACATAACAGGCATTGCACACAGATAGGAGTAGGGTAACTGAAATGCAGGTATTTGGCCCCAGCACCAAGGCAAATGGCAATGTGTGAAGAGCTCCAGTTTGTCAGCATGATGGCACCAGAGGCCTTGGCAGGAGGAGCCGTGAGAGAGTCATGTCAGCAGGGCAGGCAGTGGAGGCGAAGGAGAGACGGAAGCTGAGGAGCTGGCATGAGGGCATGGTGCTGTGACACCAGTGAGAGGACACACTTAGAGAGTAGTGGGGAGTGGGATGGGAACAAAGGAAACACAATTTGGGGGAAATCTCTAGTAGAGAGGAAGAAAATCTTCAGAAAGAGGTGACTGTGGAAACAGTGTTCTGCAAAAGTGAGATGGGAATAACTGCACGGAGGGAAGAGCTGGCATCAGTGGGAATAAAGAATTCTGTCTCAAACTGACAGAAGAGCACGTGGCATGGATGAGTGTCAGCAGGTCAGCAGCTTAGCAGGAAAGGGGACGGGAAGCAGAGGGCTTGCTGATGTTGTTCCAGTGCTCTCTGATTCCTGTACCATTGATCCCAGAAAGGGAGGTTCATTCTTGAAATACTTGAGCCAGATGTGGTGGCTCACGCCTGTAATCCCAGCACTTTGGGAGGCCAAGGCAGGCGGATCACCTGAGGTTGGGAGTTCGAGACCAGCCTGACCAACATGGAGAAACCCCATCTCTACTAAAAATACAAAATTAGCCGGGTGTAGTGGCGCATGCCTGTAATCCCAGCTACTTGGGAGGCTGAGGCCGGAGAATCGCTTGAACCTGCTAGGCAGAGGTTGCGGTGAGCTGAGATCGGGCCATTGCACTCCAGCCTGGGCAACAAGAGTGAAACAGCATCTCAAAACAACAACAACAACAATGAAACAAAACCAAACAAAACAAAATAATACTTGAGAGCACAGAGTTTGGGAGAAAGGGAGCAGAATCTCTGTAAAATGTGATGTTCAATAACCATTTGTTTTTGAAAACATATTTGAGTTTGGTAGCTTAGATCTGGCAATGTTCTCCCATCTGAAAACCACCAGACAAGAAATAAACTTGCTTAAAATAAGCTTTTTTCATTTTGTTTTGACTTAAAGAGTTCAAGTAGCTCATGGATATACTCTTCTGCAGAGCAACCTCTGAGGTAGCAACACCTCGCAGCTCACCTTTAATCTCTACTCAGCCGTCCACTTTGCCCAATTCTTTGTAGGATGGATGTTTGATAGATGTAAAGTAATTCATGAGATTGTCTCACAAACTGCTTGGCAGGTTTAGAAGAATCCCAGGGACACAGAGACTGGCAGTTGTTTCCACCTTAAAACCAACAGAATTGTGTAAGTTGCAGATGATGTAAGACAGAGCAATGTTTATGATGTGATCATGAAGATGTGAAAACTAGGGGCTGTGAGAAGGCCCATTCTTCATACGTGTGTTCCTTATCAAGCCAGCAACTGAATATGGGAATGTTTTACAACCCCAGAGACCTGCGCCTGCCATGCTGCTCTGCACAGCAGCCACTGGGAGGCTCTCTTGACCAGCAGTTTTTTAAGCTCATGCCCTATATAGAAGGGTGTTTTTGCGAAAAGATCAACATTTGCTCACTATCATCACATGGCTTGAACATATTCAAGCGTGACGTGCTTGTAAAGTTCCCATCTGCCTGCCCACTAGGTTGAGACATTACATGTGGTAGGTACTTGAGGGTTTACTGAATGACTTTAATCCACACTGGGCCCGTGTGTGTGCTGCCCTTTACGAGTGTGAGGGTGAGAACACTGCCTGTTTTCATGATGCCCTTGGCTGAGAGGTACCGTCATTCTTGTGACCTAAATTGGCCTGTACGTTTCTGTGGGCAGAGTAGGTAGCAGAAGGATCTGACCTATGATTGTGATTTGGCTTCTTGCTCTGCCTGATCAAGCAAAGTCTCTGTAGAACATAAGAATAAAAGGCAGGTACTTTCTGGTCAAAACCAGAAGAAACTTGTCATTCCTAAGAGTTCTTACTACAGCACTCAAACTAAGCTGAATCAAAGGCCAGTGCTCTATTTTGCAGATTTACATAGAAAGACTTGTTAGTTATGCTGATACCGACATTTGTCAACTGGAAGAGGATCGTCTTGTCAGCCATTTCTCTTGCTGTGGAGCGATGACTAGGAGGTTGCTGGGAGTGTGAAAAAACCGCAGGCTCTCTGAGAACATTTCATCTGATGATATGTGAGTTTGTAAGGTTTCTGTGAACTTTCTGATCATTTTTCAATACTTTTTTTGTGCCCTTAAACTTAACACTTTAAGAAATTTTTTTTTTTTTTTTTTTTTTTTTTTGAGACGGAGTCTCGCTCTGTCACCCAGGCTGGAGTGCAGTGGCCGGATCTCAGCTCACTGCAAGCTCTGCCTCCCGGGTTTACGCCATTCTCCTGCCTCAGCCTCCCGAGTAACTGGGACTACAGGCGTCCGCCACCTCGCCCGGCTAGATTTTTGTATTTTTTAGTAGAGACGGGGTTTCCCCGTGTTAGCCAGGATGGTCTCGATCTCCTGACCTCGTGATCCACCCGTCTCGGCCTCCCAAAGTGCTGGGATTACAGGCTTGAGCCACCGCGCCCGGCAAGAAATATTTTTAAAGGTTACATTGTGCAGATGATGGAAATGGACATAAGAACCACATCTTTCTATCAGCTTTAGAATAACAGTTCATATTTTTCATTGTTCATTGGTAGGTCTTGGTAAATTGCTTTTATAATAATCTGCTCATAAATTGAAAAGTATTTTTCTGGTGATTTTTGGCAAGTATCTTCCAAGTATACTATCAGAATATAATAGTATAGTAAATATATTTATGGCTTTCTAGGGGCTGTCTGCAAATTCCAGTCTCTCTTTAAGGAACACATGTCTGGCCTTTGAAATAATTGGCCACTGACAGGTCTAGGGCCTCTAGACTGTGAAAAATATATAGCTTCACCCTGAGTCAAACATTGTGTATTTGCTCTTGCCAGTGTTCCCCCTGCCTTTTCTGGAGATCTGCTTTATAGAAACCTTGACATACAGAATAACCACAGATCCCTGTGCCCCTGTCCCCTCCCCCAGGGGTGTTGCCTGTGTTTAGAGATCAGGCTGATGAGTTAGAAGCTCTCCGCAGGCAGTCTGAGAAGCATTGCATTGCTGGACATCACCCAATGCTCACCTCACTCAAGAGCTTCCTAGGTCACTCATACAACCACAACAGCCCTTTGGGGTCCCTGAGTTACCTATGAGAGTGCAGGAAATCATCTCACCCCACTTAAAATGGCTTTTATTCAAAAGACAGGCAATAGCAAATGCCGGTGAGGATGCAGAGAAAAGGTAACCCTCGTACACTGTTAGTGGGAATGTAATTTAGTACAACCACTGTAGAGAACAGTGTGGAGGTCCTCAAAACTAAAAATAGAGCTACCATATGATCCAGCAATCCCACTGCTGGGTATATACCTAAGAGAAAGGAAATCAGTATTATCAAAGAGATACTTACATTCTCATGGATATTGCAGCAGTGTTCACAACAGCCAAGATTTGGAACATCCCGAGTGTCCATCAACATATGAGTAGCCAAAGAAAATGTACATATACACAATGGAGTACTTACTATTCAACCGTAAAAGAGAATGAGATCCTGTTATTTGCAGCAACATGGATGGAAATGTTAAGGGAAATAAGTGAAGCAAGAAAGACAAACTTCACATGTTCTCACTTGTGGGAGCTAAAGTAGAAGAATTGTTAGCAGAAGCTAGTAAAGATAGTATGGGCGATGGTGGGGGGTAAGGAGTAATGGTTAATAGGCACACACACATAGTTAGAAAGAATAAATAAGATCTAGTATTTGATAGCACAACAGGGTGACTACTGTCAATATTTATTTAATTGTACATTTTACAGTACCTAAAATAGTATAATTGAACTATTTGTAAAACAAAGGATAAATGCTTGAGGTGTGATGGATACTTTATTTACCCTACAGTGACACATTGTAGGCCTGTATCAAAATACTTTATATACCCCATGAATATATACGCCTACAATGTACCCAAAAATTTTTTAGAAGACTGTCATTCAGAATTACGACACTGTGTGTTTCAACTGAAGCAAGGCTTCTTGTGACTAAGAAGAGACTAGTGACGGTTGGTTGCTGTTGAAATGGCTGCTAAATTACCACTTTGCTAATAGTATAAAAAGTGAGTTGTCGGCCGGGCGCGGTGGCTCAAGCCTGTAATCCCAGCACTTTGGGAGGCCGAGACGGGCGGATCACGAGGTCAGGAGATCGAGACCATCCTGGCTAACACGGTGAAACCCCGTCTCTACTAAAAAATACAAAAAATTAGCCGGGCGAGGTGGCGGGCACCTGTAGTCCCCGCTACTCGGGAGGCTGAGGCAGGAGAATGGCGTGAACCCGGCAGGCGGAGCTTGCAGTGAGCTGAGATCCGGCCACTGCACTCCAGCCTGGGTGACAGAGCGAGACTCCATCTCAGGAAAAAAAAAAAAAAAAAAAAAAGTGAGTTGTCATGGTGATATCGCTAACAGCCATTTTAGTAAAGAACATAACAGCAAATGAATTTGAACCAAGTAGAAGTACTTTGAAAGCTGCAGAAGCTAACATGCCTTTAATACTACAGTTGTCATCAGTCTATAAACTGGTTTCTTGAAGGAAGCAAAATTCATAATTATGAACATGTAGCTTGCTATAATGGCAGCTAAATTGTTCTCAAAACCTGCAACTAATCTGGCAGCAGGGGGGTGACTCTAGCTCTAGTTACAAGGTCAGAAAATACACTGGGAAATGTGCAGGTTTCCAT
This sequence comes from Trachypithecus francoisi, assembly GCF_009764315.1. Lineage (NCBI taxonomy): Eukaryota > Metazoa > Chordata > Mammalia > Primates > Cercopithecidae > Trachypithecus > Trachypithecus francoisi. Next base: position 2,059,290 of record NW_022681461.1, read on the forward strand.
AGATGTGAGCTCCAGAAGCAGTGGTGGCAGAGGCCAGCTCCAAGACGCCCAGTTCTACACAATGCTGTTTGTGAACGCAGAAGCACCAGGAGCTATGCTCTGAACAGGAGCAATGTTCATGATCTTTGGAAATTGAAAAGCATTACAACAAAATACTTAACGTACATGTATCTTGTCCCTCTGCTGTTGATTATTTATAATGGTCTCTTTTTGACTATAAATTGAACCATTTAAAAATTAGTGTCTATCAGATTTTTCTTAAAACTTTTTGACATGTATTTGTCTTGTTAGAATATATTTTCTTTCAGGAACGTTACTAATTATCAGGGACATGCAACTGAAAATCACAATGTGATACGACCTTGCTCCTACAGGAATGGCCATAGTTTAAAATTAAAAAAAAAAAAAAAAAAAAAAAAACATGTTGGCATGGATTTGGTGAAAAGGGAACACTTTTACACTGCTGATGGGAATGTGAACTAGTGCAACCACTATGGAAAACAGTGTGGGGATTCTTTAAAGAACTAAAAGTAGAACTGCTGTTCAACCCAGCAATCTCTCACTACTGGGCATCTACCCAAAGGAAAATCAGTCATGAAAAAGACACATGCACATGCATGTTAATAGCAGCACAATTTGCAATTGCAAAAATATGGAGCCAGTCTAAGTGCCCATCAATGAATGGGGAGCTAAAGAAAATGTAGAATATATACACCGTGGAATACTGCTGAGCCATAAAATAGAGTGAAATAATGGCCTTTGCAGCAACTTGGATGGAGCTGGTGGCCATTATTCAAAGTGAAGTAACTCAGGAATGGAAAACCACATATCATATGTTCTCACTTATAGGTGGGAGCTAAGCTATGAGGATGCAAAGGCATAAGAATGATATAATGGACTTTGGGGACGTGGGGAGGAAGGCTGGGAGGGTGGTGAAGGATAAGATTACATATTGGGTACAGTGTACACTGCTCAGGTGGTAGGTGCACCACAAGCTCTGAAACCATCCCTAAAGAACTTATCCATGAACCAAAAACCACCTGTACCTCAAAAACTATTGAAATAAAATTAAAAACCATTATTAGTAAAGAAATATATATATATGCATACATACATATACACATACCTACACACATACATGTTCATACATAAATATATAAAATGTGTATATATATATATATATTTGTGTATATACACACATTTAATTTAAACTGAGCAGCTCCTATTCAGAAAATTTGCTGTGCCTGTAAAGGGTATGCTATTCAGCCATATATAAAACAAAGAAAACTGAGAACATGTATATCCTGTAGGCATAATGGTTTTCTTTGATAACTAAGCCTCTATTAATAAACATGATGATTCTATAAAATACGGTATTTTACACAATTAAAATATGTTTTTGGAAAAACATAAAAGAGATTATGAAGTGCATATATTCCTATAGTAAATTAAGTCCTGATTAGCTGATTATGAAAACATTATCTGATTTACATTTCTATAGCCTTATGGTTATATGAATAGGAAATTAATGCTGGAAGGAGATTCAGTCAGGTTTTCAGTTAAATGAGAAAACCACATACCTGCTTATGTCTTAACTGCTCTTCATTACCAGAGAACATCAAGCGTTTACTGACTTAGCCAGTGGATAAAACATTAAAACTTTAAAACTAAGAAACCAAATGTGTTGTTCAGGTATTAATTATTTTTATACAATTAAGTCTTTACAGGAATTACTGTGCAAGTGGTAAGATTACTCTAGTTTATATTTATTTAAACATTGGACAAAGTGCTGGATACAGTGGCTCCCATCTGTAATAATAACAGCACTTTGGGACACCAAGGTGGGAGTATCACTTGATCACAGGAGTTTAAGGCCAGCCTGGGCAAAAAGTGAGACCCTGTCTCTGCAAAAAGAATTAAACAACAACAACAAAACAGCTCAGCTCAGTGGCATGAGCCTGTAGTCCCAGCTACTTGAAAGGCTTAGGTGAATGGATCACTTGAGCCTGCAAGTTTGAGTCTGCTGTGAGCTAGGATCATGCCACTGCACTTTAGCCTGGGTGACAGAGCAAGACCCTGTCTCTTAAAATTAAAAACAAAAAAATGAGCAAACACCTTTGGCCAGGGCAGCTGAATAATCATGTGGCAGAGGGCTGCTCCCAGCCTGTTCTTCTCTCAGTGCATTCACCTCATCCCGACATTCTCTTCTGACCGGGGTGAGAGAGGCTGCCCACCTTAGAGTTTCATTTCCAACGCAGGAGAAACATTGTGTGATACGGTCTGGCTGTGTCCCACCCAAATCTCATCTTGAATTTCCACGTGTTGTGGGAGGGACCCAGTGGGAGGTAACTGAATAATGGAGGCGGTTCTTTCCCGTGCTGTTCTTGTGATAGCGAGTAAGTCTCATGAGATCTGACGGTATTATAAGGAAGAGTTTCCCTACACAAGCTTCTCTCTTTGCCTGCTGCCATCCACATAAGATGTGACTTGCTCCTTCTTGCCTTCTGCCATGATTGTGAGGCCTCCCCAGCCATGTGGAACTGTGAGTCCAACAAACCTCTTTCTTTTGTAAACTGTCCTGTCTCGGGTATGTGTTCATCAGCAGCGTGAAAACAGACTAATACACGGTATAAGTCCAGCACCCTACCAAAAGGCATATTATAAAATGGGTGTAGTCTGGCCAAGATGTCTCTCTTTGATCTTTCTGCCTTCCTAAGTTTAAAGAGTATTCCTGCCCTGTAATAGTGACAGCTAGTAAATGGCATCCACCATTTCTGTCATCTGATCACTATTGTGGTGCCTTGTGAGTGAGCATGGGGTCTGAGTTGTGCAGCTGCACTAAGGGAACTCTGAAGAATGAGCCCTATATCAGCAGCACAAGTGCATTAGAGGATATCACCTTTCTGCTCATCCCAAACTTGGGGTGCTGGATGCAGAATGGACTGTAAGCAGCTGTGCCCTGTTTGGACATTAGTGTAGGAATCCAACTGGATAGCCTTCATTTGTTTCAAAGCAGAATTTAGAGCCATTCTAGTAGCTCAGCATGATATTTTTAAATAAATGGAGAAAAATTTTATTAACTGACTTAACAAAGAAACACTGCCTATTAAACTCATATAGTATTGTTTAAAGAGTATCTACAGGTCGGGCGCGGTGGCTCAAGCCTGTAATCCCGGCACTTTGGGAGGCCGAGATGGGCGGATCACGAGGTCAGGAGATCGAGACCATCCTGGCTAACACGGTGAAACCCCGTCTCTACTAAAAACTAGAAAAAACTAGCCGGGCGACGTGGCGGCACCTGTAGTCCAGCTACCCGGGAGGCTGAGACAGGAGAATGGCGTGAACCCAGGAGGCGGAACTTGCAGTGAGCTGAGATCCGGCCACTGCACTCCAGCCTGGGTGACAGAGTGAGACTCCGTCTCAAAAAAAAAAAAAAGAGTATCTACAAAATTCTAACCTCAATGTTTTCTTGCAAAAGAAGTGGAAATAAGTAGATAGACTCTCAAAGAATCTGAGAAACACAAAATATTCATAAGTAGCATAAGTTTTACATAGGTGCATTTTTGAAGATTATACAATAATCAGTTTGCATCAGCCCTTCCAGTTTAGGAATACTGATAGGATTTCCCTCCGGGGGAGTTTTCACATAAATTTTGAAGAAATTGTTAAAACTGAAAATTTTCCTGTATGTTGTAATCTACTGGGGTTCCAATCCAGTGTGCTTTCTTATATTTATAAGGTCCAACTACAATGTGTGCTATCATAGGTCTTGGAGCAAATATCGCATAAATGAAGGCATTTCTGCATTCTATACGTTCATAGGTTTTATTTCAGAAATGAGTTCTTGTCTTCATGTGGCACTGGAACAACTGACGACCCTACCACATGTTTGTATTTATAAGGGTTTTCTCCCTTGAATCCTTTCATGTTTTCAAAGAAATGAAAAAGCTGAAGCCTTGACCATGTTCCTTAAGATTATTTAGTTTTTCTACATATTAAAATTCAAATATGCCTTTGAAAGGATGTGGGAAAATCAAATTTATTAACACTATTTTTACATTCATGTTTTTCTCCAATACAAGTTTTTCTAAGTTTTCAAAGAGAACTGGGAAAGTTGCTTTCTTGTATTTCTTCTATGGATAGGGCTCTTTACAGCATGAGTTCTTCTATGTGTTCTAACAAACTAGAGCATGTGATGACTTTGCCACATTTCTTACATGAGAATAATGGTTTTGAAGATAGCCCAGTTGACTAACATTGTCCTGTGTTGGTTTTGCTGTGTTTCTCCTTCCCCAGGCTTGAGTTGGGAAACCAATTCTCTCACTTAATTAATAATGATGCTGATGTTCCTGGCAGTGTTTATACCGAATGCTACTTTCTGGCAGTGTTTATACCGAATGCTACTTTGACCTTCACGTGCTGGCACACGACAGTAGCCTGTATTTGCCATTTTGTCTTCTTGACATAGTAAGAGCATGGGAGCTGGAGGTAAGGCTATGAAGGTACTAAGTAGGCTTTCAGTCAACACCAGTGCCAACATCTGTGACTAGATCATATTAAGAAGTGATTATAAAAATGAAAAGCTTCAAAATTAACATACTGAAGAGCTTATTAACCTTTCTGCATTCTATTTTCTATATATTTATGGCTTATACAAGGATTCACATTATTTAAAAGTTATAGATATCTCTTCTGAAACCATAATTCAGATTATTTTAATCAAATTTAATTCATTCTTAATTGTTTTCCTTTTGAACCGCTATCCTTTCAAATAGTCATACATAAGTGATTTCTTGCAGTTGTATTCCTGATATCTACATATATAATGAACTTAACATTCTTGACTATTTGTTATCATTTAGTTTGCAAATTTATGTCATTTTCTACTGTATATACCACAGTGCACTGAGTCCCATGAGTTTGTTAGACAAAGCATTAGTGCCTAAGCCAAAAGACCTGCACTTAGACTGTATAAAGTATGTGGGTCTCAAGCACTGGATGCAGTAAGTACATGGGATTCTACCGGAAATAACTTTTATGGGGCAAAGTAATATTCATGGTTTGTGACTTTTGATAGGTACACAGCAAAATTACTCACAACTGACATGGATGAATATTTAAAATAGGCATTTTTGGTAGTACCTGGGAAGCATTTTAAAATAATACATTTTCTAGCATGATTAATGTGCAAGTGAAGTAACACCTTTTGATGCTTTAGTCATTAGACTTATTTGACATTCCAATGCAGTCTGGCATATACCTGTCTCATTAAAATTTGCTTTGAATATATAATAACTACTACAGATTGGGTAGAATTTGAATACATTCATAAACTAACTTTTGCAAAAGTGTACGTTCATTATATTTAAGGAACAAGTGCACAGGTAACAGATGATACTGTTGTTAGAAGCCTGTCACAATACTGTGACATCTTTGGGAGCCCAATTTTTAAATAACTTAATAAAACAAGTTCCCCCTTTGCTCCAGCAATCTAATTATAGCCCTTAAAGGAGACCACCTCAGTGAGTTGACAGAACTTGGCAATGTAAACCTCAGCCAAAGTAGCTGTTACTGAACTATCTAAAGGAGTCTGCATGTGTGGCTTATCATGGATGGTGATTGTTATAGGTTGGAACCGCTTTTGAAATTGTACCTCTTTTCTATTTGATTGTCTTTCTTAGGTTGTTTCAAGGTTGGAAGACAAAGACTTTTATGGTACTGCCAACAAAAGGAAAAGGTCTTTGAGTGCTGATGATTTAATGGATCTTCAGTGCCTTAAGGCCATCCTCTCCTGAAGGAAGAAGTGAGGGGTTATGTAACATCTGAACCCCTCATCAAAAAAGACAGGAAAATATCATCTTTCCTGCTGAAGAACTAGAAAAGTACATTCAAAAGAAGAAACACCTAAAATTCAAGTTACCTCAAGGACAACTAGGATTGCACTTCATAGAAAAGCATGGGACTTTGTCAATGCAACAACACACTCTTCCACTTTTCTGTCCCTTTTAATGTAAAGAGAGTTATAAAATGCTGGGAATAGGCCCCCCAAAATCTGGCCATAAACTGGCCCCAAACTGGCCATAAACAAAATCCCTGCAGCACTGTGACATGTTCGTGATGGCCATGACGCCCATGCTGGAAGGTTGTGGGTTTACCAGAATGAGGGCAAGGAACACCTGGCCCGCCCAGGGCAGAAAACCGCTTAAAGACATTCTTAAACCACAAACAATAGCACGAGCAATCTGTGCCTTAAGGACATGCTCCTGCTGCAGTTAACTAGCCAGACCCATCCCTTTATTTCAGTCCATCCCTTCGTTTCCCATAAGGGATACTTTTAGTTAATCGAATATCTATAGAAACAATGCTAATGACTGGCTTGCTGTTAATAAATTCATGGGTAAATCTGTGTTTGGGGTTCTCAGCTCTGAAGGCTATGAGACCCCTGATTTCCCACTTCACACCTCTATATTTCTGTGTGTGTGTCTTTAATTCCTCTAGCACTGCTGGGTTAGGGTCTTCCCAACTGAGCTGGTCTCGGCAAGTGGTGCCCATTTGTGGGGGCTCGAATCCAGGTCGAAGGGTAGCCGGAATGACTGTTGGAGAATGTGGAACTAGCTGGAAGACACTCAAGGACTCTTAAAGCAATCCCCGTGGTGAGTAAGAAGGGGAGCTTAGAAGCATCAGGGTAACAATGGAACAAGTGTGGGGTCTCGTTCATTCCACCCTGGAACTTTTTCACACTCATGATGAGGAGGAAGGAGAGTATAACGAAGTAACAGAAGAGATTACAGAGCAGATTTATTTGCCAGCTAAAGCTAAAGCAGCAAAGGAGGGAGAGGTTCATCCCTACCCTTCTGCACCTGCTCCTTATTATTTTGAAGAAAATGACCCTCTGGATCTTTCTTTTCTGGAGGACACTGGGCAAAAAGTAGTTGCCCCAGTGAATGTTTGAGCAGTGCCTTGAGTGACCGCTCTTAGTTCTATTCAGGCAGGAATTCAGCAAGCTAGACGAGAAGGTGATTTAGAGGCTTGGCAGTTCCCTGTTAGAATACACCCCCCAGATCAACAGGGAAGTATAGCCACATTTGAGCCTTTTCCTTTTAAAATATTCAAATAATTTAAACAAGCTATTCATACCCAAAAAGAATGTAGAAATAATCTGTGAGTCAGGCCGCCAGATAGAGGAAAAAAGAAAACTGCTGAGCCCAAAATGTAAAAAAGGAAAACATCGGGATAATCAGTGTCACTCTAAGTCTGATAAAGATGGGAACTCGATTTGGGGAAACACCATGGGGGGCCTGTCCTGGGCCCTGTTCTAAACAGGGGCATTTCCAGCTCAGGCCATTTTCTGTCCCTCACCACAGCCGGTAGTGCCACAGTAGATTTATCCTGCACAAAAGCTGTGCGCCTTCTGCCTGGGGAACCCCCACAAAAGGTCCCAACAGGAGTATGTGGACCCTTGCCAGTGGGGACAATAGGATTACTTTTTTTTTTTTTTTTTTTGAGACGGAGTCTCGCTCTGTCCCCCAGGCTGGAGTGCAGTGGCCAGATCTCAGCTCACTGCAAGCTCCGCCTCCCGGGTTCACGCCATTCTCCTGCCTCAGCCTCCCGAGTATCTGGGACTACAGGCACCCGCCACCTTGCCCGGCTAGTTTTTTTTTGTATTTTTTAGTAGAGACGGGGTTTCACCGTGTTAGCCAGGATGTTCTCGACTCCTGACCTCGCGATCCACCCGTCTCGGCCTCCCAAAGTGCTGGGATTACAGGCTTGAGCCACCACGCCTGGCCTAGGATTACTTTTAGGAAGGTCTAGTATAAGTTTAAAAGAGGTACAAATACATACAGGAGTCATTGATTCAGATTACAAAGGGGAAATTCAAATTGTTGTATCTACTTCTGTTCCCTGGAAAGCAGAGTCAGGAGAGCACATAGCACAGCTCCTGATTGTGCCATTATGTGGGAATAGGAAAAGTGAAATTCATTGAACAGGAAGATTTGGAAGCACAAATAAACAAGGCAAAGCAGCTTATTGGATAAATCAAATTACTGATAAACATCCTACCTGTAAAATAACTATTCAGGGAAATAAATTTAAAGGTTTGGTAGATACAGGAGTAGACATTTCAATCATTTCTCTATAGCACTGGCTGTAGAGAATTCTACAGTGTGGCCAATTCAACCCACTCAATTTAACATAGTTGGAGTTAGTAAAGCCGCTGAAGTATATCAAAGTAGTTATATTTTGCATCACGGGCCCAGTGGACAACCTGGGACTATTCAACCAATTATAACTTCTGTACCTATAAATTTATGGGGGAGAGGTTTATTACAACAATGGGGAGCACAAGTTCTAATTCCAGAAGAATTATACAGCCCTCAAAGTCAACATATGATGGATGAAATGGGGTATATCCCTGGAATGGGACTAGAAAAAAATTTGCAAGATTTGAAAGAACCGCCTCAAGTGGAAAGACAAAGTTCCTGTCAAAGATTAGGATATCATTTTTGATGGCGACCATTGTTAAGCTTTCAGAACCTATACCTTTAAAATGGTTAGCAGATAAGCCAATTTGGATAGAACAATGTCTGCTAAGCAAAGAAAAACTGGAGGAGTTAGAGAAATTAGTTACTGAACAATTAGAAAATGGGCACATAGCTCCAACATTTTCCCCTTGGAATTCTCCTGTTTTCATAATTAAGAAAAAATCAGGTAAATGGAGAATGTTAACTGACTTAAGACCAATCAATTCAATTATACAACCTATGGGAGCATTACAGCCAGGATTGCCTTCTCCTGCTATAATTCCAAAAAAATTGGCCTTTAATAGTCATAGATTTAAAAGACTGTTTCTTTACTATCCCTTTAGGTGAGCAAGACTGTGAATGGTTTGCATTTACAATTCCTGCAGTAAACAACCTACAGCCTGCTAAGGGTTTTCACTGGAAAATGTTGCCACAAGTCATTTTAAACAGTCCAACAATTTGCCACACGTATGTAGGGCAAGCAATTGAACCTACTAGTAAAAAATTTTCACAGTGTTACATTATTCATTGTATGGATGATATACTTTGTGCTGCCCCCACTTGAGAAATATTACTCCAATGTTATGATCACTTGCAAAATTCAGTTTCTCGTGCTGGTTTAATTATAGCTCCTGACAAAATGCAAACTACTACTCCCTACTTGGGGACCTTAGTAAATGACACTACCATTGTGCCACAGAAAGTAACCATATGTAGAGCTCAATTGAAAACATTAAATGACTTTCAAAAATTACTAGGGGACATTAATTGGATACGACCTGCTCTAGGCATTCCTACCTAGGCCATGAGTCATCTGTTTCCTATCCTTAGAGGAAATCCTAGTCTCACTAGCCCTCGGCAATTAACAAAGGAGGCAGAGGCAAAGTTAAAACTAATTGAGAAGCAAGTCCATAAAGCTCAAATAAATAGAATAGATCCAGAGAAGGCTCTAGATTCGCTAATTGTTCCAACTCAGCATTCACCTACTGGTGTTACTGTCCAAGAACAGGACTTAGTACAGTGGCTTTTTCTTCCACATACGAATTCACGGACTCTAACTCCTTATTTACATCAAATTGCTACCACGATAGGGATTGGGAGAACTCAGATTGTTAAATTACATGGATATGATCCTGGAAAAATTATTGTCCCTCTCACGAAGGCACAAATACAGCAAGCTTTTATAAATAGTCTTACATGGCAAACCCATTTAGCTGACTTTGTGGGTATTCTTGATAATCATTTTCCTAAAATGAAACTGTTTCCGTTTTTGAAATTAACTAGTTGGATTCTAGCTAAAATAACTACATTTAAACCAATTGAAGGTGCTGAGAATGTTTTTACAGATGGGTCTAGGAATGGTAAAGCTTCTTATTCTGGCTCGAAAAGTAAAGTTCTCCAGACGCCCTATACTTCAGCTCAAAAAGCAGAACTCGTAGCTGTAATTGAGGTATTGACTGCTTTTGATATGCCTACTAATGTGATTTCTGATTCTTCATATGGGGTTCATTCCACACAGTTAATTGAAAATGCTCAGTTACGATTTCATACAGAGGAACAACTGATGACTTTATTTACCCAATGGCAAACAGCAGTTAGAAGTAGAATGCACCCTTTTTACATCACTCACATTAGGGCTCATATACCTCTTCCAGGACCTTTGACTGAAGGGAATCAAATGGCTGATCGCCTGGTAGCTAATACAATATCTAATGCTAGACACTTTCACAATTTAACCCATGTTAATGCCTCTGGTCTCAAACGCAGATACAGCATTACCTAGAGAGAAGCTAAAGCTATTATTTGACAATGCCCAACTTGCCAAATGGTACATTCCTCATCTTTTTCAGGAAGAGTTAATCCTCAAAGATTGGAACCTAACTCTCTTTGGCAAATGGATGTCACACATGTTCCCTTGTTTGGGAGACTAGTTTACATACATGTATGTGTGGACACCTTTTCTCACTTTGTCTGGGCCACATGGCAATCAGGAGAGTCTTCTGCCTGTGTTAAACGTCACCTTTTGCAGTGTTTTGCGGTGATGGGCATTCCAGCTTCTATTAAAACAGATAATGCCCCAGGCTATACTAGCCAAGCTCTAGCTACATATTTATCTATGTGGAATATGAAAAACATTACTGGTATCCCATACAATTATCAAGGACAAGCCATAGTGGAAAGAATGAATCTCTCCCTAAAACAGCAGTTGCAAAAGCAGAAAGGGGGGAAATAGGAAATATGGAACCCTACAGATGCAACTCAATATAGCATTATTAACTTTAAATTTTTTGAGCCTGCCTAAAGACCAGATGTTCTCAGCAGCTGAACAGCATCTACAGAAACCAGCTGCAAAGACAGAAGCAGAAAAATGGATTTGGTGGAGAGATCCGAGAACAAAAAGTTGGGAAATAGGTAAAATAGTAACTTGGGGTAGAGGTTATGCTTGTGTTTCTCCAGGCCAAAATCAACAGCAGATTTGGATACCACCTGAAACTTTATCATGAGCCAGATGCTGAGGAAGAGATTCTGGGAGGATCCCGAGGACCCCCCAGTGGCAACCATGTTGAGACTGATGCTGAGGAGGACCCCAACTATCACGAGCAGCACCCATCGAACCCACCTGGGGACAGATCAAGAAGCTGTCACAGATGGCGGCAGAAGAAAACCTGAGGAAAGCGGGACAACCAGTCACAATGAGTAATTGAATGGTAGCTATGATAGCGGTGATCACCACTGCCGCGAGTATTCCTTCAACAAGGGCTGACACAGAGAGCAATGATACTTGTTGGGCATATTTATCAATCTTAGCTGGTAATAATGTAATAATGCCTACATGTAATCACTCTATGACACAGTTACACCCGCTTTCTGATCTCAGTATTTACCATAATAAATCTGCTCCTATCATTGAGGCATACCGCCCCCAAAAACCTATTTGTAAACAAAATGGAACCTGGCCAGAAATAATGAACGTACTGGTTTAGGAAGATTGCATTGCAGAACAGGCAGAGGTGCTGCACAACGGTTCCTATGGAATCATTATTAATTGGTTCCCTAAGGGGATGTTTAGCTTGAATTGCACCTCTCAGTCTGCATGGCACGGCCACACTATGTTCAGCTGATCTGAACAAAATGGAGAGATGGTAGAAATGATAAGAAGTACGGCAAGAGTTCCTATTGTCTGGAACCATGGCGGTATAGTGGCACCTCAACCTCAAATGATATGGCCCTTTGTAGGAGCTAAACATAAGGATTTGTGGAAACTATTAATAGCTCTTAATAAGACCAAAATTTGGGGAATAATAAAAAAGCATCTAGAAGTACACTCTACAAACTTGTTTTTGGATATTGCAAAATTAAAAGAACAAATATTTAAAGCATCCCAGGCACACCTGACCTTAATGCCAAGAACTAGAGTGCTTAAAGGAGCTGCAGACAAATTGGCAGCTAGTAAACCATTAAAATGGATAAAAACACTTGGAAGCTCTGTGATTCCAATGCTGATTGTGCTTTTAATCTGTGTTGTCTTTGTATAGCCTGCAGATGTGGATCCTGACTTCTGCGAGAGGTAACTCACCATGACAAAGCCGCCTTTGCTTTTATCAGTTTGCAAATCAAAGAAGGGGGACATATTGGGAACAGGCCCCCCAAAATCTGGCCATAAACTGGCCCCAAAACTGGCCGTAAACAAAATCTCTGCAGCACTGTGACATGTTCATGACGGCTATAACACCCACACTGGAAGGTTGTGGGTTTACCAGAATGAGGGCAAAGAACACCTGGCCCGCCCAGGGCAGAAAACCGCTTAAAGACATTCTTAAACCACAAACAATAGCATGAGCCATCTGTGCCTTAAGGCCATACTCCTGCTGCAGATAACTAGCCAAACCCATCCCTTTATTTCGGCCCATCTCTTCATTTCCCATAAGGAATACTTTTAGTTAATTGAATATCTATAGAAACAATGCTAATGACTGGATTGCTGTTAATAAATACGTGGGTAAATCTCTGTTTGGGGCTCTCAGCTCTGAAGGTTGTGAGACCCCTGATTTCCCACTTCACACCTCTATATTTCTGTGTGTGTGTCTTTAATTCCTCTAGTGCCGCTGGGTTAGGGTCTCCCCAACCGAGCTGGTCTCGGCAATAAAAGTCACTCCAAAGTGAAGGCTCCTTCTAGCCCACACACAGATATTTGCTTAGCATATAGGCTGATAGCAGTGAACTATGTAAGGGTTTTAAAACAATGGTTTAAATTTTTAGATTTTAAAGATAACTTTTCTGTTTCTTTCAAATTTTTCTTTCCCCCAATATTGCTGCATATGCATTTAGCATCGATGCATACTACCATTAAAACACAGGACTCTCAACAAGTCAGAAAGCCACTAGGAGCAGGTGCAGCATTGCCAGGTACTGAAGGAGCTCTTCCTTCCTACTCTTACAATCGAAGCTACTAGTTTCCGGCAATCATTTTAAGGAAAAGCTTCTGGATAACATTTGTCATTCATATCCTGTGTAAGCACTTCTTATTAGCAGTTGGCATGTTTGGGGTCATAAAAAGCGAAAATATTGGTTATTGATTATCTACTTTTATTAGGGTCTATGGTGTATTTCTTGTGAAATATAATGGTTCTCATTTGCTGATAAATTTTCTTTTTTTTAAATAAAGGTATTAAAAGATGTTTTCACAGTGCCAAGCAACATGGTGATGCAGTGGTAATAAAAAATAAAATATGAGGTGTCCTGAAAGTTTCAGGACAGTTTTTTAGCTTTAACATAGTGTGCTTGTGCCCTCCAGAGCACTGCAGCATGCATATACATGCTATAAACCTTTACAAAATATCATTGCAAAGTTTAATTGTATTTCTTATTTTTTTTTTAAATAGATGTTGTGTCAGTATGTTGCCCAATCTACAGTGCAATGATTATTCAGTGGCACAGTCATAGCATACCACAGCCTGGAAATCCTGGCCTCAAGCAATCCTCCCATGACAGCCTACCAAGAAGCTGGGACTATAGGTGTATACCTTTGTCTTCATTTTGCAGAATTTGAATATTAAGCATTTAACTTTTTGTCTCATCAATATCTGCTATCTTCAAGAAGGATTGAAACAAAAAATTAAAGGGTTAATATTCAGGAGCTAGGCATGCCTGTAGTCCCAGCTACTCATAAGGCTTAAGCGGCAGGATCACTCAAAGCCTAGCATTGGAGGCTGCAGTGCACTGTGATTGTGGCTGGAAATCGTCATTACACTCCAGCCTTGGCAACATACTGAGACCCTGTCACTTTAAAAAATGGTAAAACTAAATACACGTAAAAGAAACAGGGGGTCGGAGGTGGTGGCTCACACGTATAATCCCAGCACTTTGGGAGGCTGAGGCAGGCGGATCACGAGGTCAGGAGATCGTGACCATCATGGCTAACACGGTGAAGCCCTGTCTCTACTAAAAATATAAAAAAATTATCCGGGTGTGGTGGTGGGCGCCTGTAGTTCCAGCTACTCAGGAGGCTGAGGCAGGAGAATGGCGTGAACCTGGGAGGCGGAGCTTGCAGTGAGCCGAGATCACGCCACTGCACTCCAGCCTGGGCAACAGAGCGAGACTCTGTTTCAAAAAAAAAAGAAAAAAGAAAAAAGAAATATAACAAACCTTTCAATGATGCTTTGTAAATGTTTGTAGCATTGACACTTCTACAAGTATCAAAGCTTAAAATTACACTAAGCCTTTTGGAATTGCTGTATTTTTATAAAGTGCCCTTTTCTCTTTTGAAATAGTTCTTTGCAGGGCTTTTATCTGCATTGATCACCAAAGATTATTTTCCAGAGATGTGATAAAGAATAGGATCAATTTTAATGCACATGTAACAAATTCAAAGGAATTGGACCTTAATAGTAGTAGATGATCTAATACATTTTATTATCCCGCATGTTAACCTGGCGGCAGGTATCATATTTTATGCTCATAAACCTTAGGAACCTTACCTCCTAAAAAAAATTATCATTTATGGAGTGCAGAGCTTAGAGATTGAAGTATTGACTGCAGTTTTATTTTCAAAACTAAATGCTACAATTTAGGTGGTTTTTATTTCTCATGCTGACATTAAAAGAAAACCTAATAAACTATTTTAATTAAAATGTGACTAGTGGACCCGGCACAGTGGCTCATGCCTGTAATCCTGGTACTTTGGGAGGCCAAGGCGGGTGGATCACGAGGTCAGGAGTTTGAGACTAGCCTGACCAACATGGCGAAACTAAAAATACAAAAATTAGCTGGGCGTGGTGGCGCACCCCTGTAATCCCAGCTACTTTGGAGGCTGAGGCAGGAGAATGGCTTGAACCTGGGAGGCGGAGATTGCAGTGAGCTGAGATCACGCCAGTGCACTCCAGCCTGGGTGACAGAGCAAGACTCTGTCTCAAAACAAAACAAAACAAAAAAGTGACTAGTGTGTTTATAACTCTTCTATTCACATAGTGTTACATCTCTGCCTACCTTAAATGATTCAAGTCAGTCTTGACGTGTCTTAAAGCATTTTTATAAGTTGCCTTGACCATTCACAAGTTGGTTTAATCCATGCCTCTATTTAAGACACAATATTTGTTTTCTCTGGCTTAAATCCTTTTCAATTTTAAGATAATTTATTACAGTTAAAATCACTCTCTGGCCACAGTACTCAGAGGCATAGTGCATTAGATGGTATCTTTGAATAGCTGGTTATTGTGTCTGGGAGGGAAAAGCACATTAGAATATAAAACTAGGGCAATACACCAAAGAGAAAGGATTCCCAGGGACAGTGCAGAATTAGAACAAGGATGTTTGCGGTTTTCAAACAGCTACACAGAAAAAAACACGGAAGTACAGAAAGTAGAATTAAAGTTGCTATACAGAGGGTGGCTTAGACCACATAATTTGACTTTAGCACACCCCTTTCAAGCTTACATTTTAGTTAAAAATATATCTAATCACTGTTAGTTTTTTTTTTTTTTTAGAACTAAGAGTCTAGCCACTCAGCTTCAGTGATTCTCACTAAACCCTAATAATATTGGTATATTTTCATCTACTTTAATTCTTTAGTACCTAAGATAAAATCTTTAAATAACTCATCACCTCATCTTGATAAATTGCAGACTAGAATCAGTGATCTGACTTAAAAGAAAAAGTCTATCATGAATCCCTGTTTACAAGATGCTTTGCACCATATAATATGCAATAACTAAGTAGAGGTCCTGATATATATGAGTGGTCACAGGTTTAAAAAGCAGTTTGAGAGAGGGGCACTGGACGTAAACCCATGACTTCAAGAGTAAGTCAGGGCTGGGTGTGGTGGCTCACGCCTGTAATCCCAGCAGTTTGGGAGGCTGAGGCAGGCAGATTACTTGAGAACAGCAGTTCAACACCAGCGTGGCCAAGGTGGCAAAACCCCATCTCTACTAAAAATACAAAAATTATCCAAGCATGTTGGCATCTGCCTGTGGTCCTGACTCCTTGGGAGGCTGATTCACGAAAGTTGCTTGAGCCTGGGAGGCAGATGTTGCAGTGAGTAGTGATCATGCCTGCACTCCAGCCTGGGTGACAGAGTGAGACCTTGTCTCCAAAAAAAAAAAAAAAAGAGTCAGTAGCATAAGGACTACTGACATTGCTTTCCCCTTTGTCTTGAATTCTAGAAGGCAATACAATCATTTTAATAAATGGAAAATTGGGTCAATTTAGAATAAGAATATAAATGTGATGAAAGTGGGCAGGTTCTCCGAAACTATGTTGCTAGTAGGGTGGTAACTACGGCAATTTTCTTAGAGTTTGATATCTGGGAAAGATTTGCTGTCCAAGACTATGAAAAGGATTATCTGACTATCAAAGCTCAAATTTACTTTCACTTTTAGGGTTATTTCCACTTTTGTAATACAGACACCAGTGAAATTTTAACTCTGGTATTGTGTGAACTAAAACTTCTACCTCTTCATCACAAGGAAAAGGCAATAGATCACTATCCATCAATACAAAAGAACAAGCTACGAAAACACGGACGGCCTGGACCTGTGACAAGCTAAACGGCACTGTGTTTGACTCTGGATGTGACACAAACTAAGTGGGTCTGGATAATTCATGGACACTCTCAGGTCCAATCTCTTAACAGTTTCAAATGAGTCACAAGTAGATGACCATAAATACCTTTCGTGAACCATCACTGTGGAATTCTGTGAGGTTAAGATACCAAGACTAGCGTGCCTAGTGTCGCATGTGGTTATGGACAGGTGTGAGAGCAGTGCCGTGTCTTTCAAGAGTGGGAGTTGTTTAGAGATGGAGGAAACAGGATTTCCACCCTCTGCCTGCTTACCTCTTACCCATCGACCTCCCCACAAGCTCTCCATTGAAGTGGCCTCCTGTCTCCCGTTGGTCGTCTCAAAGCAGGTTCAGGCATTCCCCTGTCACAGACTCTCGTGGGTTCTGGAGATAGTGACATCACCAGATCCAGCTCATTCTGGCAGGGGGATCAAGCACTGTTTCTGGCTATGCTTCGTGCTGTCTGGGCTTTTCTGCCTCTGCTCCGAAGCTCTGGGGAGTAGTAAGGTCAGAGGGGTGTTCTCTTTCCGGGAAAGATTCCTGTTCCCAGTGGCGCCCTGCTTCCTAATTCGCAAAAGCTGCTTTGCTTTCTAGTGAAATTATTTCTTGGGAGCTGGAACCAAGGGCCCAGGAAATGAATTTTAGGGACATAAATCTGGCCCTCTGGAATTCAATACATTGGACTGAAAACATAGACAGCTTGGTAGTGCATGAGTGGCTAGGTGCCTTCGTGTGACCCAAGGGATCTGACCAGACACTACCAGAAAGCCTAAAATATATCTGACACAAGGTAAGGTTCTACCCACATTCACTTCCCATTATATCCCTGTGTATTTTGGGTCATGTTACTTTGCTCAGCGCCGTAAAGACTGCAGGGCTGGTTTTAGGCAGGTGTGATATTCGACAGCACCTGAGACCGGAAATAAATCACACCTGTCCTTGAACCTAAATTTCCTCGCTGCTAGCTTGTGACCTGGGCGCACTGCTCCACCAACCTGAACCTCGGCTGTTATTTTTAATGCAGACGGTTATACCGGCCTCAGAGTGCTTGTGAGGTTTAGATGAGTCATGCAATGAAAAGAACAAAGTGTCTTCTAAATACAATAGCAGCTGTCACTCACTCAGGGTTTAATAACTGCACTTGGCTGTTTGCTTAACTAAGTTTCAAAACAACGCCATGAAGCAGACATTAACACCGTCATTTTCAGGCGAGAAACCTCTTATCCGGTTCCTGCCCTCGCCCCCGCTTACAAGTGACACAGCTGGAATTGACCCAGCTCTTTCGGTCTCCACAGCTCGGGGTCTTGCCACAGACCCAGCGCCCACGAGTTCTGGCACTTTGGTCAACGCTTTTCTCAAGGTCCGCACTGAGCACCTGTTCCTAAAGGGGGCGCAGCTCCACCTGCGTCCCCGGGACCTCTAGCATGGGGGGTCGCGCCTGGGGTCCACCCTGGCTTCCCGTTCCCACCCTCTGAATCACAAGCCCAATTCTCACTAGAAGTTGACAGGCTGTGGAGAGACCCGGTCTCCCCGCGTCCCACTTCACGTGCGCACCTTCCCCGCCCGCGACACCCAAAGGCCCCGGGACCACCTACCTGCCGGAACCCGGCGTGAAGCAACGAACCAAACTTGCGCACGCGCAGATGTCATCCAGACGCCCCGTTCCTAGAGTGTGGCGCGCGAGCCATCAGGATTTAAAACTACGTTTCCCAGAAACCTCCACGCCACGACTGACTTTGCAGCGTTTTCTCTATCGGATGACTGACTGGAAGATGTCCCTGACACCCTCGCCTGCCCAGATTCAGTCAGAGCCCCTAGAGGTTGTCGGTTAAGTTTGAACTTTGCTAACAAATACAGTGCGTGGTCCTCCATCAAATCCCGATTGGAAACACAGCTGCCAAACACGTTGGAAACAATTTGGGAAATTTGGATGTGTACTGGCAATTGTAAATATTAAAGAACATTGCCGTTATTCTTAACTGTTAAGTGGAATTATATTGGAAAATACTAGTTCTTATAAAGTCATGCACAGGGAAGCATTTAACATTGACAGGATAGTTAATTGACTTTACAATTTTTCAGCAAAAACTAATTAACAAAGCGAATATGGCAAAAGGTTAACTTTTCTTACATCAGGGACATGCATGGCTATAGATAGATGCACATTTTAGCGTTTCCTACGTTTCTGTGTGCTTAAACATTTTTCAATACAAAGGAAGAAAGAAAGAAAAACAAGGATCCTCCCTCCATCAATTTGCCTTTTCAACTCAAAGCAGCCCCTAGACGTTAAGGTACATACAAATATGTCTTGGGAAGCAGGCTGTGAAATGTGATTGCACACGGAGCACAGCATTACTATAAAAGAATAGTACCTGTGACCTTGACTAACAGGGTTTCAGGAAAGGGGAACAAAAGAAAAAAAAAAAACCACCTTCAAAAATACGTAATAAATGAAAATACGCACAACGCAAAATGAGAAAAAATGGCTCTGGGCGGGCGCGGTGCCTCACGCCTGTAATCCCAGCACTTTGGGAGGCCAATGCAAGCGGATTGCCTGAGTTTGCTACCAGCCTGCGCCACACGGTGAAACCCCGACTCTGTTAAAATAAAAAAAATTAGCCGGGTGAGGTGGCGGCGCCTGTAGTCCCAGCTACTCCGGAGGCTGAGGCGGGAGAATGGCGTAAACCCGGAACTCTGTCTCAAAAAAAAAAAAGAAAAAAGAAAAATGGCTATCAAGCAAATCATGGATCTCCCAAGGATGTCCCTACTTAAACCTTACATGAGCACCTGTTGATTTTTTTTACCAAACCAGGGAAATACGGTCATAATATCGTGGAAACATCTTTTTACTAAATTATACATATTGAGCATTTATCCGCTCAATATTATTCCGTAACATCCATACTTTCTTCCGTGCGATGATGCATGTAACTAGTAGAACCGATTCACCCGAGGGTCGGTCACGCAGTCAGTGCGACCCGGGTGAACACACGCGTGCAGCTTTACTTCCCAGCAGCTTTCCTGGGGGGCGTGGCGAGGGAACCCCCGGGTGCGCGGCGCGAGGGCGGGGGCGGCCCAGATGCAGGGCCCTGACCTCTGAGTCTTGGCGGGGTACGCAGGAGCCCGGCTTCGGGGTGCTCAGCGGGGCGAAGCCGCTCCCGGACCCGCGTGGCTCCAGCCTCCCCGGGGTACCTCGCGGAGCGGCTGCCGCGAGCGCCCTGCCCCGCCGCTCCCTCCGCCCTGCCCCGCCTGGCTCTGCCAAGACTGAGCGCTTCGCCCTGCGCCCGCGACCCGACGCTTCCCCGGCTTCGCTCTGCGAGGTCTGCAGGCCCGGTGGGCTGGGGTTCGGGGGGGTCCGTTCCTCGCGGTCCGCGGTCTTCAGGCAATTTCCAGGCAAAGTCCGGGGACCGCGGGAAAGGAACTGGTCTCCCGGCCTGGGGCCGTTCCCGGCGGATGTGCCCCTTCGTCAGACGGCATTTTCCGTCTGTGCAAAAATGAAGCTTACTCGGTATCATGTGTGCTTTTTTGGGGGAAGGACAAAATAATAATAAAAAAAGACTTTTTTATAAACAACTTAATTGGCTTATTAATACTCAAATCCCTTGCTTCTGTTTTATTAAATGCAGTTTTCCATATAAAAATCCTTGCACTTGTAATGCGAAGGCTAAAGGTAACAGTATAATAAACAATCAACCCAACCATATTTGTTCGCTTTGTAATAAGCTTGGCAACTTGGCAACTTGTTATTTTATCTTCCTTAAGTTCTGTACTGAGCAAGGCTGTTAAATAAGCCTAATTTCGCTCTTGTTGCCCAAGCTGGAGTGCAATGCCGCGATCTCACTGCAACCTCCGCCTCCCGGGTTCAAGAGATTTTCCTGCCTCAGCCTCCCCCCAGTAGCTGGGATTACAGGCGCCCGCCACCACGCCCTGCTAATTTTTTGTATTTTTAGTAGACAGGGTTTCACCATGTTGGCCAGGCTGGTCTCGAACTCCTGACCTCAGGTGATCCGCCCATCTCTGCCTCCCAAAGTGCTGGGATTACAGGAGTGAACCACCGCCTCCGGACTCCCCTGTTTATTATTTAACGTAAATATATTTAAATGTTTCTTTTAAAAAAATTTAGACACTGTAAATTTGATTAAAACATAGCACCCCATAAAGCTATAATGTGACTCCCCATCCTAATCTCCAGCCCACCTCCCAAGTACAACCAATGTCCACTGATGCCTAACTCTGGGCTTCAGGCTACAGCAAACAATGCATTTTTAAAAACATGGTTACAGCTTCTTTACAATTTGCTTTTAACATGTGAAGTTGTCTCCTAGTCGAGTTATCTGGTCAGGCTATAGAGAATGAAATCATTCTGTTCCTTAACTGCTTGTTAAGGGTATATCATGTTTATTTAATCAATTCTTTGTGATGGATGTTTAGTTTGTTTCCAGTTTTCACTATTATAAATAATATGTGGTAAATAGCATTGTTCATGCATCTTTTGATATCTGTGAGAGTATTTCTTTGCACAAGCGCCAAAATGATAGAATTATGCGGTTAAAATGTGTACAAATGAACATGTTACAGATGATAACAAATAGTCCTCAAAGAGGCTGTATCAGTTTATTCTGTTTCTTCACATCCACTCCAACACCAGATAGCATGCATTTTTGGTAACCGATTAATAGAAATGCTTAAGGTTAACCATCAAATGGTGCACCATAAATTTCTTTTAAAAAATGCTTAAAGAATTACTATTCATGTTTTAATGGAGAGAAAGTGGTCCAAACATATATTCATTCTACAGACACTTATTGAAACCCTGCTGTGTGATGGGCATAATTGTAGATGCTAGCATAATAACAAGGAATAAAAGCTTTGGGAGGCCGAGGTGGGCGGATCACGAGGTCAAGAAATCAGACCATCCTGGCTAATACGGTGAAACCCTGTCTCCACTAAAAAAACAAAAACAAGAATTAGCTGGGCGTGGTGGCGGGCGCCTGTAGTCCCAGCTACTCGGGAGGCTGAGGCAGGAGAATGGCGTGAACCCGGGAGGCGGAGCTTGCAGTGAGCTGAGATCCGGCCACTGCACTCCAGCCTGGGCGACAGAGCGAGACTCCGTCTCAAAAAAAAAAAAAAGAAAGAAAGAAAAAGAAAAAGAAAAAAAAAGAAAGGTGGGACACTTAAAGACATCTAATAAAAGGGGCTTTTACAAAGCCTGGGCAGAGCTGGTGATGCGCCCTGTGACTAGTGACAGTGGAGTCATTGTCACTGCCAGGGCTGATGTCAGGGGAAGGAAATGTTACCAGAACCTGGCAAAAAAGACCATCCCAACAGGAGCTATGGCCTTAAAAAGAGGAACATTGTTAGATTTGTTTCGGTTTTTTGGAGCTATTGTAAATAAGCTTTGTTTTTTATTTCAGTTTCCAACTGTTTTTGGCTAATACATAATATGGTTGATATTTATGTGTTGACTTTGCATTCAGTGATCTTGCTTTACTCACTAATTAGTTTTAGGATATTTTTGTTTTTTTGTAGATTCCTTGGGATTTTCTATGTAGACAACCATGCAATCTGCAAATAAGGATAGACTTATTTTTTCCTTTCTAATTTGCATGTCTTTTCTTTTCTTACATTATTGTAATGGCCAGGATTCCCAGTACTATGTTGAATAGCAGTGGGAAGGTCAGACACCCTTACCTTGGTCCTGATTTTAGGGGAAAAGCATTTAGACTTTAGTCATTAAGTGTGATGTTAGCTTTAACTTGTAGTTCCTCGTTTTTTAGGTTGAGAAAGTTTTCTTCTAGCTCTAGTTTTCTGAGAGTTATGATTATAAATGGATGTTTGATCTGGTCAAATGCTTTTGCTGCATCAACTGGTATGATCCTGTGGTGTTTTAATTTTTCTTCAGTCTGTCAAAATTGCGATAACATTGGTTGATTTTCAAAGATTGAACCAGGCTTGCATTTGCTGAATAAACCACACTTAGTTGTAGTGTATCTTTCTTTTTATGTGTTAATAGCTATGATTTACTGATATTTGTTGTAAACTTTTGTCTTCAGAAGGAGAATTGGTCTGTAGTTTTCCTTCTTTGTACTGTCTTTGGCTTTGATATCAGCATAATGCTGGCTTTGTAAAATGAGCTGGGACGTGTTCTCTCCACTTTTGTTTTCTGGAATAGTTTATGTAAAATTCATGTTATTTCATCTTTAAAAGTTTGGTATAATTACCCAAGGAAGACATCTATGCCTGGAGATTTCCTTTTCAGCATGTTTTAAACTATGAATTCCATTTCTTTAATATAAAACTACTTAAATCATCTATTTTATAGTGGGCGAGTCTTTTTTGTGTTTTTCAAGGAATTAGAACATTTAAGTTATTGACTTTTGGATAGACTTGTTCATATTATTCCCTTATTAAGCTTTTTAATGTCTGTAGGTTCTATAGTTAGAACTCCTCTTTTCTGCCTAATGTTGGTAATTTACATCTTCTCTTCATCTTTGTCAATCTTGCTAGATGTTTATCAATTTTATTTATCTCTTCCAAAACCTCCCACAACTTTTGGGTTGATTTTCTCTTTTGTTTTAATGTTTTCCATTTTCTTGATTCCTCATATCTTTGTCATTTCCTTTCTTCTTCTAGCTTTTAGTTTATTTTGCTTCCCCTTTTCTGTCTTGTGGTACAAACTTACATTGTTAATTTGAGACTTTTCCTTTTCTAACATAAATATGTAACGTTCTAAATTTCTTATAAGCACAGCTCTAGGTACATCTAATAGATATTATGTTGCAAATGATGCAAACTGTGAATGGATGAGTGATCAATCAATAGCTCTGCTGGTAATTGATTTACTTTTCTTCAATAAAGTTGCATAAACCAATGGAAAAAAATTAGACCATAATCCATTTTGTGTTAATTTTTGTGTATGATATGGAACATGTAGTAAGGCTTGAGCTTTTTTTTCCCTCTACAAATATCTAATTGTTCCATCACTATTTATGGAAAAGACTATCCTTCCCTTGTTGAGGTATCTTGGCACCTCTATATAAAATCAGTTGTTCAGACCATAAATGTTCATTTTCTGTTTCTGGACTTCATATTCTCCTCCATTTATTTATATGTCCATTCTTATGCCAATATCACACTATCATAAATACTGTAGTTTTATATTAATTATTTAAATAAAATGTAACTCCTCTAGCTTTGTTTTATTTCATAAAGTTGTTTTGGTTATTTAGGTCTTTTGCATTTCCACATAAATGTTAAGGCTTCCTTGTTAATTTATACAAAAGAGCTTGTATTGTATAAAATGAACTATTTTGGAAGTATGAGTGTGTGTGTGTGTGTGTACTCATTGTAACAACATATTATCAGAAATCTGAAAAATAATATTAGAAAATCATATTTTAAATAAAAGTGTTCAGGCTTTCAATAGTTAACTATTTAATATTTATATAGATTGACGTGACTAAAGAATGTGTTCACCAAAAAAGACCTAAATTCATTAAGATAGTTTCTGTGAAAAAGGGGTGTTAAAGTTTATGAGAACAGTTACCAGATCTGCATTTTTAAAATAAAAATGACTTTCTGAGATACTGGAGAGAAGCAGCCTTGTTTATTTGGAGGTCGGGCGCACATGTCCAGCATGATTCACAATAAAACTGTATTAGCAGCCATCAGCCAGTACATTTCGCATTATTTCCTTTTGCATATTTAATATGATAAATTCATTTTAAGTTTGAGCACCAATAAAAAAATTAGGCATTTCTTTTAAAAAATAGTAGGCTTCCTTTAATCAGGGATTTTGAATTATCTTTTGATTCTCTTTTCCATGGTAAATTAGCAAATTACTGAGATTATATTAATTTCTTATAAATGTACTCCGATTTTATTTAAAAAGGTGATAGTATTACACATTTTAATCTCCACTCACTGTAAACTATGGAAACATCAAGCCTCTAATTGCAAAAAATTCCCGAAAGCATCAGTAGGAAAGAATCAATCTCTTGGTCTCAGTCACGTAGCAAGAGCATTCTATGATTGTTTTAACTGCATGCTTATATATTCAGTTATGTCTCATTGTAAAATGTCAATGCCATTATAGAAATTTTAAATTTAAAAAGTACATCTCATCCTTGGACACTGTGGCCTCAAAAGACTAGCTGAAGTTTTCCTTGACCTTGGTTATCATTGCTGAACTTGTAGGAGGGGTGGTTTAAATCTGTCAGTGACTTAAAACGAGAATTCTCTCTTTGATTTGGATAACCTGTGAACACCAGTGACGTTACTTTATCCGTGAAGGAACAATGCAGAGAGGACACCACTCTGGCTGTCGTGAGAAGAATGGACAACAGGAGGTGACAGATGAAAAGACAGAAGTCTGGAGGACGACAGTGGCAGTGAAGTTGTTTCGTTTCTTTGCATTGCCACGTTAAAAAAAAGAAAGACAAAGCAGCTAGATATCAAAACAAAACACCAAACACCAGGGACAATATATTTTTTAAAAACATGGCGACGGGATGTTCTCACGAATCCCAAAATATGGGGTGTTGATAAAAGCCACCTGACTACAAGTGATGTCTTGTGTAGGAGGAAGCAAGGAAAGCGTTGGGGTGGGATGATTCCAGAACAGCAGCTCTAAAAGGAGGGGTTTGCTCTCTCCAATACCAGTAGGGCTCAAGGGGCTTGTGTAACATAAGCTGAAGGGGATGGAGCAGTGTAGCTCCTCTGAAATCACCTGCCAGGGATCCCTTTTAGGGTAGGGCCCTACACTGAAGACAGACTCCTAGTGGAATGAAAATCAAGCAGGACAGGGACAACAAAGATGGCAGAGAGAGAAGGTTTAGACTAAAGTAAGAGAGGAGAATAAAGGCAGAACATCTCAGAAAGCCAAGTTGCCATATTTTTGAGTCCTAGACACAACCAATAGAAGGGAGCTCTGTGAAGTTTGAAAGGCTTTTCACATCTCTTTCAGAAAATTCAGAAACCTTCACATCTCTTTCTGAAAGTTCAGATAAACTAATGACGTAAAAAATAAAAGTCCTTCCTTCTACACAAAGAAATCTTTGGAAACAAAACAATAAACAAGCATAGCAAAACTCTGAAAAGACACATGGAAGAAGATGGGCTGTCCAGAGACATCAAGGGTTGATGAACTGCGGGGTGATGAGTTCTCTGTTTTATTCTGCTTCTTGTATGCCATAGACAGGGCACCACAGAAACCTGCAGCCCAGAACTACCAACAGGCACAGACAACAAAACAAAAACGTTAACAAAAGTGTGTTCTCTTTAGACAAAGGTCTTGGAATGGATGGACTACAAATAGAAAACCTTTTAGCAATATCAGCCCTACACCAGCCAAACACCAACAGAAAAACTGTACTGCCCTCTACTCTGTAGAAGCAAGCAGGGGAACTCGGATTTCCCAGTCTGGTGGTATTGGCAGGGCTGAGCACAGAGATAATCTTGCATCCCCTGCCTGGCAGAAGTGGGTGGCAGGAGGAGCTGAGATTCCATCCCCTGCCTGGAAGCAGACAGTGCTCTGATTCCCGCACAGGGGTAGTGCCAGTGGGGTCAAACAGTGAGCGGAGCCTTCACTCCCACCCAGCAGCAATGACATGTGATGACGCAGTAGAAGGCAGAACTGGTTACAACGAGGCTTCACCCCTCCAGGCCCTGTCATCAAACTCCTTTGGGTGCTGACCCTTCACTCCACTTGGCATCAACAAGGCAGACTAGGGTGCCATAAGGAAGGGTAGCTGATGCTCTGCTTCCCCCCTTTCCTGATATCAATAACATGCAGAGGGGAGCCGACCCTCCACCCCTACTCATAGCAACAAGGTGGTGTGAGTCAGCCTTCTACCTTTCCTCCCTTCCCTCTCACCCCACAACCTGAAGGCAGTGGAGCCAGTCAGGGAGCTGGTCACACAATCACACTCAGAGGCAACAAGGTGGCGTGAGTCAGTGTCCCACTTTGACCAGGAAGATGAATGTGGGATGAGGAAGGACTTGAACTTTCATCCCACCCATCTGCAACAATGCAGTGTGAGTCAATGCCCCATTTTTACCAGGATGGTTTGGAGGAGTCTATTAGGCAGCTGACCAAACACACCCACCTGGCCCTGGCACTATACCCACTTAAAAGAAGTTTAAATAGGAATCACGGTCTCATAATATACAAAATACCTGGGATACAATTTAAAAAAATGTTTGACACACCAAGAATCAGAAAAATCCCACAGAATGAGAAAAAAGAAGAATACCAGACACTAACACCAAGATAAATCAGATAGAATACTATCTAACAAGGGCTTCAGGCGACTGTCGAATGCCTCAACAAGCAATTGCAACTTTAAAAAAGGTTAAATAGGATTACATTTAAAGAAAAATGAAATAGGATTCATGGACTCATAATACAGAAAATATCTGGGATACAATTTTAAAAATGCTTGACACGCCAAGAATCAGAAAAATCCTACAGAAATGAGAAAAAAACCCAGACACTAACACCAAGATAAATCAGATAGAATACTATCTAACAAGGGCTTCAGGCGACTGTCGAATGCCTCAACAAGCAATTGCAACTTTAAAAAAGGTTAAATAGGATTACATTTAAAGAAAAATGAAATAGGATTCATGGACTCATAATACAGAAAATATCTGGGATACAATTTTAAAAATGCTTGACATGCCAAGAATCAGAAAAATCCTACAGAAATGAGAAAAAAACCCAGACACTAACACCAAGATAAATCAGATAGAATACTATCTAACAAGGGCTTCAGGCGACTGTCGAATGCCTCAACAAGCAATTGCAACTTTAAAAAAGGTTAAATAGGATTACATTTAGAGAAAAATGAAATAGGATCCATGGACTCATAATACAGAAAATATCTGGGATACAATTTTAAAAATGCTTGACATGCCAAGAATCAGAAAAATCCTACAGAAATGAGAAAAAAACCCAGACACTAACACCAAGATAAATCAGATAGAATATTATCTAACAAGCATTTTCAGGTAACTATCAAACACCTCAAAAAGCAATTGCAACTTTTTTGGAGTAAAAAATTAGAAAATTTCACCAAAGAAACAAAAATTACAAAAAGAAACCAAATGGAAGTTAGAGAACTGAAAAACATGATAACCACAATAAAAAGCTTGCTGGATATGCTCAATAGTAGAATGGACATAAAAGAGGATAGAATCAATGAACCTGAAGACAGATCAATAACATTTACCCAATGTGAGCAGCAGAAAAAAGGAGGTTAAGAAAAGAGAACAATTACAGCATGTCAGGGATCTATAAGACAATAACTAAAGTGTTAACATTTGTGTTAACAGAGATCCAGCAGGAGAGAGAGGGGGGTACTGAAAAAGTGTTTGAAAAAATAAAGGCTGAAATGTCTCAAATTTGGGAAAAGACATAAATCTACAGCCTGAAGAATCTGAGTGATTCCCAAACATAATAAGCCCAAATAAATTGATGCCAAGACACATCATAATTAAGTTTCTGGAAACAAACAAACAAAAAAAAACAAAGAAAAGAATCTTGAAAGCATCAGAGAGAAACAGCGCATTACTTGCAGAGCCCCAATTTAACTTTCTTTCTTTCTTTCTTTTCCTTCTTTCTTTCTTTTTCTTTCTTCTTTCTTTCTTTCTTCTTTCTTTCTTTCTTCTTTCTTTCTTTCTTTCTTTCTTTCTTCTTTCTTCTTTCTTTTCTTTCTTTCTTCTTTTCTTTTTCTTTTTTGTTAGAGAGAGAGAGAGTCTCACTCTGTGGCCTAGTCTGGGGGGCAGTGGTGCAATCATGGCTCACTTCAGCCTCAACCTCCCAGGCTCAAGTGATCCTCTAGCCTCAGCCTCCCAAGCAGCTGGGACCACAGGTACACGCCACCATGCCCAACTAATTTTTGTATTTTTTGTAGGGACAGGATCTCCCTATGTTACCCAGGCTGGTCTTGAACTCCTGGGCTCAAGTGATCCTCTTGCTTCAGCCTCCCAAAGTGCTGGGATTATAGGCGTCAGCGATCACGCCTGGCCCGACATTTTCCATCTGAAATCCTGGAACTGGAAGAAAGTAGAAAGCAATTTTTGAGTACAGAAAAAAACAAAGAACCGTCAACCCAGAATTCTACATCCAGTGAAAATATCCTTTAAGAACGAGGTCGGACACAATAGCTCATGGCTTGAAGCTTAAGACAGGAAAGAGCATCAAACTGAGTGAAAATAAGGGCAAATATGAAAGACTATCCAATCTCTCATGAGTTTCTTAAATGATAGTTGACTGTTGAAGCAAAAACTCTACACCTAATGTGGTGTTCAATGTATAAGGAGGAAACAGCACAGAAATTTTATTTTAAAAGTGGAGAGAGTAAAGGGGTGTAAATGTAGGAAAGGTTGTTAAACCACACTAGAGCCGGGCGCGGTGGCTCAAGCCTGTAATCCCAGCGCTTTGGGAGGCCGAGACGGGCGGATCACGAGGTCAGGAGATCGAGACCATCCTGGCTAACAAGGTGAAACCCCGTCTCTGCTAAAAAATACAAAAAACTAGCCGGGCAAGGTGGCGGGCGCCTGTAGTCCCAGCTACTCGGGAGGCTGAGGCAGGAGAATGGCGTGAACCCGGGAGGCGGAGCTTGCAGTGAGCTGAGATCGCGCCACTGTACTCCAGCCTGGGCGACAGAGCCAGACTCCGTCTCCAAAAAAAAAAAAAAAAAAAACCACACTAGAATTGGTTAAACATCAGTATTAGTAGACTGTGATTAGTTACATATGTATATTGTCATACGTAGAGCAACCACTAAGAAAACTATCCAAAGCTGTATGATCAAAAACGCTATAAGCCTGGGTGTGGTGGTGCACGCCTGTAATCCCAGGACTTTGGGAGGCCGAGGCAGGTGGATCATCTGAGGTCAGGAGTTCGAGACCAGCTTGGTCAACATGGCGAAACCTCATCTCTACTAAAAATACAAAAATTAGCTGGATGTGGTGACATGTGCCTGTAGTCCCAGCTATTCAGGAGGCTGAGGCAGGAGAATCGCTTGAACCTGGGAGGTGGAGGTTGCAGTGAGCCAAGATGCGCTACTGCACTCCAGCCTGGGCAACAAGAGCGAAACTCCCTCTCAAAAACAAAAAACTTAAATAAATCAAAATGGAATCCTAATAAGTATTCAAATAACCCACAGAGAGGCAAGAAATGAGAAACAGGAATAAGAAACATAGGAAACTGGTTGGATGCAGTGGCTCACACCTGTAATCCCAGCATTTTGGGGGGCCGAGACAGGCGGGTCACCTGAGGCCAGGAGTTGGAGATCAGCCTTGAACAACATGGTGAAACCCCATCTCTACTAAAAATACAAACATTAGCTGGGTGTGGTGGCGCATGCCTGTAATCCCAGCTACTCAGGAGGCTGAGGCAGGAGAACTGCTTGAACCCAAGAGGTGGAGGTTGTAGTGAGCTGAGATCGTGCCATTGCACTCCAGCATGGGTGACAAGAGCAAAACTCTGTCTCAAAGAAAAAAAAAATAGGAGGCCCTAATCCTGACTTTTTCTGGAGTCTGTTATCAAATAAAATTATTAACAAAAAGCGCTTTGTCATCCTCCATGAATGCTAGGTATTATATTATTGTTTTAATTATTATTTTGGGAAGCCATCTTAGATTGGGGGAATAAACCCTAGATTATGGAAGGTTTGGTGACGAAGAGGCCTTAAACCTGAAACTTGAAACCCTGAAGACATTTCTTGTTAAAAATCGCAGGGTGAGGAGAACTACACTCTATAAAAGGCATTCCATAAAAGGCATTGAGGAAAAGAACACCTTCCCCCAGACTGTATTAACTAGACTCAAGCTATCTAAAGTGCCTACTTGAGCTATCTAAAAAGGATAGAAAATAAAAAGAACAAAAAATGTTTTAAGAGTGTGTATGTGTGTTGAGGGACATAAGGTGGGAATGACAGCGAGAGAAGGAATAAGTGGGAAGGTGGGAGGGGACCACTGAGGAGGGGATGCATCGAGGAGGATGCTCCTGAGATGATTACATTTTATGTGTCAAACTTCACTAGGCCGTGGTCCTCGGTGATTTGGTCAAACACCAGTCCATATGTCACCGTGAAGTATTATGTAGATGTGATTAGCATCTACAATTAGTTGACTTTGGATAAAGCAGATTTCATGCCATCGTGTATGTGGACCTCACCAATCAGTTGAAGGTATAAAGAGTGAAAACTGAGGTTTCCTGGAGAAGAAGGAAACTGCCTCAAGACTACAACCTAGAGTTGCTAGAGTGTTGGTCTGCCCTACAAATTTTGGATTTGTCAGCACCCACAATCCTATGAGCCAATGTTTTAAAATACAGATTTTCCTACTGACAGTGGTTCTAGAGGAAAAGAAACTGAAGACTGAGTTTTCTGAATTGGTTCTGGAGTTTCCGAAATGGATTATCTAATCTGATTAAATCTAAAGGCAACAATGACTCTATTTCCAGTGGTAAAGGGAGCACAGATAGTTCATGGTGTGATGTGATGCCACATATTACCATTGGATATTCCTAATCAAACACTTAGGAGAGGCACATTTCAGGGTGACCAGTATTTGATACCTTAGAACACTTTTGTTAAACTAACCAGTATGAGAGTAGCTGGTTGCTTGTAAATGCAGTGGACAAAGTAGGGAAAGAAAAGAATCAGCTCAGGACTTGGCTCAAGTGCCACATAAAATGACCTGAACATTTCTATATATGCTCTGAAAAAATCATTAACACTTGTAGCCACAGAGCCAAGATTTCTGAAAACCAAACCCAAAGTCTTGTCCTGTGAGTGGATGAACGACAACGCAAACTGAATCCCTCATCTCACAGGGTGTGGGTTGTTAAGGTGTTTGGGAAGCAGTGGCATGCTGGAATTTGGAATGGGGGTTTATGGGCATATTCCGATGAAGCTGGGGACACTGAATCCCTAAACTCTCCTGCATCTTCTTTTCCAGAAGTAGCCTTTCTACTTCTGTCTGAGGTTAACCCGCTTTTACTGAGAATCTGTAATGGTCTCCTTTTGAGCTGCCCTGCAAGACACTGCCGATTCTCTTCAGTGCCTTCCAGACCCCTCTTTGTTTCCAGACTCATTACTAGATTAAAATCCCAGCAGGTTCTTAAAGGTGAAGTAGGAAGTGTGCCCCATGAAGACGTGAACCAGATGCCAAAAGAACTGCAAAATTTTTCTAACGTACACATCATAAATATGAGGAACAAGAGTAAAAATGGATATTAAGGTGTGAGATGGTAGAAGGAAGACAATGTTGGATCAGACTAAATTTATTGCTATGGGCTCATTAAGCAGAGATTATTGATTCAGTATTGTAGCTTGAGGAATTAGAAAGGGCTCTGGCAATTTGGTTGGTAGGTTGAACCACAGACCCAAAAGTGGCCTACACTAAATTAGCTGAGATGCTGGAACTGCCTTTGGTATACCATAGAAGGTATCCAAAGGCTTTGGGAGATTGAGATGTGAGAGTGAATTTATAAGGTAAGACCTGCTCACTCACCCAATGAGGGTACAGGGTGACAAAGATCCTCTGCTTGACCAAACTTTAGTCAGGCTTCTGAAACTTCACCTAGGCCCATCTGTGCACTTCCTTGGAAAATTCAGTTTTAGAAAAGAACACTGCTGGTTGGGCACAGTGGCTCACGCCTGTAATCCCAGCACTTTGGGATCACCTGAGGTCAAGAGTTTGAGACCAGCCTGGCCAACATGGTGAAACTCCGTCTCTACTAAAAATACAAAAATTAGCCAGGCATGGTGGTGCACACCTGTAATCCCAGCTACTCAGGAGGCTGAGGCAGGAGAATCGCTTGAACCCAGGAGGTGGAGGTTGCAGAGAGCTGAGATCGCACCATTGCACTCCAGCCTGGGTGACAAGAGCAAAACTCCTTCTACAAAAAAAAAAAAAAGAAAGAAAGAAAGAAAAGAAAAGAACCCTGCTAAGTCAGTTTAGAAAGAACCCCCATGCTCTTGGGCAGGACTTCACATCTAAAACACCAAAAGCAATGACAGCAAAAGCCCAAATTGACAAATGGGATCTAATTAAACTAAAGAGCTTCTGCACAGCAAAAGAAACTACCATCAGAGTGAACAGGCAACCTACAGAATGGGAGAAAATGTTTGCAATCTACTCATCTAACAAAGGGCTAATATCCAGAATCTACAAAGAACTTAAACAAATTTACAAGAAAAAATCAAACAATTCCATCAAAAAGTGGGCAAAGGATATGAACGAACACTTCTCAAAAGAAGACATTTATGCAGCCAACAGACACATGAAAAAATGCTCATCACTGGCCATCAGAGAAATGCAAATCAAAACCACAATGAGGTACCATCTCACACCAGTTAGAATGGCGATCATCAAAAGGTCAGGAAACAACAGGTGCTGGAGAGGATGTGGAGAAACAGGAACACTTTTACACTGTTGGTGGGATTGTAAACTAGTTCAACCATTGTGGAAGATAGTGTGGCGATTCCTCAAGTATCTAGAACTAGAAATACCATTTGACCCAGCCATCCCATTACTGGGTATATACCCAAATGATTATAAATCATGTTGCTATAAAGACACATGCACACGTATGTTTATTGTGGCACTATTCACAATAGCAAAGACTTGGAATCAACCCAAATGTCCATCAGTGACAGACTGGATTAAGAAAATGTGGCACATATACACCATGGAATACTATGCAGCCATAAAAAAGGATGAGTTCATGTCCTTTGTAGGGACATGGATGAAGCTGGAAACCATCATTCTGAGCAAACTATTGCAAGGACAGAAAACCAAACACCACATGTTCTCACAGGTGGAAATTGAACAATGAGAACACTTGGACACAGGGCAGGGAACATCACACACTGGAGCCTGTCGTGGGTGGGGGAATGGGTGAGGGATAGCATTAGGAGATATACTTAATGTAAATGACGAGTTAATGGGTGCAGCGCACCAACATGGCACATGTATACCTATGTAACAAACCTGCACGTTGTGCACAGGTAGTGTCTCAACACCCCAGCCTGTTTTCAGCAAGAATCCTGTTAGGTCAGTTAAGCCAGAATCTTTCCTTACCCTTGAAGTTTCCTCTTAGTAATTTTCAATCCGCTGACCCCCACCCTTCTCCTTGGCAATGAGTTCCCACTTACCAAGCTGCATTCAGAGTTGAGCCCAATAGCTCTCCCGCACTGTAAAATGCTATTGCGGTGGTCCCGGCATCTATTCTGATGATCTTGAAAAAGTCAGCCTTAGCATCCTCAAACCAGTGTCATTGAAAAGTCTTTTCTTGGCCGGGCGCGGTGGCTCAAGCCTGTAATCCCAGCACTTTGGGAGGCCGAGACGGGCGGATCACGAGGTCAGGAGATCGAGACCATCCTGGCTAACACGGTGAAACCCCGTCTCTACTAAAAATACAAAAACTAGCCGGGCGAGGTGGCGGGCGCCTGTAGTCCCAGCTACTCGGGAGGCTGAGGCAGGAGAATGGCGTGAACCTGGGAGACGGAGCTTGCAGTGAGCTGAGATCCGGCCACCGCACTCCAGTCCAGGCGACAGAGCAAGACTCCGCCTCAAAAAAAAAAAAAAAAAAAAAAAGAAAAGTCTTTAACAAGAGGACATGCTTTCGTTTTCTATTTATTATTATTTTTTAGAGTCAGGGCTCACTCTATTGCCCAGGCTGGGGTGCAGGGGTGTGACCATAGCACACTGTAGCCTCAAACTCCTGGGCTCAAGGGGCCCTCCTGTCTCAGCCTCCTGAGTAGCTGGGACTATATGCACCATCACACCTGGCTAATTTTTAAAATTGTTATAGAGGCAAGGTCTTGCTCTGTTGCCCAATCAGGCCTCAAACTCCCAAGCTCAAGCGATCCTCCAAAGTGCTGGGATTATAGGTGTGAGCTACCACATCGAACTCAGGACACACTTTCTGTCATGACTACAAGAAATACATTTGTGAGGGAGTTCCAATATTTGTAAAGAGCTCTGCGGATGCTCTTCTCTCTGGGTCAGAGATTACAGCGGGAACTGCTGCCACTGAATGGGATCCCTCAGTACAAGGAGAGTAACTGGATCCCAGGATGGCAGGCGCCAAGTGCAGCATTTAGTCACCAAAGACAAGGTGAACATGGTTACTGTAATGGACAGTAAAGCCAAAACTGTAGTTAAAAAGTCTGATTTACAGAGACTTATGGCATTGGCTAGCTGGTCATAGTATCTATAGAAATAAAATAGATGGAAAGCCTACTAAATTCTTATTTGTTCTGTATAAAAAGAAGAGTCAGGTGAATAAAAGTCTAACTTGAATCAAAAAAATGGAGTCACAGCTCCCGATCAATTCCAAGTCTTGGACCAGTTTGCAGACCCATATCTCCTTAAATCACGAGGAGGCTGTGTCCGCACTGCACTACCAAAATTGTATACTGTACATTTCTCTCCCAGCACTTTACCAAGATGACTGTGCACGGGGGCAAAGGGAATAATCAGACTTTGGGGGAGTTTTACCGGACATCGGTTCTGAACTCAGACTCAGAGGCCCCCAGGAAAACTGACACATCACTCTGGACCACACGTGAGAGTAGGGGCGTAGGGCGGCGAAGTGATCAGTGGAGTTTTAGTTCAGGTCTGTCTCGCAGTGGGTCCAGTCTGGTTATCTCTGTAGCTGCAGAAGTAATAATCGGAACAGACATACTCAACAATTGGCAGAATCTCTACACTGGTTTCCTGACCTGAGGAGTGAGGGCAATTATGGCAGAAAGTGGAAGCCACTTAACTGCCTCTATCTAGAAAAACAGCAAACCAGAAACAATACTGCATTCTTGTAGGGCTTGCAGAGATTAGTACCACCATCAAGGACTTGAAGGATGCAGAGGTAGTACTTTTTATCACATTCCCATTCTACTTCCCTATTTAGCTTGTGAAGAAAACAGATCTTGGAGAATGAGAGTAAATTACTGGAAACTTAATCAGGTGGGGACATCAATTTCAGCTGCTGTTCCAAACGTAGTTTCATAGCTTCAGTAAATGAATACATCCCCTGGTACCTGGTATGCACTTATCGATCTGGCAGATACTATTTTTTCCCTGATGTCTGTTAGTAGAGACCACCAGAAACAGTTTGGTTTCAGGCGGCAAGCCCGCAATACACCTTCACTGTCCTACCTCAGGTGTGTGCCAACTCTCCAGCCCTGTGTCATCATTTAATCTGAAGGGATCTTAATTGCCTTTCCCTTCTATAAGATATCAATCACACTGGTCCATTACACTGATGACATAATGCTGACTGGAAGCAGTAAGAAGTGGCAACTATTCTACACTTATTACTAAGACATGTGTGTGTCAGAGGGTGGAAAATAAATCCTACAAAAATTCAAGGGCCTTTCACTTCAGTGAAATTTCCAGGAGTCTAGTGGTCGAGATATTCCTTCTAAAGTGAAGAAAAAGTGGTTGCATCTAGCTCCATGTACAACCAAAAAAAGAGGCATTAACCCCGTTAGTCCCTCTTTGAATTTTAGAGGCAACGTATTCCTCATTTGAGTGTGTTACTCTCTGACCTATTTACCCACAAAGCTGCTAGTTTTAAGCCCAGGATAAGAGCAGGCTCTGCAACAGGTCCAGGCTGCTGTGCAAGCTGCTCTCCCACTTGGGCTTTATGTTCCAGGAGATCCAATGGTGCTTGAAGTGTCAGTGGCAGACAGGGGCACTATCTGAAGCCACTGGCAGACCTCTACAGGCAAATCAGTGTGGACCCTAGGACTCTGGAGCATGCCATCTTCCGCCGGTCACTACTCTCCTTTTGAGAAGCAGTTTTGGCTTGCTCCTGGGCCTTAGTGGAGTCTGCTCAGTCATGGGCCACCTAGCTATCCTGCAACCTGAGCTTTCCATCACACATTGGATACTGTCTGACCCACCAAGCCATAAAGTTAGGTGTGCAGAACAGCACTCCAGCATCAAATGAAGTGGGATACAGTTGGCCCTCTGAATCTGTGGGTTTTGCGTCTGTGAGCCCTTGCAGTTCAAACTGCGTGGGATGCAATCAACCTCGGATAGACTTTTTTTTTTTTTTTTTTGAGTCTTGCTCCGCCACCCAGGCTGGAGGGCAGCGGCGCGATCTCGGCTCACTGCAAGCTCTGCCTCCCTTGTTCACGCCATTCTCCTGCCTCAGCCTCCCGAGTAGCTGGAACTACAGGCGCCGCCACCATGCCCGGCTAATGTTTTTGTATTTTCAATAGAGACAGAGTTTCACAGTGCGAGCCAGGATGGTCTCGATCTCTGACCTTGTGATCCGCCCGCCTCGGCCTCCCAAAGTGCTGGGATTACAGGCGTGAACCACTGCGCCTGGCCCAATTTTTTTTTTTTTAAAGGATAGTCTGTGCTGAATATGTACGAGCTTCTTTATCTTGTCATTATTCCCTTAAAACATGCAGTAAAACAACTACTTACATAACACTTACAATGTTCTAGATATTATAAAGAATCTGGAGATAAAGTATAAGGGAGGATGTGGTAGGTTATATGTAAACACTACACTATTTTATATGAGGAACTTGAGCGTCTGTGGATTTTGGTGTCTGCAGGGGGTTGTGGAACCAATCCCCCGTGGGATATCAAGGGATGACTGCATGTGTGACGGGGCATGAGGAGGTCCTAAAGGTAAGTTACAGGAAGAAGCGGGAACACTGGCGGTCCTAACTCCTGCTACATCATGCTTTCTTTCCTAGCCCACATCTATGGCCTCATAGGGAGTTCCCTAACATCAGCTGGGTGAGGAAGAGAAAACTTAGGCCTGATTTAGAGACGGTTCTGTATAATATCCAGGCACCAACCAGTGGACGCTGCGGTATTACAGCACACTTCTGAGACATCCTGGAAGAACGGAGGTGAACGGAAACAAAACTTTCCGCAGTGTACTTGGTTGTTCATTTTGCTTGGAAGAAGAAATATCCAGGTGTATGATTATATGCCATTTCATGGGCTATGGTTAATGACTTGGCTGGGTGGCCACAGAGCTGTAATGAACATGATTGGCAAATTGGTGATAAAGGGGTCTGGGGAATGCATATCTGAACAGACCTCTCTGAATGGGTTAAAAAAAAAAAAAGTGAAGATATTTGTATCCCATTGAATTCTCACAAAAGGGTGACCTCAGCAGAGGAGGACTTTAAAAACTGAGTGAATAGAATGATCTTTTCTCTGGACACCAGTCAGCCTCTTTCCCCAGCCACCCTGGGATTCATGAACAAAGTGGCTATGGTGGCAGGGACGGAGGTGATGCATAGGCTCAGCAACATAAGAATGTAAGTTCCAAGGGAAGGAGTGTGACTATTTGCTTCATACTTGTGTCCCCAGAGCCCAGCACAGCACTATTGCATAGGAGCCCAACAAACAGTAGACTCTTTTTTTTTTTTTTTTTTTTTTTTTGAGACGGAGTCTCGCTCTGTGGCCCGGACTGGAGTGCAGTGGCCGGATCTCAGCTCACTGCAAGCTCCGCCTCCCGGGTTTACGCCATTCTCCTGCCTCAGCCTCCCGAGTAGCTGGGACTACAGGCGCCCGCCACCTCGCCCGGCTAGTTTTTTTGTATTTTTTAGTAGAGACGGGGTTTCACCGTGTTAGCCAGGATGGTCTTGATCTCCTGACCTCGTGATCCGCCCGCCTCGGCCTCCCAAAGTGCTGGGATTACAGGCTTGAGCCACCGCGCCCGGCCAACAGTAGACTCTTGAACAACGTGGGTTTGAACTGAGGGTCCACTTATAGACAGATTTTCTTCTGCCTCTGCCACCCAAGACAGCAAGTCCAACGCTGCTTCTTCTTCCTCCTCCTTAGCCTATTCAATGTGAAGACGACAGCGATAAAGACCTTTATGATGATCCACTTTCACTTAGTAAATATAATTTATCTTCCTTGTGATTTTTTTTGAGACAGAGTCTCGCTCTGTCGCCTAGGCTGGAGTGCAATGGCGCGATCTTGGCTCACTGCAAGCTCTGCCTCCTGGGTTCACACCATTCTCCTGCCTCAGTCTCCCAAGCAGCCGGGACTACAGGCGCCCGCCACCACACCCGGCTAATTTTGTTTTTGTATTTTTAGTAGAGACGGCGTTTCACTGTGTTAG
The DNA here is from genome assembly GCF_009764315.1 of Trachypithecus francoisi. Lineage (NCBI taxonomy): Eukaryota > Metazoa > Chordata > Mammalia > Primates > Cercopithecidae > Trachypithecus > Trachypithecus francoisi. The sequence continues at coordinate 2,097,990 of NW_022681461.1, forward strand.
CCAGGATGGTCTCGATCTCCTGACCTCGTGATCTGCTTGCCTCGGCCTCTCAAAGTGCTGGGATTACAAGTGTGAGCCATTGTGCCCGGCCATGATTTTCTTAATGACATTTTTTCTTTAGCTGGTTGTAAGTATACAGTATTTTATAATACATAGACAAAATATGTGTTAATTGGCTGTTTATGTTATCGGCAAGGCTTCTAGACAACAGTAGGTTATTAGCAGAAAAGTTCTGGAGGAATTAAAGTTATACGCAGGTATTTGGCTGCACAAGGGTTGATGCCCCAACCTCTGTGTGGTTCAAGGATCAACTGTATCCAAATGAATAAATACACTGCAGAACAAGAACATGTTGCAGCTTATTAATAGTTTTACTTATCAACTTACTTCAAAAGAGATAGTGAACATTTGTGAAATTGTTTACAATTGAGATATCCATACACACAAGTCATGTGCTACGTGATGTTTTGATCAGTGACTAACTGCATATATGAGAGTGGTCCCATAAAATTATGATCCTATATTTTTACTGTACTTTTCTCTGTTCAGATATACAAATACTTACCACAGTGTTACAACTGTGTACACTATTTTTTATTTTTATTTTATTTATTTATTTATTTATTTTTTTTTTGAGACTGAGTCTCGCTCTGTCACCCAGGCTGGAGTGCTGTGGCCGGATCTCAGCTCACTGCAAGCTCCACCTCCCGGGTTCACGCCATTCTCCTGCCTCAGCCTCCTGGGTAGCTGGGACTACAGGCGCCGCCACCTCGCCCGGCTAGTTTTTTGTAGTTTTTAGTAGAGACGGGGTTTCACCGTGTTAGCCAGGATGGTCTCGATCTCCTGACCTCGTGATCCGCCCGTCTCGGCCTCCCAAAGTGCTGGGATTACAGGCTTGAGCCACCGCGCCCACCCACAACTGTGTACACTATTCAGCACAGTGATGTGCTACACAGGTGCATAACTTAGGAGCAATAGGCTGTACCATATAGCCTAGGTGTGTAATAGGCTCTACCATCTAGGTTTGTGTCAGTGTACCCTATGATGCTCATGTTACGGTGAAATCACCCAAGACACATTTCTCAGAATGTATCCCCATCATTAAGCAACACAAGACTGTATATATACATTTACTAATGTTTATTTTTAATAGAGAAGTTTCTTCTTTGCTTTTTAGAAATTTTGTATCAGTTAAAAGGGAAATACACTTAGAAAACAGTTTCAACTTTCACAGGCAAAACACAAACGTGAAACACATAGGACCGAGTGGATGTTTGCTAATTGCTGAGTCCATGGCCTACAGTACGACGCCCCAGTGTCATCACTACACTCCCACATCAGCAAACTCCTTCCTCTTAACATGCTCAATCATTTCTGTCTCACCCTTCCTTACTTCCTTTGCAACTCAAGTAAGAAAACAATTTAGATGTTCCAGTATAGAAAATAGTTGCTGAGACCAGCTCCGTCAGGGAGACCCTAATCCAGTGGCGCTAGAGGAATTAAAGACACACACACACAAATTTAGCGGGTGGAGTGGGAAATCAGGGGACTCACAGCCTTCACTGCTGAGAGCCCCGAACAGAGATTTATCCACACATTTGCTGACAGCAAGCCAGTGATACGCATTGTTTCTATAGATTATAATTAAAAGTATTCCTTACGGGAAACAAAGGGATCAAAACAGACATGGGCTCTGGCTGGTGATCTGCAGCAGGAGTGTGGGAAAAGAAAGAAAGATCAGCCTGTTACTGTGTCTATATAGAAAGAAGTAGACATTAAGAGGCTCCATTTTGTTCTGTATTTGAGATGCTGTTAATCTGTGACCCTACCCCCAACCTTGTCATTGCAAGAGACGTGCTGTGGTGACTCAAGGTTTAATGGCTGTGCAGGATGTGTCTTTGTTAAACAAGTACCTGAAGGCAGCTTGCTGGTGAAAAGTCATCACCATTCTCTTAATCTCAAGTACCCAGGGACACGTACACTGCCAAAGGTCGCAGGGACCTCTGCCTAGGAAAGCTAGGTATTGTCCAAGGTTTCTCCCCATGTGATGGTCTGAAATATGGCCTCGTGGGAAGTGAAAGACCTGATCGTCCCCCAGCCTGACACCCGTGAAGAGTCTGTGCTGAGGAGGACTAGTACAAGAGGAAAGAAGGCCTCTTGGCGGTTGTTGGCAGTTGAGATAGAAAAAAGCATCTGTCTCCTGCCCGTCCCTGGGCAATGGAACATCTTGGTGTGAAACCCGATTGTACGCTCTGTTTACTGAGATAGGAGAAAACTGCCTTATGGCAAAAGGTGGGACTTGCTGGTGCAATGCTGCTAAAAGGTTTATGGAGATGTTTGCATATGCGTATCAAGGCACAGCATTTTCCTTTAAACTTATTCATGTCACAGAGATCTTTATTCATATGTCTTACTGCTGATTTTCTCCCTACAGTGATCCTATTATCCTGCCACTCCCTTATCTTTAAGATGATAAAGCTAATGATCAATAAACACTAGGGAACTCAGAGGCCGGTGCCAGCGCGGGTCCTCTGTAAGCTGAGCGCCGGTCCCCTGGGCCCCGCTTTTCTTTCTCTACACTTTGTCTCTGTGTCTCATTTCTTTTCTCAAGTCTCTCGTTCCACCTAACGAGAAACGCCCACAGACGTGGAGGGGCAGGCCACCCCTTCACAGGAGCATGTCCGTAAGGCACAGGTCGCTCATGCTACTGTTTGTGGCTTAGGAATGCCTTTAAGCGGTTTTCCCCCCGGGCGGGCCACGTGTTCCTTGCCCTCATTCCAGTAAACCCACAACCTTCAGTGTGGGCGTCATGGCCATCACGAACATGTCACAGTGCTGCAGAGATTTTGTTTATGGCCAGTTTGGGGGCCAGTTTATGGCCAGACTTAGGGGCCTGTTCCCAGCAAATATTGGTTAAGTCTGTGCTTCAGACTAGATTTTTCAAGTCTACTGGCTTGTTTGAAAAATGCTTTTAGACAACACATCAGGTTTGTAACTTTTCACAAGTTTAAAATGTTTCAAAGGTCTTTGAAAATTATAAAATCTTCAAATATCTCTATTTTAGTTTTCTGAGGGGTGCTGTTTTGACAGATTGGAAACTTTTTTCTTTGAATAAAAAGCCATCACTCTTTCATTAAATTCAGTGCCTAGATGTTTCCTAAGAGCCTTGGGTCGTTGTTCCAGGAATCTGTGGAGAGTACTGACTTGGCCTGCTGCTGCAAAGACAAAGGAATCCTTTCTCAGAAAAAACTCAAGACTGAATATGGTACACTGGATTTTCCAGAGACGGCTGTGGACAAGGCCTATCGAAGTCTTTTTGGGATACACAGTCCCACATCCCCCTTCCCTCCCACTGCATTCACAATGGATCACCTCTCAATTAAATTTCACCAGCTCATCCCCTGTATTTTTTTATTTGACTGAAAACATGGGTTTTTTAAACACACATGGGGCTCTCCTTTAGCCTGCACAATGTGGGTATATCTTCACTATTTTTTCCTGCTCATAAAAATACATGCTTTCCACTAAACAAGTTAAATAATCACCCATAATTCACCCACAAGTTTGGTGTACTTTCTCCCAGTATTTTAAATATGCAAAGATATTGTTTTATTTGCATTTACTACCTGTGTAACTATATGCTTAGCCTTTCCACCACCCCTTTTATTTTTAATTCAGGGACAAGGTAGCGAGAGTCTGGCCTAGTGACTTCCGACCTTTCACTTGTGATCTCTTATCCATCTTTGGCCAGAGGCCTCTTTTTGTAGCCCAGCCTGCTCTCTTGTGGACCTTGAACAAATATCTCCAGCTACTGCCAAATGCCTGAGATTTGTTAACCACACCATTACATTTATTTTTGCTAATACTAGTTAACAAACAAGCTTTTCTAGAAGAGCTAGGGGGAACATGTCATCAGAGACAGAATTAAAACAAAATAGCCTTGGTAACCTACTTGCACCTGAGTCTTCCTCAGACTGCAAAGTGGTCACCAGCAATTCAGAGAGAGGCTCCAGTAAAAAGCAGCTTCACTTTTTATCACATAACCTAACCATCTTGAGGTTATGTGTCAAAGGAAGAAGACGTCTCCTTTTCTACTATAGAAAACCTATGAATCTGTGCCTATTCATTTTTTTAAAAAGTCAACTGCTTTCTTCTTTACTAAAACAATTTAGAGGCCGGGCGCAGTGGCTCACACTTGTAATCCCAACACTTTGGGAGGCTGAGGCAGGTGGATCACGAGGTTAGGAGTTCAAGACCAGCCTGGCCAAGATGGTGAAACTCTGTCTCTACTAAAAATACACCAGGTGTGGTGGCACATGCCTGCAATCCCAGCTACTGGGGAGCCTGAGGCAGAGAATTGCTTAAACCGGGGAGGCAGAGGTTGCAGTGAGCTGAGATCATGCCACTGCACTCCAGCCTAGGTGACAGAGTGAGACTCGTCTCTTTAAAAAAAAAAAAAAAAAAAATTTAGGTTTGTCCTTCCAAATTGTTTATCAAATTGTGGTAGATTCAGGAGTTGGGTTACACACAGTAACTGGGTAGCTGATAAAAATCTGTATTTTTATAACTAGAAGAGCCAGGAAGTCAGCTTTCTGCTAGCATCTTTCTCCTAATATACCATTGGCACATGAAGCTATTATTTCAGAGCTCAATTCTATTTCCTGACTACACAAAAAGCCAATGCATTAAAAAAAGAAAAGGCCCCCCTTTATATACGAATTAAAGTTTATTTTAAACTGTTTTGTACATCTTTTTAAAAAATGAAAATTCAAAAGTCTTAGAATTAAGCAATGAGTCTTTGATATCATAAAGCTGTGTAGAACAGTAATTAAAATACTGGTAACATTTTACCCTCGTAAAAATGTCACAGAATTCAAATCTCAACTTGGATCCTCAATGATTCAAGTGGTTTATCTTACACAATAAGCATTTGGTCAGTTGCAAGATGAAATTCCCCCAGGCGTGCTGTCCTTAAGTCCTTCCTCCTCACCATCCATCAGCTCACACAGTGGGGTAGCTGGCTGCTGTAGCGATTCCACAGTGGTTGTCCTTGTCTTTGGCTATTTTTACATAGCCATTCGAGCCCCATTCTGGACCCCAGCTGAAAGAGGAGCAGGTTTTCCATTTTATACAAAGAATCAAGGGAAAATTGGCTCCATTAATAATAATAGCTAATACTTAAACAGTGCTTTCCATGTGTCAAGCACTATTCTAAGTGCTGTTAATATCCATTTGTAAATGTCTGGAGGCCGGGCGCGGTGGCTCACACCTGTCATCCCAGCACTTTGGGAGGCTGACGTGGGTGGATCACCTGAGGTTTCAGGAGTTCAAGACCAGCTTGATCAACATGGTGAAACCCCGCCTCTACTAAACTTAAAAAAAAAGAGTTAACTGGGCATGTAATCCCAGCTACTTGGGAGGCTGAGGCAGGAGAATCATCATTTGAACCCAGGAGACACAGGTTCCAGTGAGCCAAGACTGTACTGCTGCACTTCAGCCCAGGCAAGAAGAGCAAAACTCCATCTCAAAAGAAAAAACAAACAAACAAAAAAACCCCACAAAAATTAGCCAGATGTGGTGGCGCATGCCTGTAGCCCTAGCTACTTGGAAGTCTGAGGCAGGAGAACCACTTGAACCTGGGAGGTGGAGGCTGCAGTGAGCCGAGACTGAACCACTGTACTCTTGCCTGAGTAACAGAGCAAGACTCCATCTCAAAATAAAATAAAATTGGCTGGGCACGGTGGCTCATGTCTGTAATCCCAGTGCTTTGGGAGGCCGAGGTAGGCGGATCACATGAGGTCAGGAGTTCGACAGCAGCCTGGCCTACATGGTGAAACCCTGTCTCTACTAAAAAAATACAAAAAAAGTTAGCTGGGTATGGTAGCACACCCTTGTAGTCCCAGCTACTTGGGAGGCTGACGCAGGAGAATCACTTGAACCCAGGAGGTGGAGGTTGCAGTGAGCTGAGATTGCGCCACTGCACTCCAGCCTGGGTGACAGAGTGAGACTCTGTCTCAAAAAATGAATGAATGAATGAATGAATGAATGTATTGATTCTTGTGGGTCCTTCACTTTTTAAGAATACTGAGGCAGAACTGGAACTCCACTGCAGCAGTGTGTCTCCACATGCTACCTTATATCACATCTCAATTAAAGAATGCTAATTGTGAGAAAATGGATTCTGACAACCTTCAAAGCCTGAGAGCTACGGAGTGAAATTCGATGACAAGGCATCCAATGACAACAGAAGGACGCACACAGACCACTGGACTCCCAGATGATCTTTTAGACTCAGCAAAGAACCAGCAAAGGCAGATGTTTCTGCTTACTATTCCTTGTTGAAAAATTAGAGACAGAAAAAAGCAATCAGCTCTCAAACCTACAGGTCCACAATCCTTCGTCTGAAACCTTTGGGGCCTAATGTGTTTCAGAATTTAAAAATTTTCAAAACTTAGCAATAAAATATTACACATACATAGCAGTAACTCCAAAAAGCTTGGTACAGAATCTTCTAATCAAACCTTAGTTATTTCTGTGTTCACTCTAAGTAGAAGAAAGACTTCTGGAATTTCAAAATGGAGCTTTTGTGAACTTGTATCCAAATACTGATTTGAAACAAAAATTACCTTTTCAATTTTGAGTTTTATACCTGTTTTTGATGAGCCAATACTTGTTGTTATTTGAATTTGCTCCTTCAAAGCCGTAGCCAACCACCAGAACACCATGATCCAGGTTTTTGCTGCTGCAGTCTGGTTCAAAATAAATGCCTGGAAGAGTAAAATCAGTGCTGGGGTGAGAAGCTCCAAGTGACATGTTACAGTAACCCACCCAACCACTCTCCATAAGGGAGGCATCTCTAAATTCCGTGAAATGCCATAAACAAAAGCCAAATAAGGACCCAAACAATACTGGCCAGAAAACAGTAACGGCTGATAAACGAAAAAAGTCAACCTCAACTCACTAGAAATCAACTAACTTCAACCAAAGTTTAATATATTTTCTACCAAAAAAAAAAAGAAAATCCAAAAGATAAAACCTATTGTTTACAGCTAAGGTAATTTAGATACTTATCTCTGAGCCCAAATACCAATTAGCATAATCCCTTTCTACTCCTAGGATGTCAGTCTAAAACAACCCCAAAATAAACAAACAAAAACTTGAAGGGGGTTCTGGGTTCTTTACAGTTTTTCACTAATTACAGTAGTAAAAAACTTTGAGAAAAAAAGACCCAATAACCGGAAAACAGTTTGGAAAATTAGGTTGTCTCTATACAATTACATAGCCATTTAAAAATATTTATGAGAAGTTTAACATAACTAAGCATTTTCTCATGGCAAATGCAAATATCACCATGTTAAATGCACACTCTCAAAATACTCCATTCCTGCAAAGCAGGACTTCATATCAAAGAATCAATCATGATGATGTTTCCCAATTCTGCCTAAATTTCTATAATAAAATGACACTTACCTGATTTGTAGAACTGGAAGGACGAATGGCCTGCATCCATAGCAACAGAGATGGGCCCCACAGTTGCCACTGCTTTCATCAGGGCCTTCTCCTTTCCAGCTGGGACCACCTCGAAGCCGGTGTCATTAGCAACAGAATTCTCAGGTCTGTACTTACAGATTCCATCCTTTTAAAGTTAAAGGGGGAGATCACTACCATCTACCACCTGGGGAACATTAGCTCTAGAACCAAAACACTCAGCAATTTGCAACCTAGGATTTCCAAATTAACACCCTCATAAATCGTCCCATGAAATAAAATGCTATCATTGATTTAAAAATGAAAAATTAGTCGACATTTCTTCAATGAGAACCCCTATGTCAATCTGTCCATAAAGAATTTTCACAATGGATCAAGTTCTATTATATGTAGAATGGTTTGCTTATTCTCCATGTTACGCAGAAGCAAGAACAGCTATGTGTTAACCATCTAATGTTACTTATATGTTAACCATTAGCTGTTGACCATCTAATCGGAGAACTGTGCAAAGGCTAGTAATTTTTTTTTGTTTTTGAGACGGAGTCTCACTCTGCTGCCCAGGCTGGAGTGCAGTGGTGCGATCTTAGCTCACTGCAAGCTCCACCTCCCGGGTTCACGCCATTCTCCTGCCTCAGTCTCCTGAGTAGCTGGGACTACAGGCGCCCACCACCTCGCCCGGCTAATTTTTTTTTTGTATTTTTAGTAGAGATGGGGTTTCACCATGTTAGCCAGAGTTGTCTCAATCTCCTGACCTCGTGATTCGCCCGTCTCGGCCTCCCAAAGTGCTGGGATTACAGGCGTGAGCCACCATACCTGGCCAAAGGCTAGTAATTTATAATGACAATACTCACAGTTCGCAGATGTAGATTCTACCATATAAAATGTGAATTCTGAAAAAAGTATCTGTTATCTCTGAAAGGGTTTCACCTTCCACAAGCAGAGGATGAATGACAAGGAGCTCCATTTACCATTGCTACGTATGGATAGGATTCCTCCGAGTCCAGGCCTCCGTTCTCCTTGACATACCGGAAGGCGCTATTCATGAAGCCACCGTTGCAGCCCTGATTGCCTTGAGGATGCGAACAGTCCACCAGATTCTGCTCGCTCAGTGAGACAAGTTTCCCAGTTTTCCGGAACATCTGTCCCTCAAGAGCACCAGTCGCACTAAAAGCCCAACAAGAACCACACTGTTTCTAAAAAGGGGAAAAAAAAGCTGTCAATTTACAAGACCAATATAAATACAGTAGCCCATATATTTGAATTATCTGAATATTCTTTAAAAAAAAACAAAAACCAAAAAACCCATCACCACACTTTGGGAGGCCGAGGCGGGCAGATCACTTGAGGAGAGCAGTTTGAGACCAGCCTGGCCAACATGGTGAAACCCTGTCTCTACTAAAAATACACAAAAATTAGCTGGGCATGGTGGTGAGCACTTGTAATCCCAGCTACTCAGGAGGCAGAGGCAGAATTGCTTGAACCCAGGAGGCAGAGGTTGCAGTGAGCCGAGATCATGCCATTGCACTCCAGCCTGGGCAACAAGAGCAAAACTCTACCTCAAAAAAAAAAAAAAAAAAAAAACACCAAAAACCAAAATACAAAAAACCCATCATCATGTGTTGTGCCACCATCTACCACAGCAATGACACCAATTCCTTCTTGGCTTTCCTGTGGAGACGGGAGGTCTGAATCTGACGCTGTCTCACCTGATTCTTCACTGGCGTCACGTAGCCTTTCTTTCTCCAATCCACAGACTTGGGAAGATCAAGAAACAGAGGCTCACGGAACACTTTCCCCTTCCTGAGTTTCTGGTTTCGAAAGCAACCCATCACCTGCCTGAATTCTTCATTGGTCTTCAAAAGAAGTAAATACAATGTTAAAAGTGAGACTATTTTGGTGAAGCACTGAGGAGAAGCAGCACAGAGTTCAGCAATCCTCGCCACACTCACCATGTCACCAAAAGCATTCATGGCCATTGTGAAGCCATGCTTCCCTTGGCTGTATTCCCCATTGTGCAGTTCAATCATTTTCATATTCTTTTCCCACACTGCTCTCCTCCATCCTTCTTCACTCTAGAGGCAAACACACAGCTGATGGACTTCATGTCTACTTACCCAACCCATGTTCACCCAGCCGATGTGCAGGCAGAAATGAAGAGAAACCATGGCCAGGGATGGCTTGATACATCTCTGGGAGCTGTTCTCCAAGCTGAGACACAACGGAGATAGATGCCCAGACTGCATCTATAATGGGTGCTGTTAGGTTATTGCCTGGTAAGGTCTGGCCTCTAGAAGCTACTCTCTGGCTATCAACTCCCAACAGCAAGGACCATCTCTCCAGAGTCCCTCTGGACAGTTTCAGATGTTACCAACCGCGCCATATAATCTTCTGTGTGTTGCCTTCCACTGGTACCACTTTGTATCCAAATTTTGGTCAAATTTTGGAACAGCGGAGGCTATTCCCAAGCAAAAGGCAGCCAGGACGAGCGAAAGATTCATGTTTCAAAACCTAGAAAGGGAAAAGAAATGCGTATCTGATTAGACCAATCCTAAAAAGCCATCTTACAGTCTCCGTGGAGTAAAAAGATTCCAATTCTTCTCCCTGGCATTTCCCCAAGGACTGGAACAGGCTGAAACAGGCCTACTGGAGGTATTTGATGCGCCCATCAAGATGAAAAGCAGCCTGCGGAGCTGGAGGCGTTGCAACAGCATATGCGATAATTCAGGGTATGAGAAGGGTGTGAAGATACCTGACGGATGAGAAGCTTAACGCGAACACTAGGGAACAGCTGGTCCAGGTTTCGCACCAATTGCACTGAGGTCATTCAGGCAAAACGTCACTAATGAAGACATACCATCCCAAGCAGGTGCAAGCGGATCCCCAAGGAACACCACCTCACACCTTCTTGGCCGATACACAGCAGGAGATGAGCTATGTCTTCCAACCTCTCCTTTTGGAATAAAACCTTTCTGGAATCCCTTTCCCGGAGACACTGGGAAGGAGGGCACCCACTACTCCCGCCGTCCCACACCTGGGTCTCTGCTTCTCGCTCCCCTAAACCGGGGCAGGGTCACGAGGCCGCGCCGTTGGAAGCCAGGGGCCCCAGGGCCAGGGCGCGGACGGGGCAGGCAGCTCCCGGGGCTCCGGGCGGGCCAGGGCCGCGTCGCCTGCTCTCGCCCTCCGCGCCCCGAGAATGTTTGCGGCGGCGCAGGGAGTGGGGGCTCCGCAGCCGGGATGCGGGGGTGAAGCCGCCCGATCCGCCTCGGCGTCAGCCCGCAGGGTGACTGACCTGCACCGCCTGGGAACTTCCAGTGGTCCCGGCGCCTCCCTGGGGTCCCCAACCGCCCTCTCCCGTTCCCCACCTCGAGGCTGGCAGAGCGCTGGGCAGAAGCTTTCACTCTCGGGGGTCGCGCCCGCCTCCGCTCAGTGTCCCTGGGTTCCCCCTTCTCAGTGTCCCTGGGTTCCCTCCTCCAGTCCCCCTTCGCCCTGCCCCTCGGTCTGCTGGGGGGCGCTCACCAGCAGCCGTCGCAGCTGCGCAGGCGCCCTCGGCTAACAAACCTCCGCCTCACAAATCTCCGCGGTTCTGGCTCAGGGTCGCCCGACTCGGGATTTAAGTTTCCAGGCGGCCTTCCCCGCCCCACCGCCTGCCCGGCCTGCGATTGGCTGCGCCGGCCACTGGGCGGGGCCCCGGGCGCTCTGAGCCCGCACGTGACGCAGCCCGGTCCCAACCTGTCTCAGGTCTGGGCGCACCTACCCCAATGAACCCGGGCTGCTGGGAGCGCAGCCAGGCGCCCGGGGGCTGCGCGGAGGACGGGGAGGCGCCTCCCTGATGGGCTCAGATCTACCGAGTATCCCGACCTACTGCGCTGAGCAGCTTGAGAGTGGTGGAAATTGCTTTTACTTACCTACTGTCTGCTTGTGGGTTACAACGTCTCTTCCTCAGTATTCCAAGTGTGCTTCTTTTGAGATTTAATAACTTTACTTTAAAAATATTTAATATCCGCCGGGCGCGGTGGCTCAAGCCTGTAATCCCAGCACTTTGGGAGGCCGAGACGGGCGGATCACAAGGTCAGGAGATCGAGACCATCCTGGCTAACATGGTGAAACCCCGTCCCTACTAAAAAATACAAAAAACTAGCCTGGCGAGGTGGCGGGCGCCTGTAGTCCCAGCTACTCGGGAGGCTGAGGCAGGAGAATGGCGTAAAAAACCCGGGAGGCGGAGCTTGCAGTGAGCTGAGATCCGGCCACTGCACTCTAGCCCGGGCGACAGAGCGAGACTCCGTCTCAAAAAAAAAAAAAAAAAAAAAAAAAAAAATATATATATATATATATATAATATCGGCCGGGCACGGTGACTCACACCTGTAATCCCATCACTTTGGGAGGCCGAGGCGGGCGGATCATGAGGTCAGGAGATCCAGACCATCCTTGCCAACATGGTGAAACCCTGTCTCTATTAAAAATGCAAACATTAGCTGGGCGTGGTGGCGGGCGCCTGTAGTCCCAGCTATTCAGGAGGCTGAGGCAGGAGAATTGCTTGAACTCGGGAGGGGGAGGTTGCAGTGAACTGAGATCGTGCCACACTGCACTCCAGTCTGGCCACAGAGCAAAACTCTGTCTCAAAAAGTAAAAAAATAAAATAAAATAAAATATTTAATATCAGGGTTGAGGTGATGCAGTTTGAGGAACTACTCCTTTATGGAGAAATATATGTAGCTAAAGATTTAAGGAAATCAATAATTCAGAAACATTTCTAATTCTTTTTAAAGTTATATAAAAAACATCCATTATAAAAAATATGTTTTAGAAAATAAACGTCCTTTGTCCCCTCTCCATAACCCTTTCCTAGGCATATCTTTTTTTTTACAAAAATGAAGTTATCATGCATATTGATTAATAAACTCTTAAAGATTAAACTGAATAATATGCACAGTTTTTACTTGTTAATTTGAAAATTTGTTAAATCAAGTTTAGCCTAAAGCTGCCTCCCTATATTATTTACATTTGGCCTGAAGGTTTCTCTGTACATAGCGAATTGTCACGTAAATGGAGGTGTAAACAGACTGTAGCCTGCTCTTGTGCCCATCCCCGAAGTTCTGTGAATCAAAGAGGTTCAATTGTTCAAACCATGTTCAAATAAGGCAAACGTGAAGCTGTAGCCAATCCTGCAGTTTCTGTGCCTCACTTGCCCTTTTCTGTCTATAAATCTTCCCCTATGTGGCTGCACTGGAGTCTCTCTCAGCCTAGTCTGGCGCCAGAGGCTGCCAGATTCACGAATCGTTCTTTGCTCAATTAAATTCTCTTAAATTTAATTTGGCTATGGATTTTCTTTTAGCAAATTAAAAACAAACCGACAACTTCTCAGAAGCACCATCAGGCAAATACATGCTTTTAAAAATCAATTTATTAATAATTATATGTCCTTCCTTTAAAGAAATAGCAGCTTTTCCCTCTCAAACACAACTGGGGCCAAAGCTCTCAGGTGGTTGTATAAAAAATACAAAAGTATATTGTATTGCAGGCCAAGGTAGGTGGATCTCCTGAGCCCAGCAGTTTGAGACCAGCCTGGGCAACATGGCGAAATCACACCTCTACCAAAAATACAAAACAAACCAACAAAAACTAGCCAGGCATGGTGACGCAGAGCATGCGCCACTGCACTCCAGCCGGGGATACCTTCTCAAAACAAAACCAAAACCAAAAACAAAAGCGTGTTGTACTACAAATAGCTGGAGTTTTTTTTTTTTTTTTTAAGAAATCATTGTGTTGAACACAATCACCATTCACATGTGGAAATAAATGAAGACCACCACATAAGAACAAACAGAGGCCATATATTCAGAACTTGCTATGACAAGGGAGATAATTCGAAGACAAGGGAGAAGAAAAGCTTTAGGGGAAAAAGGGGCAACTTCAGATATGTCCTCTTTGCAGAATGTCATCATGGAGAAGCTGGAGGAGGGATAACTAGAGATGGAGCATCTTATGTGATTTGTTTGTGGAGCATGTTTGGGTTTTCTGGTTTGTCCTGGGTTGGAAGCAGAGGCAAAAATGAGGAAGTTGTCAGTCACTGATTAAGTCCTGACTGTTCTGAGTTGGTCTCTGCAGATACTACGCTTCATTTCTTCCGTGGGTCAGAGTTCTATTGCCATATACTGTGGCCATTGTCTATTTGGTTACTCCGTCTATCACAAGAAAGCTAAGTTATTCTAACACGTGGGTTTTACAGTTGCCCTTGGGCCACAGCTCCCTAAGATTGTAGGGTGGAGAAACCTGCCAAGACATGAAGATCTGCGCCTTAAGCAGTAGCCTGACAGCAGACAGTGGCAGGTGCTGCCCTGATAGCGCCTGACAGCAGATGAGTGGCAGGTGCTGCCCTGAAGAAGGGCATCCCCTTGGTTTTTTGGAATGTGAGACAAATGTAGTGGAGAAAACATAGACACTTTTCAAACCAAGTGTGCTCAAAATCTAAAATTATACCAGAAATATGTAAAAGTGGAAGAAATATGGGAGAAAGCCAATAAGCAAGAGGGTGGAAGACGTTATTGCTTCGACTTAGGACACCTCTTTGTATCTATTCATATCTGTAAAAAAATGCATTACAGAAATGTGGTATTACTAGCCAGGACAGATATATTTAAATATTTGTTTCTTTCCTTACTCTTCTCTTCCTATTTCTTTGCAAAATAATTTTGATGAGTGATACATTTTAAAATGGTCACATTTTAGTGAAGCAACCGAGCCTTGGCTATGCCTTTAATACAATGGAGTTGGCAGAACTTCCTGATTCCTATTTAAAACGCAGTGCCTGTGAAAGTATATTCTCACGTGCATCTGTGTGGCTTTCTTTTACTCACTATTAAAAGAGGATATAGGCCAGGCATGGTGGCTGACGTCTGTAATCCCAGCACTTTGGGAGGCAGAAGTGGGTGGATTACTTGAGGTCAGGAGTTCGAGACCAGCCTGGCCAACATAGTGAAACCCCGTCCCTACTAAAAATACAAAAAACAATTAGCCAGGTGTGGTGGTGCATGCCTGTAGTCCCAGCTACTCGGGAGGCTGAGGCAGGCGAATCGCTTGAACCCGGGAGGTGGAGGTTGCAGTGAGCCGAGATTGCGCCATTGCACTCTAGCCTGGGCAACAGAGTGGGACTCTGTCTCAAAAATAAATAAATAAATAAATAAGGATATAATTCTTTACCCAGTCTCTGGAAGTTTTAAACCATAGGGGAACTGGTAAGCTTAGTGTGGTGGCATTCAAGACCCTGACATCACTTAACACCTCTCCCCAGTATAACCACCTCCGATTTGTTTAAATTCACTGAGCCAAGAATTACTCGTAAGAAGCATTATCCAGCAAACTGTCCACTTGTAAAATGGTTTATCACCATTGATAATCATACAGGTTCATATGAAACCACTTATGAAATAACTACTTTTCTGGGTTACTGTAACTGTGCTTTTCCTGTAGAGTTCAACTATCAGCCAATTCATCAAGCACGTAGTACATCAATCAATGAGAATTCAGCTCTTACTCGGTACCAGTTCTCTTCTGGTGTAGCATGAGCATTCACTTCCACATTCTTAGCTTTCCTAACAGCTTTCTGAGGTTCAGTCTTTCCATATTTAAATATGTGGTTCACTATAGTAATTTCAGTTCTACAGCAAATCGAACAGGACAGATATATTTAAATGGAACTATGGTGAAGCACTTTTGTATAGTAGGTAACAAGGAAACCAATTCACAAGAGAAATGGTGGAATTTCTCTCCTCCTCTAAAACAGTGATCCACAAACTCTCAGCCAAATCTAAAAAATTCGTCAAACCTCAAAAAGTCTTTTCAAGAAACAAGGTGTATTCATTTCCTGTGTCTGCTGTAACAAATCCCCACAAACTTGGTGGCTTGAAACAGGAGTCCTTTATTCCATCACAGTTATGGAGGCCAGAAGTCCTAAATCAGCATCACTGGGCTAAAGATCAGGTGTGACAGGGCTCCCTCCTTTCCTCCCTCCTGAGGTTCTAGGGGAGAATCTGTGCCTTGCCTCTCCCAGCACTGGTGGTTGCTCGCATGCCTTGACCTGTGGCCGCATCACTCCAATCTCTATGACTACATTGCCATCTCTTCTGGCTGTGTCTAATCTCCCTCCCTCTTATAAAGACATCTGTGATTGCATTTAGGGCTCACCCAGGTAACCCAGGATAACCGTTCCATTTCAGAACTCTTCATGGATTCACATTTACAAAGTCTTTGCTGTATAAGATAATAGCTTCAGGGGCCAGGAATTAAGACCCGTTGTTAGTGGGGGCTATAAACATCCTGCTACATATGGCATAAACAAAAATCAGTTTCTTGACAATGCTGATGAAAACTTTGTGTTTATTATAACTCAAGGCTGGCCGGGCGCAGTGGCTTGCCTGTAATCCCAACACTTTGGGAGGCTGAGGCCGGCGGATCACTTGAGGTCAGGAGTTTGAGACCAGCCTGGCCAACCTGGTGAAAAACCATCTCTACTCAAAACACAAAAATTAGCCAGGCGGGGTGGCGGGTGCCTGTAATCCCAGCTACTCTGGAGGGTGAGGCAGGAGAATTGCTTGTACCCTGGAGGCGGAGGTTGCAGTGAGCCGAGATCACGCCTCTGCACTCCAGCCTGGGCAACAGAGTGAGACTCTGTCTCAAAATAAAAATAAAAAAAAAATTAAAAATTAAAAAAAAAAAAAAACTCAAGTCTGGCTTGACTAGATAGTTGGGCCCTACACTCCCTGGGAACTTCCCATACTGTGACTTCTTTGCTCCATCTCAGCCTCAGATCCCTGCCTCACGTACCTGAATACTGGCAACATTTCCTGCCTTGCGTTTCCCTTGCAAAGCTTGACATAGCCTTTTAAGTTTCAAGACCCTGGCCAGGTGTAGTGAGTGGCTCATGTCTGTAATCCCAGCACTATGGAAGGCGGAGGTGGGAGGATTGCTTGAGGTCAGGAGTTCGAGACCAGCCTGAGGAACACAGGAAGAACTTGTCTCTACAAAAAAATAAATAAAAATAGCCAAGCATGGCAGTGCATGCCTATAGTCCTATCAACTCAGGAGGCTGAAGCGGGAGGCTGGCTTGAGCCCAGGAGGTTGAGGGTGCAGTGAGCTATGATTGTACCACTGCACTCCAGCCTGGGCAACAGAGGGACACCCTGTCTCAAAAAACAAAAAAGTTTCAAGATCACCACATAGCAGCTTTTACCACCCCTCCTTCCTCTTTTCACAGCCAGCTGTCCCGTGGTCTCTGCATAAAAAAGCATTGCTAACCCACCCTATTCCTGAGATACTTGCTGGTTTCGGCTTTGAGCATCTCCTTGTTGCAATATCTTGCATTAATAAAGCCTTTCCTTACTAATGTAGGAACTTGCATTTTTTCCCCTTGACACTCTGCATCACTTTAGTGAGTGGTGAAGACAGAGAAGGCTCTGTGCTGTGAGAGGCTCGGCCTGCAGATGCACCTGTCCTGGGGTTGCTCCAGAGGAAGAGTGTCTCTATCTGTGACTTCCTGGGTTTCCAATAGCTAAGGAACTCTTAGGCGTGGGCACTGTTCTGAGTATTTCACACGTGCTCCTGAGGTCATCTTCCCAACAACCCTATGATGCTGCTTCTCAAACTCCAGCTTTATCAGAATCACCTGGAGGCTCCTGACAGCTCAGGTTGCTGAATATAACCCCAGTTTCTGATTCAGTAGGTCTGGGACAGGGTTCCAGAATTTGCTTTCTAAAAACTTCCCAAGGTGGGCCGGGCACAGTGACTCGTGCCTGTAATTCCGGCAATTTGGGAGCCCGAGGCGGGCGGATCACGAGGTCAGGAGCTCCAGACCAGCCTGGCCAACATGGCAAAACCCTATCTCTACTAAAAACACAAAAATTAGCTGGTGTGGTGGTGCATGCCTGTAATCCCAGCTGCTCAGGAGGCTGAGGCAGGAGAATTGTTTGAACCCGGGAGGCGGAGGTTGCAGTGAGCCGAGATCACGCCACTGCACTCCAGCCTGGGTGACAGAGCAAGATTCCGTCCCCTGCCCTACCCCAAACAACAACAACCCACACAAAAAACACACAAACAAAAAAACAAAACTTCACAAGGGATACAGGGGAACCCACTTTGAAAACCACTGCCCTAGGAGATGGGGGCTCTTCTATGCTGCATTTTACAGATGAGGGTGGTCAGGGCAGTGGGAGGTACAGAATCAAGGGTGGGGACAGGCTCTTTTCTAAAGTGAATAAATAACTTAAATGCACGTTAGGCCAGCAGGGCTTAGAAAAGGAAGCTGAGCTTGTGGGCTCTTGCCTGGTCCCTCCCCCAGTGCCCATCACTTGCTTGGCAAACTGCACTCTGGGAGCCAGAGGGTACTAGGAGAACTGGAATGTGAGCACCAAGGCTGTGCAGGTAAAGCCCCGAGGCTCCCCAGGGCAGTCTCTCCACTTCAGTGTGAATGAGGCTCAGCTGGATTCACACTGAAAGGAATAAAAGGCAGGTGAGTCACGCAGCAGGCAGGTTGCCCGGGCAGGGCTAGGCCTCCACACCTTCCTACCCCACCAGCTTCCAGGAGGGCGTTTTGCCCGGTGCTTCGTGAGTGCTTTTGTGCTTGATCATTTCTAGGAGACAAAGGCTCTGGCTCTTACCTGTGCTAATTAAATGTCAGATTTTAAGCCTGGCTCCAGTGATAATATGTCAGTGACTCATGGTTCTGAGAAGCCCAGCTATTATAAAAGGTGAGGTCTATTCATTCACCAATTTTAAAAACAAATACATAAAATATTCTTTTAAAAAATTTGAGACCACAGAAAGGAAATAGAACCAGATAATCAAGCCTCCCTGATTATCTGTATGATCCCCTTAAAAACCAAAACAGGGAAATCTTCTCCATATAAGCTCGAAAGTTTTTCTGAGCTATAAACTCTGCACTGGTGGTTTTATTTGTTTTTTTTATGTTCCTTGTTTTCTTCTTCCCACCTCCCCACATCAGAGATTGCTCCCCGCTTGTTTTGGTTTTCTTGTCCTCAAATCAGACCCACAGCTATGGTCCCAAGCACTTCTAAACTTCATCCTCAAATCCAGAGGATCCACTGAGGACCCAGATTCTCCTTAGGAGAACTAGCCCACCCTCTGCAAAAGGAATCTGATCATTTTTTGATCATTGCTAAGATATAAAGAGGAAACAACATGTAACAGTTCAGTATAAAACTCACAGTTGTGATCCGAGGAGGAACAATTGCTTTATTGATTGATTGAGATGGAGTCTGACTCTGTCGCCCAGGGTGGAGTGCAGTGGCACGATCTCGGTTCACTGCAACCTCTTCCTCCCGGGTTCAAGCGATTCTGCTGCCTCAGCCTCCAGTAGAGCTGGGATTACAGGCGCCTGGCACCACACCTGGCTAATTTTTTTGTATTTTTAGTGAAGACGGGGTTTCACTGTGTTGGTCAAGCTGGTCTCGAATTCCTGACTTCAGGTGATTCGCCCACCTTGGCCTCCCAAAGTGCTGGGATTACAGGTGTGAGCCACTGTGCCAGTCCTCAATTGCGTCTTTTAAATGCATTTTCTGTTCATAAGATCCTCTGTCCAGATGCTTCTCTCCCACTCTAGGAGGAGGAGTCGGGCGCTGGCAGAAGGCACAGATCTCCCATGTTCGCAGTCACACTCCACAGTGATTTGGCAAGGCTTGGAGTTGGGTGGTTCTGCCTGTATTCCCTTTGTTAGCACCTCCGGTTTGCTATCAATGGAACAAGGACCATACAAGCTGACCTTTCCCAGGCTAATAGGCCTCTACACTGGGGATATGGCCTGAGTGTCCTCTCAATCCACCCACACATCTGCACAGCACCCTTCTCCTCATGCACACTTCCCCAGCTTCTAAATTTCCATGTGCTCTGTATGGAAAGTTGCTGATACGCAACATTCATGAGTTAGCCTCCAGTGATGGTTGCGTGGCTCTGAGGAAACTAAGAGAAATTTGACCAAGAAAAATTAGAGAGTGGTAAAAAAGATTTTTTCTCCAAGTTCAAAGGGAGAAATGGAACAAAATGATAACTTGCATGATATAAGGAAAGTGTTTTAGTTATACCAGGAGGGCAAGCAAAACTAAGTTGCATATTCTTTCTCCTTAACCAAGTGAATTGAAGACAAAGACTTTGTTTTATAGAACTGGGGACCCCAGTGTATGATAGATGCCCAGTAAATAGCATCGCAGAATGGCAATTTTTAGGCTAAGAGAGGAGTTGTTGCTAATTTGGCTACAACTTGATGGAACCTGGCACTTGGCCTAGAGCTCAGTGGGTCTCAGGTGGACTTGGGGAACTTCTTCTGCCCCTACAACACACAAATCCTTGCTGTCCTTTAGATGCTTAGAAATGCCTCAGGGAGCTTAGAAGTCTCTGTTTCTTTTTCTTTTTCTTTTTTTGGATGGAGTTTCTCTCTTGTTGCCCAGGCTGGAGTGCAATGACACGATCTCGGCTCACTGCAACCTCTGCCTCCCATGTTCAAGCAATTCTCCTCCTGCCTCAGCCTCCCGAGTAGCTGGGATTACTGGTGCCCTCCACCATACCCAGCTTATTTTTGTATTTTTAGTAGAGGTGGGGTTTCACCTTGTTGTCCAGGCTGGTCTTGAACTCCCGACCTCAGGTGATCTGCCTGTCTTGGCCTCCCAAATTGCTGGGATTACAAGTGTGAGCCATGCATCAGGCCAATGTCCTGTTTCTTAGAGAGTCCCCACCACCAGGAGTCAGCCAGTATCTTCAGCGAGCGTCCTGTGCGGCCTCACCACCCCATCCTCAGGAATGCTAGAACTCTGCCAGAGTCCACAAGGCCAATGCGAGAGGCCTGTAGAGATGACTTCTCAGGATGACCAGCCAGGTGGCCCCCACTCCTGCCTGATCCCAGGAGTTTTCACACAGGGAGGTGGGACTCCCTTCTGCTGCTCCTACCCCAGAGCGCCCTGGAGGGATATTGAGAAGAAAACAGTTTGGGATGCTGAAGTTAATGGTACAAATGAGCACAGAGGCTACTTAAGGACAGACACTTCTTAACCTAGTGTCTGATCTAGAGACATCCAAGAATATGCAGCATAATAAATCTATTTGAGATAATAATGGTCCATTTCCCCTAGGATCTAGGAAACCCTGGGGCATTACACCTTAGACAACAGAGATAGAAGCTTTGCACCCAACAGGCAACCAAGCCTTTCTGTGAGCGCAAAGGGGAGTTACCATCTGAAAATGGATATTTGGTTATTTTGCCCAACTGATGAAGGAGAAGAAAATTGGGGACTTGTGTGATCTTTCATTTGATTTTATACTTTTGGTTTTTTATTTTGGATTGGAGAAGCACTGAAAAATAAATCATGAATGCTATCCCTTCTTCTATTTATTATTTTGATTGTGGTAATAAAAGAGTGAGTTGATAAATAAGTGTTGCTGGAAATACCAAACTTTGATAACCAAACTGACAGAATATCCAAAAGCTTTCATTTTAAAATGTCTCCATGTTACAGCAGACGCACCAAAACAGTGACATCACATTGTACACCTTGAATAGATACAATCTTTCTCCATTAAATATTTTTAAATGAGAAAAGCTCAGTGGTTAGTCTGAACCATGTAAAGCAATTAAGCTTCAGGATCTCCTGCAAAGATGAGGATCGAGCCAGGAACAGATGCTGTTTGAGGCAAACCTGTAATTTTGTGAAATGAAATCAAAAGATAATAATAAAAGTAGTAACAGTAAGTGAAAAAAAAAGCTCCGTAGAAAATGACTAACCGGTAGGAGCAACAATTATCAGTACCCTTGACCCAAATTATCACTGACTTTGGAATGTAGCTATTCCCAATCCCATTTCTAGCAGGCATACATTTTGTACAACTGACTTACTTTCTCAGAGCTTTGCTTTCATCCACTACAAAATGTGGACAATATCAACTACCCCATGAGGTAGTATTAAAAGTTAAATGAGAGGCCAGGCATGGTGGCTCACACCTGTAATCCCAGCACTTTGGGAGCTCGAGAAAGGTGGATCACCAGAGGTCAGTCTGGCCACATGGTGAAACCCTAAATATACAAAAATTAGCCAGGCATAGTGGCACGTGCCTGTAGTCCCAGCTACTCAGGAGGCTGAGGCAGGAGAATTGCTTGAACCCGGCAGGCAGAGATTGCAGTGAGCTGAGATCGTACCACTGCACTCCAGCCTGTGTGACAGAGCAAGACTCTTGTCTAAATAAATAAATAAATAAAAATTAAGCGAGAGAACACAAGTATTGATATAGTCAGCCATCTACAGAAATTTCTCCCCTGAAAATTGGCATATCGTTGAGAAGTCACATTCAATCCAAAGGCAGAGTAACTTTTCTGTGAAAATCGTTGCCATTGAGATTGTGTATACTGACCATGTTTATTGCTTTAACCATTCTTGCCCATCTGTGATCCCACTTTGATACTGTGAAATATATATTTGGTTTCGACCCTGTTTCCTGACATACGACTCCTAAAATCCTTAGAAACACCAAAATGGTGTCTTTCTGTTTGCTAATGATTGACTGGTGGCTGGCAGTCCTTCAGGAGCTTCAGGATGGGGCTTGTCACAGGAAAGTACAAGGCAGGATTAGAGGGGTAGGACTTGCAGCCTCACCCCCCAAACCTCTAGGGAGGGGAGAGGGACTGACGGTTCAATTGATCACCAGTGGTTTAATCAATCATGCCAACATAATGAGGCCTCCATAAAAACCCAAAAAGGACAGGATTCAGAGAGCTTTCAGATAGCTGAACACACGAAGGTTCCTGGTGGGTAATACGTGGAAAAGGCATGGAAACTCTGCACCTCTTCTCCTGTACATTGGCCTGTGCATCTCTTCAACTGGATCCTTTATAATAACCCAGTAAATGTAGGTAAGTTTTCCTGAGTTCTGTGAGCCACTCTAGTAAATTAATTAAACCCAAAGAGGGCATTGTGGGAACCTGTACTTGAAGCCAGCTGGGCAGAGGTTCCAGAGGCCGAGCTTTTGACTGGGTTCAGGGATGGGGGTTTGGTCTTGGAGACTGAGCCCTCAACCTGTGGGATCTGATGTGGTCTCCAGGCAGATAGTGTCAGAATTAAATTGAAGGACACCCTGCTGGTGTCCACTGCAAAACTGATTGCTCATTTGCTGGTGGGACCACCTATTTAGTCACAGAAGTCTTTTGTGTTGATTGTTTTGGTGTGAAAGCAGAGGAAAACACAGTTTGAGTTTTTCCACTTTCACATTTGGTGTCAGAGGAGTGGGATTTGTTAGAACGGCTCCGGCTCACAGAAACACATAGTTTGGTGAAAGAAAGGATGCAAGGGTAGGGACAAGACCAGAATCCTTTGATTCCTGGGTGGCCACATGGTCATGCACGCCACATGGTCATGCACGGTGTGGAGCTATTGAGTTACTAAAGGTAAAAGTTATGGGTGTAAGAATTAATGGAAAAAAAAAAGAATTAACAAAAGAGGAAAGAAATACAAAAGGTGGCTCAATAGTCAATGACAGGTTTATTTTAGATAAAATAAACCTGAGAGGGGATTCTGGCTGAGTTAGGTCAGAGGGGTCAGAGGCCTCTTTTTTTTTTTTAGATGGAGTCTTGCTCTGTCCCTCAGGCTGGAGTGCAATGGCATGATCTTGGCTCAGTGCAACTTTTGCCTCCCAGGTTCAAGCGATTCTCCCTGCCTCAGCCTCCCAATTAACTGAGATTACAGGCACCCACCATCACACCTGGCTAATTTTTGTATTTTTAGTAGAGACGGGGTTTCACCTGTTGGCCAGGCCGGTCTCAAACTCCTGATCTCAGATGATCCTCCTGCCTCAGCCTCCCAAAGTGCTGGGATTATAGGCGTGAGCCACAGTACCTGGCCCCTACTCTCTTACAGACTAAGAGTTTGTTTTTAAGGATTCAGGGTGGGAGAGTTTATCAGAGGCTTGGACTGCTTCTGCGTCTCTTTGTTGTGCTTATCTGGGAGGGAGAGTTGTGTGTCTGCTCCCATACATCTTCCTGCAGCCGTATCCCCCGAGTCTGCTTTTAGATTTCCCATCTTAGTGTCCCTGAAAGGAAAGGAATGTGCTTATTAAGACGCACTGTTTTACTGGGGCCCATTGTATGAGGGTGAAGTTTGGCAGTTACCCAAGAGACTCCCCCACTCCCCGCTCTGTGCCTGAGCTTATCTGTGTTTTCTTGTCTTTTTCTGGCTGCTTGTTGTTAGAAGAGAAGTGATTTTCTTGAAATGCACGAGGCTAAAAAGGGAGCTGGAACTTAAAGTGGCAGTGTTTGTCCGAGATGATGGTGCTCCTGCTCTGTCAACAGGATTTTTTTTTTTAAGACAAGATCTCTGGCTCTGGCTCTGTCGCCCAGGCTGAAGTGCAGTGGTGCCACCATGGTTCACTGCAGCTGACTTCTTGGCTTCAAACAATTCTCTCACTTTGGCCTCCCAAGTGCTGGGATTATAGGCGTGAGCCACAGTACCTGGCCCCTACTCTCTTACAGACTAAGAGTTTGTTTTTAAGGATTCAGGGTGGGAGAGTTTATCAGAGGCTTGGACTGCTTCTGCGTCTCTTTGTTGTGCTTATCTGGGAGGGAGAGTTGTGTGTCTGCTCCCATACATCTTCCTGCAGCCGTATCCCCCGAGTCTGCTTTTAGATTTCCCATCTTAGTGTCCCTGAAAGGAAAGGAATGTGCTTATTAAGACGCACTGTTTTACTGGGGCCATTGTATGAGGGTGAAGTTTGGCAGTTACCCAAGAGACTCCCCCACTCCCCGCTCTGTGCCTGAGCTTATCTGTGTTTTCTTGTCTTTTTCTGGCTGCTTGTTGTTAGAAGAGAAGTGATTTTCTTGAAATGCACGAGGCTAAAAAGGGAGCTGGAACTTAAAGTGGCAGTGTTTGTCCGAGATGATGGTGCTCCTGCTCTGTCAACAGGATTTTTTTTTTAAGACAAGATCTCTGGCTCTGGCTCTGTCGCCCAGGCTGAAGTGCAGTGGTGCCACCATGGTTCACTGCAGCTGACTTCTTGGCTTCAAACAATTCTCTCACTTTGGCCTCCCAAAGTGCTGGGATTACAGGCATGAGCCACCACATCTGGCCACGGGTGGAATTTAGAGATGGATCCAATTCTCAGGGAGTTGGTTCCCTGGATGCATAAGGAAATGCAAACTGATAAGAAAAAAGCACAATATTCAATCCCTTGGTTACTGTTATCTGTATTAGCTATGTAGACCAAAAGTTGAAATAACAGGCACTTTGTAAACTTAAAGAAATTAATTTTTATCCTGAGCCAAGTTTGAGGACTAATAGCCAAAAAACAGAAACTCAGTGCAAACTGAGAATGTGTCCCATGCCCTATTTACATGTTCTGTCATATAGAAGATGGGAGGAGGGGGCAAAGGTGACATTGTTCCAATTCTATTTACATGTTCTGTTATGTAGAAGATGGGAGGAGTAAAGCAAAGGTGACATTGTTCCAATTCTGATTGGCGCTCAGTGGCTTTGTACCTAAGATAAAGCAAATGAGCAGTTAATGTATATGGGTTGAAAGACTTAGGAAGTCAGCAGGCATCTTAGGGTCTGAAGAGGGGTGATTGATTCTATCCTGCCTTTGTGCTCCATCTGACAGGCAATGTTGTCATCAATACCTGCCGGTGAAATATTTGAGACTCCAGCCTTTCAGGGGAGGGTTGAGCTTTAGCCCACAGGTCTAGCATCTATGGCCTGCATGTCCAACCTGCAGCCATCTTGAATTGCCTAAACAATTTCTTTTCTGGGCTGGGTGCAATGGCTCACATCTATAATCCCAGCACTTTGGAAGGCTGAGGTGGGAGAATCGCTTGAGCCCGGGAGTTTGAGACCAGCCTGGGCAATGTAGTGAAACTCTGTCTCTACAAAAAGTATTAAAAAAAAAAAATAGCCAGGTGTGGCAGCATGCACCTATGGTCCCAGCTACTTGAGAGGCTGAGGTGGGGTCCTGGAGGTTGAGGCTGCAGTGAGCCATGATAGTGCCACTGCACTCCAGCCTGGACAGCAAAGTGAGGCCCTGTCTCAAAAATTTTTTTTTTTTCATATTTTTCTTTTTCTGACAGCTGAAACGAAAATCAAAGAGAGTGCTGGGTCAGAGCTTGATGCTAGACCAAGCTCAGATTTCAGTGAGTCTGAGCTTTGCCCACAAGCCTCAAAGCTACGTACAAAGGAGGAAATTATGCGGGGACAACAGAAATACCTCTGAGACCCATGATTACCAAGAAAGTAGTCAATGTGGGGGGAGGACCAAGGAACTGTTGAAACCAGAGGGTGTGGTGGAAGGAATCGTTTCACTTTGGAGACCAGTATCGTTAGCTTTTACTAAAGCGGATTGTGAAGTCACTGACTCAGGAGCAGGGTCTTTGGTTTTGTATGCTGCAGGGTGCAAGAGCATGTTTGGGTCGATGAGGGACCCACAGTTCACTATTGAACATCACAGATGACTATACATGATGCAGACACAGAGGAGGTTATTTCCGAGGGAACAACCAACCTGGTGGATTGGAAAAAAGCCACTGTAAGGTCTGTTTACCCTGAGAAGGGAAACTGTTCCTCTCCCCCTATAAATGTCAAGTGGAGCAACCCAGACGAAGCAACTGATATCCTTCATATGTAAGCCACGTGGGACTGGTTTTCTGATGAATGAATATTCACCTGCTGAATGTGCCTGTTACCCAGGTCATGGTAAATGCTGTGGTTAAATGCATGGTAAATGCTGTGGACCCCTTCTGCATGGGCACCTTATGCAACTTTATTGCTGTAAAATCCAGCTATGGTCAGAGAAGGCTTATGTAATGTACAGCTTTCCCTCACGGGGCTTACGGATGCTAATAAAACATTACGGTAATTAACAAGAGAATGGGGAAAGGCAAAAGGGAGAGTCAAAAGCTCATCCCAGGAAGTGGAAATGTTTAGATGTTATTAAGAAATAAGGTGAATGTTTAAAAAAATTGATAAAGGTGAAACAAAGGGGAAAAGGAAAAGAGAGAGTCAGGGGACTCATCCCAGCCTGTGGAAATCTTTAGATGGTTATTTAAAAATAGAATGAATAAATAACTTGATGGAGTTGAAACAAAGGTCTTAATACCATGGAAGGTTGGATGGATCAAAGGGAGTCCAGTCCCCATTCCCCAATATTAAAGGATCCCAAATCAGTTTTCTGTATTTTCCCTAGTTTGGAGGAATTTTAAAAGGCAGAAAGATTAAAGATTACAATGAGAAATCCCAACTGGAATTGCCTGGGGCAATAGTTAGACTGGCTAATCAAGGTAACCAGAGACCAGAGTCACTTGGCCAGACCCTTGCTGGAGATGAAAAGCCTTATATAAGAGAGGGTGAAAGTGGTCTGGGGATGGAGAGAGAAGTTCCTGAGACTAGAGCATAAAAATGTAAGCATTGATAGGATTAAGAAAGTTGGAACGTTTACACAGTCTTCATGTAAAGTAGTTGTGTCTCCTTTACTTAAATGTTTTATAGGAACAGACATTGCACGTGAGTGGGGAATATTATCCCTACTTATTTCTGGAAAACAGAAGGCATGTAAACCATCCTAAAAGCAATATTAATTGGACATGCTAAAGGGGAACCAGTAAGATTACCTGAGCCCACACGGAGGAGAGCAGAAGCTGGAGTGCCTGGAGAGACAGATTCTCCATGTGAATACCCAGTACCCAGAAAAGCTTCATCATGATGAAAAGAAAATAGTTGGCTGGGCGCGGTGGCTCATGCCTGTAATCCCAGCACTTTGGGAGGCTGAGACAGGCGGGTCACGAGGACAAGAGATTGAGACCATCAGCCTCCCAAAGTGCTGGGATTACAGGCATGAACCATCGTGCCCAGCCTATATACATTTTTTTAATATAAAATTATATATATATATATTTTGAGACAGGGTCTCACTCTGTCACCCAGGCTGTCATGGCTCAGTGCAGTCTTGACCTCTTGGGAACAAGTGATCCTCCCACTTCAGCCTCCCTAATAGCTGGGACCACAGCTGCATGCCACCATGCGTGGATAATTTTCGTGTGTTTTGAAGAGATGAAGTCTCCCTGCGTTGCCCAGGTTGGTCTCAAATTCCTAGGCTCAAGAGATCTGCCTGCCTCGGCGTCCCAAAGTGAGGGGAGTACAGACAGAGGCAATTTTAATTTCCCTTCCAAAGGTAGAAAAGTTTGGATATTAATGGAGAGAGAGGAATGGTAGCTGAGTGTAAAGAAATGAATAAATGGGTTATAAATCGAGGGAAATCCAATGTTACTCGAACACCTTGAAAGAAGCTCGGAGCAAGAGACTGTACTGTCTCTTAGCTCAATGATCCCAGGTGCCTGAAAGGGTGAAAGATGTGTGTGCGGAGACCACTCGCTTCTGGAACCTGGCAAGATGGACTGGAAGCCTGCGAACCTGAGTGGCCTTGCCCTGGCAGACATTCATATAATCTGATGGACTGGACTAAGTATTAAGGACTGAATTGGATTCCACTAATGTATTTTTTTTTTTTTTTTTTTTTGAGACGGAGTCTCGCTCTGTCGCCCGGGCTGGAGTGCAGTGGCCGGATCTCAGCTCACTGCAAGCTCCGCCTCCCGGGTTCCCGCCATTCTCCTGCCTCAGCCTCCCGAGTAGCTGGGACTACAGGCGCCGCCACCTCGCCCGGCTAGTTTTTTGTATTTTTTTTAGTAGAGACGGGGTTTCATCGTGTTAGCCAGGATGGTCTCGATCTCCTGACCTCGTGATCCGCCTGTCTCGGCCTCCCAAAGTGCTGGGATGACAGGCTTGAGCCACCGCGCCCGGCCTGATTCCACTAATGTAACAATATCTTTTGAGTTATATGTCCTTTGGTTGTGAGAGACCCTGGTTCAAAGACCAGGGGTGGACTGTGATTGGTCTTCAACCCGATTCCTGACTTACAACTCCTGAAATCCTTAGAAACACCAAAATGTTGGGGTTTTGTATGCAAATGACTTGACTGGTGTCTGGTAGCCACTAGGTAGCTTCAGGATGGGAGCTGGTCACCAGAAAGGCCAAGGCAGGGTTAGGATTGGGACTTTGAGCCATGTCTGGAGAGGGGAGAGAAGTCTAAGGCTAAACTGGTCTCCAGTGGCCAATAGTTTAATCAATCATGTCTACTTAATAAAACTTTCATAAAAACCCAAAAGGACAGGGTTCGAAGAGGTGTCCTTTTCGAACAGGAAGGGCATGGAAACGCCACACCCCTTACCCCATACCGTGCCCTCTGCATTTCTTCACCTGTATCCACTGTAATATCCTTTATAATAAATGGGCAAATGTAAACAGGTGTTTCCTTGAGTTCTGTGAGCTGCTGTAGCAAATTACTCAAACCCAGTTGTTCAGAAGTTCTGGAGAACTAGACTTGGGACTGGTGTCTGAAATGGGGACAGTGTTGTGGGACTGAGTCTTCAACCTGTGGGATTTGAGGCTATCTCCAGGTAGATAAAGCCGGGATTGGATTGGAAGACACCCAGCTGGTGTCCACTGCAGCAATGATTGCCTCCTTGCGGGTGGGTGAAATCCCTGCACATTTGGTCTACAGAAGTCTTCTTTGTTGGTTGTTGTTGAGAGAGCAGAAAGAGCACTTTCAGTGTGTGTGTGTTTCTTCCATACTCATACTATTGTCATGCACTAGAGAGGTGTTGAACTTGATTCAGGGAAACACCCTCAATAACCATAACATCATGGGAGTTCCTGCCCCTTCGGGATGGTCCTCTGCCAGTTTTCGTCTGTTTTAAAACTCATTGTCACAGAACTCTCTGCTCCAAGGATTCCACATGGACCTTTAAGTGAATTTGAAGTCTTCTAAGAAGGATAATAGAATTGTCAACTATGCTCCCAATTCCACTTTGGAAAAGGGAGTAGGCGTGAGGTAGAGGGTCTTGAGGTGTCCATGAAGCCATCTCCTCCCCTCGGTGGAGGGAATCTCAGAAAGTATGGCCACCTACTCTTCTCCCGATCTCATCAGGAAAAAGAGAAGTCCTGAATGATGTTACGTAAAAGTACACCATGCTACCCGTTGTCTCAGAAGACATTCTGACCAAGGCTACTGGCGCCTTTTTTTTTTTTTTTTTTGAGACAGAGTCTTGCCCTGTTGCCCAGGCTGGAGTGCAGCAGCACAGTCTTAGCTCACTGCAACCTCTGCCTCCCAGGTTCAAGCGATTCTCCTGTCTCAGCCTCCCGAGTAGCTGGGACTACAGGCATGCACCACCACACCTGGCTAATGTTTGGACTTTAGTTGAGATGGGGTTTTACCATGTTGGCCAGGCTGGTCTTGAACTCCTGACCTCAAGTGATCCGCTCACCTCGGCCTCCCAAGGTGCCGTGATTACAGGCATGAGCCACTGCACTTGGCCATCCTGGCACTTTTCATCATGAATGTAACGTGCCTTGCCAATTCAGGTTTTCAGCTCTAACCATTCGTTGGGTAGCTCTGCTCTAGCTCACCCTATTGTGACCTGGTGTCTGGTCTCCATTTTCAAGGAGTTGCATCACTGCACCGTGGAACCCTAGGCTCCTGTACAGCGACTCCTGTTGGTGATTTCCAAATAATGGCTGAGGTTCCCACTCCAGGGAGAACAGGTCATGGTGCGGATGGGGCAGCTGTTGGAGGTCTGCAGCCTTGAAGTTTCAACCCGAACACCCTCACCACCTTAGAGGTCCTCCTCGGAGACAAAGCATCCATTTGAACAGATGGGTAAAGGACCCATCTGCTGCCCACCACCAAAGGTAGCAGAAAAATGTCTAACATCATAAAAGGCATCAAATAACACACACTCTTCTATTTAGATCTAATAGATCTAACAGATCGTCTATTTAGATTTAATAGATCTAACAGATCGTCTATTTAGATCTTCTATTTTAGATGTAATATTATACCATGGACATCTTTCTTTGTCGATACATATAGAGCATTCTACTGTTAGACCACATCATAATTCATTTAACAATCTCTTTTTCTCCTGTTGATGGACATTTAGATTTTTTTCACTTACAAAAAAAACTGCAATGAATATCTTTGTGCATGTGTTTTTACAGATGTTTAAAAATATTATTATAAAACTAATATCTGGGCCAGGCGTGGTGGCTCATGCCTGTAATTCCAACACTTTGGGAGGCCGAGGCAGGTGGATCACCTGAGGTCAGGAGCTTGAGACCAGCCTGGCCAACATGGAGAAACCCCATGTCTCTACTGAAAATACAATAATGAGCCGGGCGATGCTTCCCTGGGGAAGAAGAAATTGCACTCATGGGCTTGGCTGTGCTGGACAGCCCCAGCATGGTTTTCCTGAGAACCTGCCCTACAGATTTTACACTTGCCTGGCCAGGCCCCACAATTACATAAGCCTATTCCCTGCAATAAATCTTGTCATGTGTATCTCCCACTGGCTCTGCCTCTTTGAGCACAATGGGGATGTGTTAAATCTAAATTACTATATATCTGCAAGGTATTTTACAGTGCCTCTGGATTGTGTGAGAACACAGTTTACAGTTTCAATGTGCTGGGGAGGATGACAAAATAGAAAGACTGAAAAGATCTCTTGTTGCATGCTGCACCTGGGTGAGTCCCATCTGAAGAACGAGTTGTGGTGGTCGCTGCAGGAAGGACTCTGCAGATCCAGACTGAAGCTGGCATCAGACCGTGCATCATGGTCCAGGTTCTCCGGAGAGAAAGAAAGAAAGAGAATGAATGAGAGAAAGAAAGAAAGAGAGAGGGAGGGTGGGAGGAAGGAAGGAAGGAAGGATGGAAGGAAGGAAGGAGAGAGAAAGAGAAAGAAAAGGAAAGAGAAAGAAAGAAAAGGAAGAAAAGAAACAGAAAGAAGGACGAGACTGAAAAAACACAGGTCTGAGTGCTGGAATGTGGCTTGACCTTTAGCAGGCTGTGTGATATTTAATATAATAATAATATTAATAATCTCTTATTTTCTTATTTATAAAATATAAAAGGTAGGAGTTGGATCTTTTTTTAGACCTAAAAAGGACCTTTTTTTTTTTTTTTTTTAATAGAGCTAACAAGGTTAAACTATATGTTTGCTTAATATTCATGATTTGGCTTTAAAATCTTTTTTTATTGTCAGCTTTATTGAGGTATAGTTAACATACAATGAAACTCCCCATATTTAAGTATACATGTTGATGAGTTTTGAATACATATATACAAAATGCAAAATGCTTACAATTGTGTCACCACCACCACCATCACAATCATGATTTAGAACATGAGTCTCCCCCGCAAGCCTGGCCCCTGTCGGACACTGATGAGCTCTGTCCCTATGGTTTTGCCTTTATTAGAATCTCATAGAATAGATGTATGTATTTTTTTTGCTTCCTTCACTTAGCACAGTGCTTCTGAGACTCATGTTTGATCATTAATGCATTTTGTTCTAATTTTGCATTGGATGTTTGTATATCTTCTGAAATAGACAGTTTATATTCTTTACCCATTTTTTATTGGGTCATTGATTTTTTTCATTGGAGATGTATAGAAGCATATTTTTTGAAAGGCAATGAGTAATATGAAAGTTGATTTTATTTTTCCTAAAGCTTCTTGAGTGCATCTTGTCCTACCAAATTCCCCACTTGGCACCACCAATGACTGGAGACGCCATTCTTTGTTCTCTCTCTACCACCTCTGCCACCTGGAGGTGCTTGCTCCCTTCCACTGCCCAGGCTGCCACAGAGGAGCACAACCTGGCCCACCCACACTGGCCCGATTCTCACCAGTGCCCAGGCGGACAGAGGCTGGGTCCCTGGAGGGCAAAGGGGAGGACAGAGCACCAGCTTCTACCCCTGCTCCTAAGCGGCTTCCCCAGCTGCAGAGTTATAGACTCTGGCCTTTGTCATTGTCCCTGAGTCTGTGCACCTGGTCCTGGGACCAGACACCCCACATGGCCAAATGGGCAGGAGAGGCTCTCCATCTCATTACATTCTGTTTCCTTACTAGCTACAAACACTCAGAAAACCTCACAGGGCTGGGCATTCTCCACCAAGGCTACTTTCAAATCCTTAGCAAAAAAGAATGCCAGACACATCTGCGAGGCTGGAGGAATGGGAAAGCTGTTTGGACAGACAAAATTACTCCAGCCCCACTCACCATCAGAGGCTAACTGAACCCTCCAACCCCATTTCTCTCCTTTCCCAGCCTGCACCGTTAGGACATGGTGCTGAGAAGAGCCCATCATCCCTCAATGCTCTGCAATGGGCAGCAGGGAGGGAGGGAGGCCTTGATCCTACTACACTGGGACAGGTGTGTGCCTGGCTACCTAGGGAAATACTGTGGCCCACAAGGGCTAGGCTGCATTGTGTGTTATTGATGGGGCACCACCCTTCAGGTACGTGCCCAGTTAAGCAGGCTGTCATGTACCAGCCTCAGTACCCAACCACTAAGTGCACAGTCTCGGGGGGAAAATACATCTTGTTTTCCACACAGCTGACTGACCACACACTGAAGACACACAACCTGCTTATAAACTGGGACTCTCCTGTTGGAATCTTCTGGAAAACTTGAGTGTGCTTCTCAGGCAGGAGTTTACCCTTTAAGCAGGGAAAAATGGAATTTGTGGCTCAGTTTTTCTTTCTATTCTATCTCTATCTAGTCCAAAATGGAACTGAGGAGGAATAAAACAGCAAGGAACTCTGAAATTAGAATGGCAACAATGGAAGAAAATTGTCTTGGTTCAACTCCAATGGCCACCTTAGATCTCTTATTAAGAGCTATTAACTGGAAAACAATTGCATGATAGCCTTCCTATGATAATTCCAAATTTGTTTGTATTTCGGAATTTCTTTCTAGAATGCTCCAAAATTCCCATCTCTGAACTTATGAAGTCTTCTCTAGAATCTGCAAATTCTCAATGTCTTTAGAGCCTCGCTGGTCACTTGCTGGATAGGGGTTCTGTAAAAGGATTCTGGGAAGTTTGACTCGGTGTTCAACAAAGGCCCTTCCAAATTTTTAGGGTCTGATTCTGGGATTCCCAAGGGGACCTGGAGCCTTTCTCACATCTTCTGTGTGGAAGAGCACCTGCTTCATCCTCTGTTGCAACACAAAGAACCATTGTGAAGCTCCATGGTGAGTTTCTATGAGTTTATTCCACCATGTGTGGCTCAGGCAGGCAGGATTTACAGGTGTGCCTGTGCTGTGTTTCATATTCACATGTAGAGTTCCAACAGTTTACTTTATCAGCTGTCCTCTCTGTCTTCCTTGTGTTCAGTCAAGCATCAAATCCAGTGTCATCTCTGTGTGGGTACTCTGCAAATGCTAATTGGTGGTGACAAAATAATGATGTTGACAAGTGACCCCATAAAACTGATGAATCACTTGGTTGGAGAGTTCCAGGTTCAGCAGTTATGTAATGTTGCTTCACCAAACAGGTAATGTTTCATACCTCAGAGCAGCATGGAATACTTTACCTGCCAGGGCCTACTCATTTCTATTCACAGCTGAAAAGTCTTCTCTGAAGAGTAGAATTTTTTTTTTTTTCCAATAAACCCTGTAGGCAGACATTTCGTGTAAGAGATATAGCTGTTTGCTTTGATTCAGGCTTCTCCCAAAACTGGCGCCCAAACTCCCACACTGGTTGGCAATCAACTCAACAAACAGATGGAGCAAGAGCCTGAATCAGATCATAAAACAAATAAACGAATTCATGTGAGTCTTAACACTTCAATGGTATTGTTCCCACCTTCCTGTGGAAAGGCACGGACATCTTAAAATAAACAGGCTATGGAGGCCGGGCACAGTGGCTCACGCCTGCAATCCCAGGACTTAGGGAGGCCGAGACGGGAGGATCATGAGTTAGGAGATTGAGAACATCCTGGCTAACATGGTGAAATCCCATCTCTACTAAAAATGCAAAAAGTTAGCCGGGCGTGGTGGCGGGCGCCTGTAGTCCCAGCTACTCGAGAGGTTGAGGCAGGAGAATGGCATGAACCCGGGAGGTGGAGTGAACCGAGATTGTGCCACTGCACTCCAGTCTGGGTGACAGAGCGAAACTCCATCTCAAAAAATAAATAAATAAATAAATAAATAATAAATAAATAAATAGGCTATGGAGAAGGTAGGTTTAATAGGTAAGTTTTTGGTTAATGGAAAATTTGACAATTTTTGACCTCCAAAAGCGCAACTTTGTATGGTTCAACCCAATGAAAGGTTTAAGAATTCTCAGAATGTATATGTTTCAGTATCGGTATTGTTAATATAAAAATTAGCACACTCCTAATACTTCCTTCTGGGCAAATTCATGCTTGTTCTTACTTGGTATCCCTTTTTAGGTAATGAAGAAAATGTATTTCACATGTTTTCTAAAAATTAAAAGTCAAAAATTTTAATTGAAAATTAGAATATTTTTCCTTTGCTACAGAATCCAAAATCCAGTACATTTTGCAAATTGATGCAAGTTGTGCAGATTTGACCCACTGACCTCTGATACTCAGTCTACACAATCATGAACAATTTTTTTTTTTTTTGAGGCAATTCTCCTGCCTCAGCCTCCTGAGTTGCTGGGATTACAGGTGTGTGCCACCGTGCTCAGCTAATTTTTATATTTTTAGTAGAGACAGGATTTCACCGTGTTGGTCAGGCTGGTCTTGATCTCCTGACCTCGTGGTTCACCTGCGTAGGCCTCCCAAAGTGCTGGGATTACGGGCGTGAGCAACCATGCCCAACCATGAACAATTTTTAAAACATGAATTCTTTTTTTAAAATTTTTTTATTTTTTTGAGACAGGGTCTTACTCTGTCACCCAGGATGGAGTGCAGTGGTGTGATCTCAGTTCACTGCAGCCTTGACCACCTGGGCCCCAGTGATCCTTCTACCTCAGCTTGAGGAGCTGGGACTACAGGTGTATGCTACCATGCTTGGCTAATTTTTATATTTTTGTAGAAATGGGGTTTTGCCATTTTGCCTGGGCTGGTCTGGAACTCCTGGGCTCAAGTAATTTGCCTACCTCGGCTTCTCAAAGTGCTGGGATTACAGATGTGAGCCACCACACCCAGCTGTGAATTCCTTTTGATAAGATATGCTCTCTCCAGTTGCCGAAGTTCTCTATGCTATCTACAGATTTGCTTGAACATTTGTATTTTCCTATAGGGCCCTCCAGCATTTCAATTTTCCACCTTTGTCTTAGATGACACTGTTATCTCTTTGTTCCTCCTCTGATGTGATGAAACTTTGATGAAGTCAGGGTGTTAGGAGGGGAAGCCACACTTCCTCCAGGGATTCCACCTTATGACCACTATTTTTCTCAGAGTGAGAGCAAAAGGAGACAAGATTCCAGGAGAAGATGCTCAGCTTCTCTCAAATGCAAAAGATGCAAATTAAAGTAAGATAACTTGTTATTTTTAACCTCTAAGTTTTATAAAATTAAATAGATTAAATAGTATTTAGGGTTGGTGTGAGTGTGGAGAAGGGGGTAAATGAGTAAATTTACCCATTTACTGGTAAATTGAGTTACTTTTTTGACCAAAAAATTGAGAATATTTATGCTTTGTAAAAATGTACATACTGTTTGCCTCAATGAATCCACTTATATTCTACAAAGTAGTCACACAAGCATGAATATTACATACTTCACCTATTCAAAGATTTTTCTTGTAGCGTAGTTTATAATATAAAAAAACTGAAAAGAATCTATAAGTTTATCAATAAGGAGATTTTAAAATTATGGTTACATGTGATGGTTAAGCAGGATGAATTGTATCTCTGTGTATAGTTGTATCTGTGTGTAATGAAAAGGTGTGCAGGATAACTGTAAGTACAAAAAACAAACTTCAGAACAATGTTTATGGTATAATCCTATTAAAAAAACAAAATATTAGTACTTTATTTGGCAAACTCTCCTTCATAAATTAGGGAGGGATAAAGACTTCTTCACACAAACAGAGGGAGGGAGTCCATCACCACTAGACTGCCTTACAAGAAATACTAAAAGGAGTTCTTCAAACTGAAAATGAAAGACTGATAATTAATCATATGAAAACATATAAAAGTATAAAATTCATGGATAAAGGTAAACATATAGTCATAAGTATTAAAAGCAACTTTACAATAACTCATTAAGTGATACACAACATGAAAGATGTGAAGTGTGACATCAAAAACAGAATGTGTACGTGTGTGTGCAGAGCTTTTATACAGAATCAAAGTTAAGTTGTTTTTAGCTTAAAATGGACTAGTATAACTATAAGATGTTTTAATATGCCTCATAGCAATCATCAAGCAAAAACCTATAGCAGATACACTAAGATGAAGAGAAAGGAATCAAAGCATACCACTACTGAAAATCCTCACATCACAAATAAAGACAGCAAGAGAGGAAAAAAATAGTAAAAGAGCTGCAAAGCAACCAGAAAACAATGAGCAAAATACAATAATCAATCCTTCTCTATCAATAATTACTTTAAATGTAAATGGACTAAATTTGCTGATCAAAAGACACAGGTTGGCTACATGGATTTAAAAAAAATACAAAAACAAGGCCAGGCCTGATGGCTCACATGCGTAATCCCAGCACTTTGGGAGGTAGATGTGGGTGGATTACTTGAGGCTGGGAGTTGAAGACCAGCCTGGCCAACATGGTGAAACCCCGTCTCTACTAAAAATACAAAAATTAGCAGGGCGTGGTGGTGAATGCCTGTAGTTGCAGCTACTAGGGAAGCTGAGACAGGAGAATTGCTTGAACCTGGAGGCAGAGTTGTGGTAAGTTGAGATTACGCCACTGCACTCTAGTCTGGGAGACAGAGTGAGACTGAGTCTCAAAAAAAAAAAAAAGAAAGAAAAAACAAGACCCAACTATATGTTGCTATAGGAGACTCATTTCACCTTTAAAGCTACACACAGACTGAAAGGGAAGGGATGAAAAAAGATATTCCATGCAAATGGAAAGCAAAGAGCACAAGGCTAGTTATGTTAGACAAAATAGGCTTTAAGTCAAAAACTCAACAAGACAAAGATGGGTTATTATATAATGATAGAGGAGTCAATTCATAAAGAGGATAGAACAATTTTAAATAATATGCACCCAACATCAGGTACACTTAAATATATAAGGCAAACATTTACAGATCTAAAGGGAGGAATAGACAGCAATACAATAATAGCAAGAGACTTCAATACTCCACTTTCAACGATGGATAGATCATTCAGACAGGAGAACAGTAAGAAAACATTAGACTTGAACTAAACTTTAGACCAAATGGACTTAACAGACATAAATAGAACATTCCATCCAACAGCAACTGAATGCACATCTTCTCAATAACACATGGAACATTCTCCAGGACAGAGCAAATGTTGGGCCACAAAGCAAATCTTAATAAATTTGAGAAGATATAGATCACATCAAGCATCTTTTGGGACCACAATGGTATTAAACTAGAAATCAATAACAGGAGAAAAACGGGAAAGTTCACAGATACATGGAAATTAAACAACACGCTTCTAACCAATCAATGGGTAAAAGAAGAAATCAAAGGGGAAAATGAAACATTTTGAGACAAAGAAAAATGGAAACAAAACATACCAAAACTTATGGGATGCAGCAAAAGCAGTTCTAAGAAGGAAATTTAGAGCAAGAAACGCCTGCATTAAAAAAGAAGAGGCCAGGCATAGTGGCTCGCCCCTGTAATCCTAGCACTCTGGGAGGCCAAGGTGGGAGGATCACTAAAGCCCAAGGGTTTGAGACCAGCCTGGGCAACACAGGGGATTCCTATCTCTACAAACAAACAAACAAACAAACAAACAAAAAATAATAAAATTAGCTGGATGTTGTGGTACCAGTCTGTAGTCCTAGTTACTCAGGAGGCTGAGGTGGGAGGATCACTTGAGCCTGGGAGGTCAGAGCTGCAGTGACCCGAGACTGTGGCTCTGCATTCCAGCCCGGGCAGCAGCGCCAGACTCTGTCTCAAAAAAAAAAAAAAAGAAAAGATTTGGACTTGATGGTTCTGTGGAAAACAAAAGAAGTGAGGTGATGGATAGGTTAATTAGCTAGATTTAATCATCCCATTTTTTTTGTGTGTGTGTATATACATATATCACATTGTACCCCATAAATGTTTATGATTTGTCAATCAAAAATAATATTAATTAAAAAAGAATGCTGGGCGCGGTGGCTCACGCCTGTAATCCCAGCACTTTAGGAGGCCGAGACGGGCGGATCACGAGGTCAGGAGATCGAGACCATCCTGGCTAACACGGGGAAACCCCGTCTCTACTAAAAAATAAAAAAAACTAGCCGGGCGAGGTGGCGGGCGCCTGTAGTCCCAGCTACTCGGGAGGCTGAGGCAGGAGAATGGCGTGAACCCGGGAGGCGGAGCTTGCAGTGAGCTGAGATCCGGCCACTGCACTCCAGCCTGGGCGACAGAGCGAGACTCTGTCTCAAAAAAAAAAAAAAAAAGAAAAAGACCTAAACCTGATCAGAACTCATGATGATCCAGCATAAACACAGAGTCTGCTTGTTTCTCTCTCTTTAGTATAGGAAATCATAGCAGTACAGATCGTGAACCTTACTTTTTGGTACACAGTTTTTATGTGCTGTAATAGAGTCTCAGCATGTGTAAGGTCTGTTTAATTATTTAGCACTTCAGGGCTGGGCGCAGTGGCTCATGCCTGTAATCCCAGGACTTTGGGAGGCCAAGGCGGGTGGATCACCTGAGGTCGGGAGTTCGTGACCAGCCTGACCAACATGGAGAAACCCCATCTCTACTAAAAATACAAAATTAGCCGGGTATGGTGGTACACATCTGTAATCCCAGCTACTCGGGAGACTGAGGCAGGAGAATGGCGTGAACCCGGGAGGCGGAGCTTGCAGTGAGCTGAGATCCGGCCACTGCACTCCAGCCCGGGCGACAGAGCGAGACTCCGTCTCAAAAAAAAAAAAAAAAACAAAAAACAAAAAAGAAAAGCAATGTTGAAAGAGCATTGAGAGAAAAGTTAGGCATTCAAAATGCAGTATTTCTCTGAACTGTTTCTCTGAAGTTTTCTTATTTGTATAAAACCCAATAAAACAAAAAATCATGGTGCGTATCCTAAATATATGTAATTTTTATTTGTCAGTCAGACTTGAATGAAGTTGGGAAGGTGTGGAGCTGGGCTGGTGCTTCCTGGGGAGGAGGAGCCGCGTGGAACTGGTCTAGGAGGAGGACTCGGCGCGGCCTGCGGTGCCGGGTCTTGCCGCCCGGGGGCTGCTTCCGTCCTCTTCTCTGCGCAGCTTCGCGCACTTCCCCTCGCCAGCGGGCTAGGCACGGAGGAGACCCGCCGGAGCCACGGAGGATGAGGCGGCCCACAGAGCCAGCAAGACGGACGAGAAGGTGCAGGAGAACACGGCCGGAGCACTGGGTTTGTTCACCGAGCTTCAGAATATTCTGGAATTACTGCGGTCCACAGGAACTGGAATGTTACTTAACGTTAGTCTCAAGCAGAGTGCCGATGAAGAAGCTGCATCTTTAGCCAAGTCTCTCGTCAAATCCTGGAAAAAGTTACCAGATGGGCCGTCCACCGAGAAAGACCCCGACGAAAAGTAAATAGAACCTGCCATGATATGGCAGAAGAGCAAAAGAAAGTAGCTCCAGCGGCAATGTCAGCAGCAGAAAGGATGAGACAAATGCTTGAGACACTTGTTTCATCTGTTCCTCGGCACGAAGCGCTTCTGATTCTGTGCGGATAAAGAACAGGGAGATGCTTGCTGCAGCTCTTCGAACAGGAGATGACTGTATTGAAATGGGAGCTGGGCCGGGCGCGGTGGCTCAAGCCTGTAATCCCAGCACTTTGGGAGGCCGAGACGGGCGGATCACGAGGTCAGGAGATCGAGACCATCCTGGCTAACATGGTGAAACCCCGTCTCTACTAAAAATACAAAAAAAAAAAAAAAAAACTAGCCGGGCGAGATGGCGGGCGCCTGTAGTCCCAGCTACTGGGGAGGCTGAGGCAGGAGAATGGCGTGAACCCGGGAGGCGGAGCTTGCAGTGAGCCGAGATTGCGCCACTGCACTCCAGCCTGGGCGACAGAGCGAGACTCCGCCTCAAAAAAAAAAAAAAAAAAAAAAAAGAAATGGGAGCTGATGAGGAAGAATTAGGATCTCGAATTGAGGAAGCTATAGATCCAGAAAGAGGGAACACAGACATGAAGTACAAAAATAGAGTCCAAAGTAAGGTATCAAATCTTACAGATGCAAAGAATCAAAATTTAAGGAAAAAGGTACCGTGTGGGAATATTCCTCCTGCCTTACTTGCTAGAATGGCGGCAGAAGAAATGGCTAGTGATGAGCTCAAATGAACAAAAACTTGAGGCATGAAGCCATCAGAGAGCATCAGATGGCCAAGACAGGTGGAACCCAGCCTGATTCGCTCACATGTGGCAAATGTAGAAAGAAGAATTGCACTGCCACACAGGTACAAGCTGGCAGTGCCGGTGAACCAATGACAACGTTTGTTGACTGTAATGAATGTGGAAATCAACAGAAGTTCTGTTGAGATGGAAAAATTGGCAAAATATCTGGACCACTAAGAAAACAGATTTTGTAATTAGCTTAAACCTAGGACAAGCAACTAGTTTTCCTGCAAATCAGATTTTTAGAGCAACATACATCCTGTGAGTTAGGCTTTGTTTTTGACCCAGCATCCCTTCCTTAAGTGCCTTCTTTAGTTCCTGATCAGTAGGGAGACCACAGAATAATTGTCCGGGATCTGTTTTAAAACTTTTTGTTTTCATTTTTATAAATAAGTCGATATTAAACTTCTATAAATTAAACTTCTGGCAATTTTTTTCTTTCTTAAAGGAAAATATACCTTAAATTTTTCTTGTCTTTTTTGTTTTTGAGACAGAGTCTCACTCTGTCACCAGGCTGGAGTGTAGTTGCACGGCTCACTGCAACGTCCACCTTCCAGGTTCAAGCAATTCTCCTGCCTCAGCCTC
This sequence comes from Trachypithecus francoisi, assembly GCF_009764315.1. Lineage (NCBI taxonomy): Eukaryota > Metazoa > Chordata > Mammalia > Primates > Cercopithecidae > Trachypithecus > Trachypithecus francoisi. The sequence continues at coordinate 2,139,429 of NW_022681461.1, forward strand.
CCGAGTAGCTGGGACTGACTACAGGTGCACACTATCATGCCCAGCTAATTTTTGTATTTTTAGTAGAGACAGGGTTCATCGTGTTGGCCAGGATGGTCTCAATCTCTTGATCTCGTGATCCGCCTGTCTTGGTCTCCCAAAGTGCTGGGATTACAGGCATGCGCCACTGCGCCTGGCCTTTAATTAATTAATTAATTAATTGACATGGAGTCTCACTATGTTGCCCAGGCTGGAGTGCAGTGGCACAATCTCAGCTCACCATAACCTCTGCCTCCCGGGTTCAAGGGATTCTCCTGCCTCAGCCTCCAGTGTAGCTAGTATTATAGGCGTGTGCCACCGTGCCCTGCTAATTTTTGTATTTTTAGTAGAGACAGGGTTCATCGTGTTGGCCAGGATGGTCTCAATCTCTTGATCTCGTGATCCGCCTGTCTTGGTCTCCCAAAGTGCTGGGATTACAGGCATGCGCCACTGCGCCTGGCCTTTAATTAATTAATTAATTAATTGACATGGAGTCTCACTATGTTGCCCAGGCTGGAGTGCAGTGGCACAATCTCAGCTCACCATAACCTCTGCCTCCCGGGTTCAAGGGATTCTCCTGCCTCAGCCTCCAGTGTAGCTAGTATTATAGGCGTGTGCCACCGTGCCCTGCTAATTTTTGTATTTTTAGTAGAGACAGTGTTGCACTATGTTGGCCAGGCTGGTCTCTAACTCCTGACCTTGTGATCTGCCCGCCTCGGCCTCCCAAAGTGCTGGGATTACAGGCATGAGACACTGCGCCCGGCCAACTTTTTTTTTAACAGTGTGAAATATACACAGTAGAAATTTTGTTATTCTCTGTTATAAGTACATAAATGGAAATACATTTTTTTCCCATATTGGCATGTATCTACAAATATTAAAGGAGGAGAAAAGGTAATATACTTTTAGGTTTACCACATATGGTGTGTATTCAAATAACACATGACCAGCTTATCAAAATTGTACATAATATTTGAACTAACTTGTTAATTTGATTTTAATAATTATACCCAAAAGCTTGGGATGCTAGATACTACTTTGCATTTGTAACTAACTGTGATCCTCATTTCTTGTAATTTACTGTGCTTGTATATTACTTGTTCTTAATAGATTTTACTTTGGAAACAAGACTTTGTTGAGATCAGTTTGGTTTTGTTGTTAATTTACCTGTTTGGCTTTATAATGTATTTTAGTTTTGCAGAATAACACTTGTAGATTAGAAGGCTTTTCATAAATCCCCTCACAGTCGAAGAGGAAGACTTCCTACTATTTTATTTCCCTCATAGGAAGACATACTCGAAAGAAAATGTTTAGCATCTTAGTATAGTGTAGCTATTGTGAAGAGCTCATGACTTGATCTTGATTTGGAAATCTGTACTGACCAAGGATTAAGCTTAAGGATTGTAAAATCATTAAAGCTGTGGTCTTTTCAAGTGGAGGTTGATAGAAAATATTTTTGTCCTAAGTCATATTTGCTGACTTTGTCTGTCAATGAGGGAGGTTGTTGAACAAACTGAATCTATGGGCTATAGCAAGTAGCTTTACAGCAGATCTTACTATGAAGTTTTACTTTGTGTTTAACTGGATACCACTTTTTCTGTTGAGAATAATAAAAAACCGATTTTCACAGGTTCCTTGGGGTACACTTGCTCTAGCACACCTTGAAGGCCAGTGTTGCAGAGCACATTTTATCATGCAGAATCAGCATTCTATCGCACACCTGGAGAAAGATCTCAGTACATGCTTTGCACTCTCCTTTGCGCCCCCTTCCAATTTCTTACTGCAAATCATTTTGATGTAATACAGAAAACAGCATTTAAAAATGTCCATGTTAAGAATTGGTCCACCGGTACCAACACACCTCTATTTTGTCAGTTCATAGTTGAAGCTTTTGTTTTATTGTTTTCAAAAATAAAGTATATTTTTGGAAGAATGAATTTAAGAATGAAAAAAAACTGTGAAAACAGCCTAAGTTACCATATATGTGTATTTTGATATGCAGATGTAGCAATATGCATAGAGAGAGTCTAGTAAAGTGCTCTTCAACTTGGGGAGATTTCAGACCAGGGGACATTTGGCAGTGTCAATAGACATTTTTGATTTTCATGCCTAGGTGAATAGGCCAGGGATGCTGATAAACAACTCAAAACAAAGACTTAACTTAACTGGCTTCCAAATCAATAGGACTGAGGTTGAGAAGCCCTGGTTGCAAATTGCTATAAGAATATTGGCAATGATCTCTAGCATTGATAGGGACATTAGGATGCTGTGTAGGGAACAATTTTTTAACTTTTAAAATTATTTATTATTTATTTATTTTTAAAAGTTAAGACAGCATTTCACTGTGTCGCTCAAGCTGGAGTGTGGTGGTGTGATCTCGGCTCACTGCAACCTCCGCCTCCCAAGCTCAAGTGATCCTCCTGCCTCAGCCTCCTGAGTAGCTGAGACTATAGGCATACACTACCACATCTGGCTAATTTTTGTTGCCTGAGGGTCCCACAGCGCTGGGATTACAGAAGTGAGTTGCTGTGCCAGGCTTTTTTGTCGTAATTTAAACAAAGTACTTTTTTTTCAACAGGTAAGTTACCGGTTCCACACCTCTTCAAAAAAATAAACAAAAAAAGAAAGGTTTGAAAAAATCTGGGTCGCTTCTCCATCCTCACCCCTATAATATGCATTGTTGTTTTCTTTATGCACGTATTTATGCATATCAAACCAAGTAGAAACACAGCTTCTTATTCTCTCTTTTTCTTTCCCACCATAAGGTACATATTATATTTGGTTTAGCACTTTTTTCTTCAACAATATGCCTTACACTTTTGTATTGTCTGTGAAGTCATTTTACAATCATATATATATATATATATTTTGAGACAGAGTCTCACTCTGTTCCTTAGGCTGGAGTGCAGTGGCACAACATTGACTCATTGTAACCTCTGCCTCCTGGGTTCAAGTGATTCTCCTGCCTCAGCCTCTTGAGTAGCTGGGATGACAGGTGTGCACCACCACACCTGGCTAATTTTTTGTATTTTTAGTAGAGATGGGATTTCACCATGTTGGCTAGGCGGGTCTTGAACTCCTGACCTCAGGTGATCTGCCTGCCTCAGCCTCCCAAAGTGCTGGGATTACAGGTGTGAGCCACAGGTGTCTGCTCTTAAAATCATATGTATTCCTTTGAAATTAAAACAAATGAGAAATATTGAGCCTTGGTTGGGAGGGAGTTGGAATTTTCGGGAGGGGTTAGTCATTTTCATTCACAAAGATGACTATTCCACTTCTAGCGGCTGGGAAGCTAAAGAATAATTTAAAATTGACACAAAAAAAGCTATTGCAGGCATAGAAGTAGGTACCAGTAGATGCCTTCTCAGTCCTGATGTGGCTGTATTGAGAACAATAGTTCCATGTCTTTAGACATCAGTGCTTTTTATCCAGGAATACCTCTCTGAAGCACTCCAGGGCTCACATACCTGCTCCTACTCACTGCACTGAACTTAGAGGGTCCACGTGCCCAAAGGGCAGGGCACCGAGGGCAGCCTCTTGTCAAGAGACAGTGAAAACCGAGGCCCTCAGTCCTTTGACCCGTGGAACTGACATTCTGCCAACAACAGATCTTCCCTCGTCCAGCCTATCAGACATCTGATGACAGCCTCGGGGGCCCCTGAGCAGAAGACCTGCTAAGCTGTGCCTGGACTCCTCACTCATAAACACTGTGTGATAAGAAATGTGTGTTGTTTTGAGCCGCTACATTGGTTGTAATTTTTATGCAGCAATAGATAGCTATCACAGTTGTGAAATCACCACTTTTGACCATGACTAAGAGCCAAAGCAGGTGCCAATCACTAAAATTTTCTTGTCAAAGAGGGCACTGCAATGTCATTCCACTGGTGAAGAGAACTTGGAGCAGAATTCCCGAGTTTCAAGGAATCGCAGGAAACAAAATCACAGGAAACAAAATCACCCGCACTACAAGCTGGGGTCTGCGGGGTGCGTGTGTGTGAGAGATGTGAGCTGGGGCCTGCGGGGTGCGTGTGTGTGAGATGTGAGCTGGGGTCTGCGGGGTGCGTGTGTGTGAGAGATGTGAGCTGGGGCCTGCGGGGTGCGTGTGTGTGAGAGATGTGAGCTGGGGTCTGCGGGGTGCGTGTGAGAGATGTGAGCTGGGGTCTGCGGGGTGCGCGTGTGTGAGAGATATGAGCTGGGGTCTGCACGTGCGTGTATGTGAGTGATGGAAGCTGGGATCTGCGGGGTGCGTGTGTGTGAGAGATGTGAGCTGGGGTCTGCAGCGTGCGTGTGTGAGAGATGTGAGCTGGGGTCTGCGGGGTGCGTGTGTGTGAGAGATGTGAGCTGGGGTCTGCGGCGTGCATGTGTGTGAGAGATGTGAGCTGGGGTCTGCAGCGTGCGTGTATGTGAGTAATGGAAGCTGGGGTTTACAGGGTTGTGTGTGTGTGAGAGATGTGAGCTGGGGTCTGCAGCATGCGTGTGTGTGAGTGATGGAAGCTGGGGTCTGCGGGGTGCGTGTGTGTGAGAGATGTGAGCTGGGGTCTGCGGGGTGCGTGTGTGTGAGTGATGGAAGCTGGGGTCTGCAGCGTGCGTGTGTGTGAGAGATGTGAGCTGGGGTCTGCGGGGTGCGTGTGTGTGAGAGATGTGAGCTGGGGTCTGCAGCGTGCATGTATGTGAGTGATGGAAGCTGGGGTTTACAGGGTTGTGTGTGTGTGAGAGATGTGAGCTGGGGTCTGCAGCGTGCGTGTATGTGAGTGATGGAAGCTGGGATCTGCGGGGTGCGTGTGTGCGAGAGATGTGAGCTGGGGCTGCGGGTGCGTGTGCGAGAGATGTGAGCTGGGGCCTGCGGGGTGCGTGTGTGCGAGAGATGTGAGCTGGGGCCTGCGGGGTGCGTGTGTGCGAGAGATGTGAGCTGGGGTCTGCGGGGTGCGTGTGTGTGAGAGATGTGAGCTGGGGTCTGCGGGGTGCGTGTGTGTGAGAGATGTGAGCTGGGGTCTGCGGGGTGCGTGTGTGTGAGAGATGTGAGCTGGGGTCTGCGGCGTGTGTGTGTGTGAGAGATGTGAGCTGGGGTCTGCGGCGTGCATGTATGTGAGTGATGGAAGCTGGGGTTTACAGGGTTGTGTGTGTGTGAGAGATGTGAGCTGGGGTCTGCAGCGTGTGTGTATGTGAGAAATGTGAGCTGGGGTTTGCGGGGCGCGTGTATGTGAGAGATACGAGCTGGGGTCTGCCGCGTGTGTGTACGTGGGAGATGGAAGCTGGGGTCTGGGGGTGTGTGTGTGTGAGCGATGGAAGTGCCATCCTGATGTGTGTTTCTGCTCCAGAATAGCTTCAGATCTGGAGTGTAGTCATTCTTGAAAAAATTTTGGAAATAGACAGCAGTGACGGCTGTACAACACTGTAAATGTCGTTAATGCCACTGAGTTGTAACTCAAAATACTTATAATGGCAAATTTTACGTTACACATATGTATTAAGAAAAGTTAAATACAAAACAGTGTAGAGTCAAATCCTCAACTGTGCACAGCACATTCTCCAGCCTGTAAAGGGAAACTTGCGTGGAAAACCCGTGTTCTTTCAAATCCTGGTAGTAGAAGAGTAAATTGGTAAACATCTGCCAGTTGAGCAAAAGGCAAAAAGCCCAGGTGTTGCCTTAGGTTTTTGTTTTTCCCTCCAGGTAGGAAAAGAAGGGGCCCGAGCATTCCCCAAGGTGAACTTCAGGTGGACCTAAAATGCTAAAAGTTTCTGTTGTTCTCTTCTACAAACAGCTAAATTAGGTACTAGGGCTGGGGCAAAGTGTTAGATAAACTGGAAAAAGAAAAGAAAACCCCCTAAAAACAAAGAAAAAGAAAAAAAGAAGAAGAAAGAAAAGAAAAACTCATTTCAGGTGTTGTGAGAGCCTCCCATCCCCCATTCTGGGCATTTCTTGGCAGCTGTAATGTTAACCCTCAAATGCCAGTTGCACTGCTGGAGGTTTGAGGAAACTTGCAATGGAATGGAAAATTTTAAAAACTTGAAAGGGAGTTTTTAAAAGCTGGCTTTGTGTCTTATGGCTACTGCATCTAGATATACGATAAAAAAAATTCTATGCTTGTAATTTCATAAACATTGGAGGAATCATCCTGGCCAGGAAAGCTGCCAAAAGCAAACAAAACCCAGGATGGTATACAACTGCTTTGCTTGTTGTAGCTGGTGAGCAAATTGAAATGTAAGTTTTTGAGTCTTAAAAGGAAAATAAGTTTCCATAACTGACAATTTTTGAGCCTCTGAAAAAAGGGAGACAATATGAAAAGACAGGCACTCAGTAATTGGAGATACACTTTTAGAATTTTAAACATTAGGTTTTAGTTCCTAATGAGCTCTTGTAAGATCAGATGCCTGCACCTTAGAGGCTGATAATTTTCTGGCCTCTGAGCAAATTTATGAGTAGGTCCATTTGGACTCAGCAAATAACGAGCCAAGCAGGGCTTAGGAAAGCTTAGCCTGTCACTGGGACCAGCAACAGCGCTTTCCCACTCTGCAGGGCTTTGGCTTTGCTACAGCAGAACAAAAGCTGTTGGCTTTTTGTGGGGAATCCTAACTCACAGATCCTAATTGCCTGGATGTGCCTCTGAGATGAAATGTTACACTATCTGCTGCTGGCTCTTTCAGCCTCAGCACAAACTGTGCTGAACGAAAAACTCTTTAAGCACAATAAACAGAACTCAGACTCTGGTATCATTGCAGATTAGGACATGCCTGCACGGGATCCCAAACTATGAAAGCACCATGGATGCTGGCTGGACTGTGTGCATCACTCACAAATACCCACAAGAAAGGGCTTGCTCTCTTACGGGACCATCTACAATCAGGCTTCTGATCAGCTTCGTGTGTCTGGCACGAAAAGTAATTGCATTCCTAAACTTGTGATTTCTGCCCCAAACAAGTTTGGGGTGGACACACCACAGGGACTCTGAACTCCCTGCCTACTCCTGGCAGATTGGACTCTTGTCCTCCTTTGGGGGATGTCTCTTACTGCTGTCTATTGATTATTTTATTTGGCTTTCTGGATTACTTGCAGCTTGCAACAGCAGCCTTCCTTCTGTTTCTCCTGGTATACTCACTTCAGTAAAGCAAATTGGTCTGCTTCAGCCCATTTTGAATTTTTTTTTGTAATTCAAGATTTTGTCCTAATTTCTGAACATGGTCTGTCTTTTTACTTAAATTGCATAATACTGTTTTCCTGTGACAATGTTGTTATTCCTCTTCCAGACAATCCTTCCTGACCACATGTCTGAATGAAAGTAGGGTATGATTTCAAAAATGCAAAGTTACGATTGCTGAAAAGGACACACTGATTTTGCAATAATGAGAGAAAAAACAAAATCCAAGTATCTGGAAGGTCCAGGAAGGGGGAAGGCATTCGTGATCTCTGTTGTTCAAGGCTGTTGCTGAAAGCTCTCTCCTCCTCTGGAAGAAAAACCCTCTTGTGGTGCCTTTCCTAGCTGCAGAGAATGTTTTGAATTCAGACTGACGGCTGAGGCAAGGTCATGGGGCAGGGCAGGCTATTGTCAAAGAAAACCAGTGTCAGACAGAAGTTAAAGCAGCAAAGGCAAATTTTACTCAGACACTATGGCAGTAGGGAAAAGAGACATCAGTACAGAACTGGGCTCTATTCCAAATAGAACAAGCACAAGTAGGAATTTACGGCCAAGGGACAGGGGCCACTGGACACAAAATTACTAAGAGGAAGCATCAGGGATAAGGGGGTTCTGGTTAAACTAACTTAATAGATTCTCTCTCTCTCTCATTTTGGCTGGAACAAAACTTTACTGTTCAGAGACTCTGCTGGGCCACAGGTCCTCAGGATACTAGGCTGGTCTGGCCTCCTCTAAGGCATTCAATAATGTTAGTAATTAAATAGCAAAGCTCATCCCCCAACTGTAATGTACAATAGAGTCCCATTGTGACATTCCTGAGGAGTCTGGTCCCATGAGGTCAGGAACACAAGAGGCAGAGGGGGCCTCCTGATGCAGAGGGGGTTAAGGCCACAAACGAAAAGGGATAGGACACAAAGGAGAAGGGATAGGGTTTGGGGGCAGCTGGGCTGGTCCAGGAACCTGGCTGGAGGCATGGAGGCTCCCTTCCCCTTTCCCCCGCCCCCCTCGCCCCCTCTCCCCCAACTCTGTGGGTCTGGAGGAACCCGGGGGAGATCCTAGGCATGGGGATGCCTGAGGGTTTGCAGTCTGGCTGTGTGTCCATCCTACCCAGTGCTCAGGTCCTCGAGTGTTCTGGGCCAGTCAGGGTGCCACCAGGTGCATCTAGTAGCCCCTCCCATGCCAGGGCAGGGCCTTCCTTCATTGGAGGGGGAGCTGGAAAGGGCTTGAAAGCCGGCAGGGCAGCCCATTGGTCTTAAGGCCAGAGTCCCCAGGTTGGCCACATTTGCCGCACAAGAGGGTGAGGGATGAAGAGGAGGAACTGAAGGAACTGTAGGCCGAGTCAGGAGCTAGAGGATCTGGGGCTGGAGCCCGGTTAAGGGCTGGTTCAGTGGGGGTCCCGCTAGCAACGGCCTTATGGGTCCCGGCATTGGCCAGGAGCTCCTGGTCCAGGCGTCAGAACAGCTGCCCTGGTGTGTGCGGAAGACGCTGGCGGGTGTGGTGCTCAACTCTAAACTGGGGCTGGACTGGGAGAGCCAGGGTGCTTCAGGGTGCTCCTGCCCGAGCCCCGCTTCCCCTGCCCTGTGGCTCCCACGAGTGCTGCCCATCTCCATCCTGGCCACCAGCCTGCTCCTCGCGCCCGCCGGGCAGGGCTGAGGGCCGCAGCTGGGCTCCCCGCTCTCCTGGAGCTCCCCGGGGCCGACCCGGATCCAGCCGGTCCCAGAGCCGGCTGCGCGGGGCAGGGGCCGTCTGCGAGAGGCCAGGTGGTGGCCAGCGCCCGCCTGGGTCGCTTCCTCCCGGCCCAGGGCCTCATCCTCGCTGCGGGCACCAAGGGGGCGGCTCTGGGCTGCGAAGGCTGAGGAGTCACTGTCCTTGGAGTAGGAGCGGGGATGCGGGGGGCGAGGGGAGCGGGGAGCAGCTGATCCCAGGGCCTGGGCACCTCGGCCCCTGCTTTGTGCTCTGTGAGTGAACAGGGGTCACCTAGGACCCGGCGCTCCTTCGGGGGCACGAGGCTACCAGGGCAGGGCCCGGGGTTGGCGACACCCTCTGCTCGGCGGGGCGGGCGGTGGGTGGTGGAGGAGCTGCGGCGCGGGTCCTGACTGTCCACGGAGCATCCAGCAGGTCGCCACGACCACGCGCGCAGCCACGCGGCTCCCCCCGCAACCGCACCGAGACCAACAGGCCGGAGTCTCCCACGCGGAACTTCCCCTCTGAGGCCTTGATCTTGGGGAGCTGAGCGGGTGCAGAGGCCCAGTGTCTCCCTCGCCAGCTCGCGGGGCACTTCGGACTCGCCCAGATTCGTGCGCCACTGGCCGATGAAGGTGGCCGCACCCAGCGCCAGCCGCCCTGTGGGCCTGCAAGGTCACACTTCGGGATGCGCGGACCGTCGCATGGATTCCCATAGCCGGGCCAGCCGGGCCACCGTGGGCAGGGGCACAAACCAGGACCGCTGTGAGGACCCGGCAGGCGCTCAGTCCAGACTACGCCGCTGACCACTGCACCGGTCTGTCACTCAGGCCAAATGTCTGGTTTACCTGCTGGCTGTGAGAAACCTCAGTGCCTCCGTTTCCTCATCTGCGAAATGGGTACAGTAAGTTACCCGCTTGGTAGGATTCAATGGGATACTTTTTAATAAGCAACTTAGCGTCCATAAATATTGGCTACGTAGCCTTTTTTCTTGGAGAGGGGATTAGGGGCAGGCTGGGGCCTCCCTCACAGGCAGGGAGGTGCCCATTGTGAAGGGCTGGGACCTGGAGAGATGAAGACTACGGCCTGGACCCCCGGTGGAGAGGAAGGGAACCCGGTTCTGACCTCAGGGTGGGTGGGTGACCTTCATGGTTCAGGGCTGTGCCCAACCCACCTCCTGCGGGAAGGTCCCGGCTTCTCCCTTGATCCCCCTTCCCTAAGGGCTGTGCCATCGAAAAACGACATAGCAGCAGTAATGGTATCAGTAACAGCAATGAAGTGGCTGGGGCTGAGTGCGTGGTGATATTATCTCCATTTCACAGATGAGGAAATTGAGGCGCGGAAAGGGTAAGCACTCGCTGGAGGTCGCAGAGCCGTGGGTGGAGCCAGGGCGTCCAGGCTCCGCCGCGGCCTATCTGGGTGATCCAGCAGCCCAGCCGCGAGAGCCAGACCCCCTCAGCCAAGAAGCTCCCCAGAACCCCAGGCCGTCGTTTGTGGGGCCAGAACTGAGGGCCCAGGCCCAGAGTGGGTACAGGGCCGCTCAAGGTCACACAGCCCCAGGGAACAGAGGGTGCTGAACGCTGCTGTCCGGCCCCGGGCAGGGAGTGCTGGGGGTCTCCCCGCTTTCCTGGCTCACCCACCGGCCCTGGGGAGCATCGCACCTGCAGGGGCAGGAGCCAGGCCCAGCCCGCAGCAGGGAGGCGCCCGCAAGCCACAGCTGGATCTGTCGGGAGGCTGCGGCCTCCTAAGGATAGGCCGGGATGATAACGATATTGAGGGGAGGGGCTGAGGAATTTGATCAGGTATCAAGGGTGATCAGAGACCTTGGTAGAGGTGGGAATTTTGCCTAATTTGACTCAACAGAGTCTTGAATAAGCAGGCCAAGGTCAGAGCCCCAGGTGGGTACCTTAAGGGCTTAGAGGGACCTGCCTAGCGTGAGCTTAGCACCCTTGCAGGCTTGACATCAGGGAGTCCTGTCATCAGGGCTGACTCCATACTGAGTCGCTGGGGAACTCTGAGACCCACAAAGGAACTGAGAGAAACACTTTCTTCACCAGCATCTCTGTGCTCTTAACAGTATACAACAAATTATACAAGGCCTCCGAGGGGCCGCTGTAACTCCAAACTCTGGTTAGTGAAATTGTGTCATTTAGATAGAACGGGCAGGAAGAGAGCCAGCGTGTTTAAACATGTGACCAGCTGGAGTCCCTGGAGAGGGGACTTTCCATTTTCTTAGAAGCAGAGACTCCCGTTCTCACCTTGTCAGAACTTAAAACAAAGCAAGAGCCAGCAAAAAGACGGAGGGCTGTACCAAGAAACCCAAACAAAGGCAAATCCCTCCACCCAGACGGGAGTTCTTTAGCATGAATGAGGACTTGTGGCTCCAGGTTCCAGCAGGCGCCCAGAGCGCAACCAGCTTTTAGTGAGTATCTCACAGATGTGGAAGAGACCACCAGAGCCACGGAGAATGAAGTCACATGGCTTCCCCACTAATAAAAAGGAGGAATTAGTAGGTCAGGCCAATAAATGTTTACTCAGGAATGTGGGTTGCAACCTGGGTACCAATCAGAAACTGTACGACCCAAGAGAGCAAGGGCTCACATGGATAGAAACTTATTGAGATCACATCAAGTGTTTTCCAGATTATTTCATAAACAATGAAGTCTTCAATTGTTAGTAGAAGGGTCCTTTTGCATCAGTGGGTCAGCAAAAACCTTTGCATCAGTGGGTCAGCAAAAACATTTCACAGTTTGTAAAGACAAGGACCAGAGACAGTGGCGCCTTTGAGGCTTGTTTGACCTTTGCAAACACACACATATTTACATATATACATTTAAAGATAACACCTTGGAAATAAAAAGGGTTTCACTTTCCAGAATGGGTGGGAAGCACACTTTAATTAGCATTCGGAAGGGATATACATAAAAAAGACCATGAAATCTAAAAGAGTTTTCCCAAGACCCTCTTTCTAAATTAGTAAAAGAAAACAAGCATTTAAATTAAAATCTTCAGGAGGCTGGGCACACATGTTCCTGTAGTCCCAGCAACTCAGGAGACTGAGGCGGGAGGATCACTGAGCCTAGGAGTTTGAGTTTAGCCTGGGATAAGTATAGTAAGACACTGTCTCAAAAATAATAATAATTAAATCAAATCAAATCTTCAGGAGAACATTCACTCTCAACCCCATCATGTGCCCCGCTGGCAGAACTCCGACATTCCTATTCCCTCCCCTTTTCAGCCACCTAAAACAGCTGAACCAAAACTTAGACTAGCAACCCCTACGATGGCCTTCCCTACCCCTGTCTCAATTCCTACATACCCCTTCCAATACTCCCCAAATAAGAAAGAGAATTTACTGATGGTGTCTTACACTCTGGTCCAGTTCTGAGTTGCCTGTGATACAACAACCAAATAATTTGCCAAGGTGACTGAGGATCCCTCAGATTTGCTGAAGAATTCTCAACAGTCTGTACAAGTGATGTCCTAGAGTTTTCAGTTTCTATCAGCTGATACATTTGCTGGTGGGACCAGGAGGAGGAAGACATCGGACAAAAATCGGCGGGATGGGAAAATCCTTCTGATGATTTTTTTATTTATATAGATATGGGGACTCACTATGTTGCTCATGCTGGTTTTGAACTCCTGAGTTCAGTGATCCTCCCACCTCAGTCCTGTAGCTGGGACTACAGGCACACACACCACTCACATTTGGCCTCTTCTGATGATTTAAATCAAAATCTGCTCCAAGATATAAAAAGCCAAAGAATTTGGTTGACACATTAATTAAAGCTATTCTCATGGCTTTTCCAAAGCCAGTAGATTGGAATAAAATTTTGGCTTGTGCTCAAAGAGAAGGCAGACTAGTTCATGGTTATTCCAACAAACTAGAAGATAATATTTAAAGAAAATTCTGGTCTTTCAAAAGAACAGACTGATGTCACTAAAGTAGCACTTAACTCCATGTTTGTCAATGGTCCTCACGAAGATTTAGCCATGTTAGTTAAGAGAGCACAGAAAATTAAGATATTTAGGACCTGAACTCAGCTTTGGATCAAATGGACCTGATAGATTTACAGAATTCTTCACCCAAAAACAACAGAATATACATTATTCTCATTGCCACATGGCATTTACTCTAAAATTGAACACATAATCAGAAGCAAAACACTCCACAGCAAATGTGAAAGAACCGAAATCATAACAAACAGTCTCTCAGACCACAGTATAATCAAATTAGATTTCAAGATTAAGAAATGTACTCAAAATCACACAACTACCTGGAAATTGAACAGCCCACTCCTGAATGACTCTTGAGTGATTAATGAAATTAAGGCAGAAATCAAGAAGTTCTTTGAAACTAATGAGAACTAAGATACAAGGTACCAGAATCTCTGGGATGCAGCTAAAGCAGCGTCAAGGGGGAAATTTATAGCACTAAATGGTCACATCAAAAAGTTAGAAAGATCTCAAGCTAACAACCTAACATCACAACTATAAGAACTAGAGAACCAAGAACAAACAAACTCCAAAGCTAGCAAAAGACAAGAAATACCCAAGATCTAAGCTGAACTGAAGGAGACAGAGACACACACACACAAAAATCCTTCAAAAAAATCAATGTCCAGAAGCTGTTTTTTTAAATTATGAAAATAGACCACTAGCTAGACTAATGAAGAAATGAGAGAAGATTCAAATAAATACAATCAGAAATGTTAAGAAGGCTATCATCACTGACCCCACGGAAATACAACCATTAGAGAATCCCATAAACACCTCTATGTGCATAAACTAGAAAATCTAGAAGAAATGAATAAATTCCTGGACACATACACCCTCCCATAACTGAATCAGGAAGAAATTGAATCCCTGAATAAACCAATAATGAGTTCTAAAATTGAGGCAGTAATAAATAGCCTACCAATCAAAAAAAGTCCAGGACCAGATGGAGTCACAGTTGAATTCTACCAGAGGTACAAAAAGAGTTGGTATCATTTCTCCTGAAACTATTCCAAATAGTTGAAAAGGAGGGACTCCTCCCTAATATATTCTATGAGACCAGCATCATCCTGATAAAAAATTTAGCAGAAATACAACAGAAAAAGAAAACTTCAGGTCAATATCTTCAATGAACATTGATGCAATAATCCTCAATAAAATACTGGCAAACCAAATCTGGCAGCACATCAAAAAGCTTATCCACTGCAATCAAGTTGGCTTCATCCCTTGGATGCAATATTGGTTCAACATACACGAATCCATAAATGTCAGTAATCACATAAACAGAACTAAAGACAAAAACCACATGGTTATCTCAATAGACCTAGAAAAAGCCTTTGATAAAATTCAACATCCCTTCATGTTAAAAACTCTCAATGAACTAGGTATTGAAAGAACATACCTCAAAATAGTAAGAGCCATATATGACAAACCCACAGCCGACAGCATACTGAATGGGCAGAAGTTGGAAGCATTCCCCTTGAAAGCTGGCACAAGACAAGGATACTCTTTTTTACCACTCCTATTCAACATAGTATTGGAAGTCCTAGCCAGGGCAATCAGGCAAGAGAAAGAAATAAAGCGTATTCAAATAGGAAGAGAAGAAGTAAACCTATCTTTGCTTGCAGATGACATGATCCTATATCTAGAAAACCCCATTGTCTCAGCCCAAAAGCTTCTTAAGCTGATAAGCAACTTCAGCAAAGTTTCAGGATACATAGTCAATGTGCAAAAGTCACAATTATTCCTGTACACCAAAAACAGGCAAGCAGAGAGCCAAATCATGAATAAACTCCCATTCACAATTGCCGCAAAAAGAATAAAATACCTAGGAAGACAGCTAACAAGCGAAGTGAAGGACCTTTTCAAGGAGAACCACTGCTCCAAGAAACCAGAAATGACAAAAACAAATGGAAAAAAAATCCATGCTCTTGGATAGGAAGAATCAATATCTTGAAAATGGTCATACTGCCCAAAGCAATGTATAGATTCAATACTATTCCCATTAAACTACCATTGAAATTCTTCATAGAATTATAAAAAACTATTTTAAAATTCATATGGAACCAAAAAAGAGTCCAAATAGCCAAGGCAATCCTAAGCAAAAAGAACAAAGCTGAAGGCATCATGCTGCCTGACTTCAAACTATACGACAAGTCTACAGTAACCAAAACAGCATGGTACTGGTACAAGAACAGACACATAGACCAATGGAATAGAATAGAGAACACAGAAATAAGACTGCACACCTACAACCATCTGATCTTTGACAAACCTGACCAAAACAAGCAATGGGAAAAGGATTCCTTATTTAATAAATAGTGCTAGCAGAACTGGCTAGCCATATGCAGAATATTGAAACTGGATCCCTTCCTAACAAAATCAACTCAAGATGGATTACATACTTACATGGAAAACTCCAAACTATAAAACCCCGGAAGAAAAATCTAAGCAATACCATTCAGGACATAAGCACGGGCAAACTTTTGTGACGAAGATGCCAAAAGCAATTGCAACAAAACCAAAAATTGACAAATGGGATCTAATTAAAATAAGGAGCCTCTGCACAGCAAAAGATACTATCATCAGAGTCAACAGACAAACTACAGAATGGGAGACATTTTTTGCAATCTATCCATCGGTAGTGAACCTCCTCATGGGTCATACTTTGTACTGAATCCTTGAGTTCATCCTTTTCTTTCTCCAATGCAATTAGAAGCAATTAGCAAATTTTATTCTATTCATTAGTTTGACAAAAATATTATAAGGTATGAAATATATGGTCACCCAGTAGCTTGCCTTTTATGAGCTTTTGATTAACAGTATCTAATGGTGACATTGTGTGTCTCTATTGCCAGATCATGCCAATGCTCTCTTCACTAATGGAAATACAGTAATTCATGTCTTTAAATCTAATCAGATTAAAGAACCAATTCCAGAAACCTCAGAGCCAATTCAGAAAATTTATTCTTACGATTTTGTTCCTGTAGAACTATTCTCGGTACCAAACTCTGGATTAGCATTGTTGAGATAAATAGAACCATTATTATGTGTGTGTATATGTTGCAGTCTTAAATCTGAAGGTAGTCTGGAGGCAGAACTCCTTCCTCCCTGGGGAGACCTCAATCTTTTCTCTTTAGGCTTCCCACTGATTGGATGAGGCCCGCCCATACTATGGAGGGTGGAATGTAATGGACTGTACTCAAAGCCTCAACCTAGGTTTATCACATCTAAAAAATACCTTCCCCACAACATCTAGACCAGTGTTTGCTGAAGAAACTGGGCATGTGTTAGTCAGGGTTCTCTAGAAAAGCACAATAGGGTATGTGTGTATGTATGTGTCTTTGTGTGACTGTGATTTCTGTTTATGTGTGTGTTCGTGTATATTTACTTAATTGATATTTGTTTAATTTTTGGTTACTTATCTATTATCTATTTACTTATTTGGAATTGGCTCATGCAATTATGGAGACTGGTGAGTCTCAAGGTCTGCAGGGTGAGCTGGCAGGCTGGAGACCTAGAAGACCTGATGGTGTAGTTCCAGTCTGAGTCTTAAGGCCCAAGAACCAGAAGAGCCAATGGTATAGTTCCAGTCTACAGGCCAGCAGCCTTAATATCCTAAAAGAGCCAATGTTGCAGTTTGAGTCCAAGGTGGGAAAAAAAGAAAGCCACCGTCCTTCTTTAAAGTTCATTAGATAGCAGAAATCCTTCCTTACTTGGGGTCTGGTCAGCCTTCTGGTTCTCCTCAGGCCTCTCACTGAATGGATGGGGACCACCCGCATCAGCAAGGGCAATCTGCTTTACTCAGTCTACCGATTTAAACGTTTATCTCACCCAAAAACACCCTTGCAGAAACACCCAGCATAGTGTTTGACCAAACAACTGGGCACATCGTGGCCCAGTTAAGTTCACATATAAAATTAACCATCACAGGGCACTATAGTTGACTCTAGCTGACAGATGTGGCTATGACACTTGTTAAATCTCCAAGCAACATTGTGGATTTGTCTATTTTTTCTTTTCATTCTCTCGGGCCTTCATATGCAACCTCCAGGAAAGGGATGAGGGGTGCTAGAGATTGAGCTCTATATAGATGCTCAAACAATGATACTCAGAGAGCTTCTGGGGTGATGAAGAGACAGCCTGAGCTGCTGAGAGGGTGGCATGCCTGGGGAGGCACGGAAGCTCCTCATAATCCCCCCATACCTTGCCCGATGCATCTCTTCCCTCGGGCTGTTCCTGAGTTGTATCTTTCAGAATAAACCGGTAAGCCTTGAGGAAAGTGTTTCCCTGAGTTCTGTGAGCCATTCCAGCAAGTTATCACACCTGAGAGGGTGCAGTGCTTTGGGAATCCCCTGACTTTGTAGCCAAGCTGGACAGAAAGGTGGGTTACCTGGGCACTCAGTACTGGCAACTGGCATCTGAAGTGAGGAGGCCCTTGTGGGACTGAGTTCGTTTCCTGTGGAGTCTGACGCTGACTCTGGGAGCTTAGTGTTAGAAGTGAACTGAGTCACTGGACAGGTGTTTGGTGCCTGGAGAGTTGGATAATTGGTCGGTGTGACAAAACCCCCCACACGTTTGGTGTCCAAAGTGTTGTGAGTAAAAACAGCACAAATTCCAAACAAGCTTTTGCCACACCTCTCCTTCCCACATACTAGAGATTCCATTTCTTAATCCTGACCCAGATTCAAATTCCTTCAGCAGCTCAGCAAGACCATTGCTTCATTTGAACTTAATCTCATTGTGCTACAGCAGGAAAGTGTCCACAAAGCAAAGAGACAGAGGATAGAGGGACTGACATCATGCAATTTCTTTTCCCTCAAGGATCACTGTCCCCAAATGCCTGCTGCGTCCAATGCTTGAAAACACTTGTGTCGTATGTTGTCAATTTTGATAGCTGTTTTTTAAGTGCAAGTAGCTTGCTATGCTACCGTCATCAGCAGAGTAGTAGTCACAGGTATTGAGCCTTTTAGAATCACTGTGGCTGTTGTGCAAACAGTGAACTGAAAGAATTAAGATTAGAAGCAGTTAAGAGCCTTCTGAAATAAGTCCTGGGATTGCTGGAATAAGATGATGGCCTCAGGGATAAAGAGAAGGAAGCAAAAATGTTAGGTATCTCAGAGGCCAAAATGGAAAAGAATCAGTTTTGTTTTGGGGGGTTAGGAAAAGAAAGAGGTAGAGGATTCCTTCTATGGCTCCTGTGTGAGCATCCTGAGTTGGTGCTATCCAGTGAAACAGATCAGGTTGATTCTCATATTCATACTTGCTTCTTACAAAAAATTATATTTAAAAATGAGTAACAAGTTTCATTTAGTAAAGATTAAATGTTATTAAATCATACACTGAGTTTACTCAGTGTCTGATTGTGTGCTCAGAAATTACACTGTATGTTTTTACAGACACATACACTTCTATGAAAAGACTATAGGATGCACACACTGCTATGCAGAGCACAAATACACCAAGTGTAATTCTACAACACAAATGAACGGACGTTTTCAGAGACAGAAATCTATCTAAATTATCTTCCCAACGATCATTCTCAAAGGTGCACGTCTGTTAGCTCCGACGGGGTGGTGTCTAATCAGGGTCCTTTTCCCTGAGTTGAGAGTGAAGAGCATCTGTCATGGAGAAGTCACAGTCAGCTGGAATAAGGAGGCCGCCAGCAAGACATGCTGTCAGGCTCTCCTGGGTTTCCTCTGGAAGACTTCAGCCCACGCCTCCCCTCCTGGACACTGAGTGGGAATAACGAGAAGCAGAGGCCACCCCGAACAACGGAGCTCCAAGTGGAGCTCGGGGGTCAACTCAGAGTCCTGCTCTGTCTCCCCCTCATTTGACCCCAAAGAGCAGCAGAGTACACTGCAGTGGCTGTGAAATGGATTTTGAATAGATTATGATATTCATGAGGATTTTTTTAGGGGGAGTCTCTTTTGAGTAGTGTTTTTTTCAACAATTTTGGGGCATTTAAGTTAGCAATGACATCAAGAATCTGATGGAAACCATCAGCTGTCACCACAGCAACATGCGCACACCTGCAAACTCGGTGACTCATGGGCTCTCTGCGGGTCACTGATGGTTCTTAGGTTAGGAAGGGGCTGGAGGCGTCTCAGAACATTTATTTCCTGGTTACCTGATCCTAGCATCTGTAAGTGTGCTCAAGCGAGCGGATGGGCATGGATCTGGAATGCAGAGGAGCCCACGCATGAAGCAGCAGCACAGGCAGCAGCTTGCTCTGACAACACCCCTGACTTCTCTGCCCGGGTGGGTTACACAACCCAGCTGCCTGTCATCCTGATCATCAGGTCAGAAATGATTGGTGGTAAAGTTAGTCATTCAGTCACTTAGTGAAGTGGGCAGGCAGTGAAGTCTGCTTTGGAGACTACTTATTTAGTTCCAGTGTTAGGCAAGCAGCTGAGGTTCAACATCATTCGTTTAAACATTTTCGTTTATCTTGAGATATTTTTTAAGTTCCCTTTTCATTTTCTCTTTGACCCACTGGTAGCTCAAGAGTGTACTATTTAGTTTCCACCTATTTGTGATTTTTCCTGTTTTCTTACCATTATTGTTTTCTAATTTTCTTCCATTGTGGTAGGAAAAGATATTCTGTATGATTTTCAGTTTTTTTTTTTTTTGAGATGGAGTCTTACTCTGTTGCCCAGGCTGGAGTGCAGTGGCGCAATCTCGGCTCACTGCAAGCTCCGCCTCTCGGGTTCAGGCCATTCTCCTGCCTCAGCCTCCTGAGGAGCTGGGACTATAGGCGCTCACCAGCCACCATGCCCGGCTAATTTATGTATTTTTTAGTAGAGATGGGGGTTTCACCATATTGGCCAGGCTGGTCTCAAACTCCTGAACTTGTGATCCACCCACCTCAGCCTCCCAAACTGCTGAGATTACAGGCATGAGCCATCCTGCCTGGCTGATTTTCAACTTTTTAAAATTAGTTAAGATTTGATTTGTGACCTAATGTGATCCTGGGAAAGTTTTGTGGGCACTTGGGGAGAATGTGTATTCTGCTGTTATGTGGAAAGTTCCGTATGTGTCTGTTGGGTCCATTCGGTATATAGCATTGATGAAGTCAGCTGTTTCCGCATTGCTCGTCTGGATATTCTATTATTACAAGTGAAGAACTGAAGTCTCCTACTATTATGGTATTACAGTCAATTTCTCCCTTTGGATCTGTCAATATTTGCTTTATATATCTGTATATTTGGGTGTTAAATTCTAAATTAGTCTCAATAATTTGCAGTTTTTCAAATGGATTTTTGACTTTTTGTCAGCTTGGAAGAGCTTTTTTTTATCATACATATGAACTGTGAATAAAGTTTCTTAGTCGATTTGGGTTGTTTTAGTCCCTCAAAGGTACCTAACATTTTATAGTGAAATCCTTTCCCTTTCCTTTTATAGTTTCTGTATTTTAGTTTTGATGTAAAAGTTGTCATAATCTCTACAACGCACATAGGTTTTCCTTTTTTATTATCTGTTTCACCAACTAAAATGTGTTCTTCGTGTGGAAAAGGACACAGCCTGTCTTGTTCATCATTGTATCACCAGTTTCTAGAACAGGCCTCAAGTATGGCAACAACTTAGTAAGTATATTGCGAGTACATAAACGAAATTACTTTTATTTCCGTAAAAGCTATGTGTATGCACCTTGACTAACTCAAGTAAAATGGTCTGAACTGGAGAAAGGAACTTCTCCCCTCCCAGTATGTCATAGGGCCTTCAACTTGCACTGTTAGTGCAGCAAGACCTGCATCACTGCTGAAGTATGTCAAAACTTGCACTGTTAGTGCAGCAAGACCTCCATCACTGCTGAAGTATGTCAAAACTTGCACTGTTAGTGCAGCAAGACCTCCATCACTGCTGAAGTATGTCAAGACTCAGACATTCATCAATAGCTCCCATAAGACAAAGCTGACGTATGGTTTAGCCTCTGATTTTTCTTTTCTTTTTTTTTTTTTTTTTGAGATGGAGTCTCTGTTGTCCAAGCTGGAGTGCAGCCATGTGATCTCGGCTCACTGCAACCTCTGCCTTCTGGGTTCAAGTGATTCTTCCAGCTCAGCCTCCCAAGTAGCTGTGATTACAGGTGTCTGTCATCACGCCTGGCTAATTTCTGTATTTTTAGTAGAGACAAGGTTTCACCATGTTGGCCAGGCTGGTCTTGAACTCCTGACCTCAAGTAATCCACCAGCTTCGGTCTCCCAAAGTGCTGGGATTACAGGCGTGAGCCACTGCGCCTGGCCAATTTTTCTACTAAATTCTAAATTAGACGTTGCCCGTATATCACCTGAACATCACCCCAAGACTCTTTCTCTGTGACATGGTAAGCCCCATCTGGTAATTTTCCACCTGACCAAAATGGTTCCCATTGGTGTAATAAATTCTTACATGAATTTATTCCCTGTCTACAGCTATATGGACCACACATGAGCACTTCTCCATCAGGGGCCAACTGGAACCTCTTCCTGAGAATTTAGAATATTGTATCATTAAAAAAATGAAGTAAAACTGGGAAATAACAACAGCCGATATCTAGCTCTAGTTTTAATCAAAATTATTTTGTCACCCTCCTACATTATAGCTGCTCTGTTCTTCCTCTGACTTTTGTGAGTCAACAAAGTCATCTTTTGCCCAAGCTAATTCAAGTTGGGTTTATGACATCAGAATTTAAGATCCTGAAGTATTACAAAAAGAGACTAAAAATTTGATTTTTCTCCCCGAATTCATCCTTTTAAAAACCAGGAGTCCCTGTACCCAAATTCTAAGACTCAAATCTCCAACTCGCCCGTAGCAACCACCCTCATCTTCTCTTCTCTGGATTTACATGAGTGTATGCATTTGTGCAAGATGGAAGGGCTGTTTACATAGCAGAGGGTCAGGGAACCAAAATAACGTTATGTTGATGAACCAACAATGTTTCTATCTTAGTTTAACACTTGAGACACAGTACTAAATGAAGTTAAATTTTCATCACTAAACTTGCCGTGATTTTTATCTCTTCCATTCCTAGTATACTTGCTGAAATATGACTTCATTTATGACATTTCCAACTCATCAACCATGTCAGCTGGGGACAGAGTTAAAATAACTTTTAAAAACTGAACTTCAGGCCGGGCGCGGTGGCTCAAGCCTGTAATCCCAGCACTTTGGGAGGCCGAGATGGGCGGATCACGAGGTCAGGAGATCGAGACCATCCTGGCTAACACGGTGAAACCCCGTCTCTACTAAAAATACAAAAACTAGCCGGGCGAGATGGCGGGCGCCTGTAGTCCCAGCTACTGGGGAGGCTGAGGCAGGAGAATGGCGTGAACCCGGGAGGCGGAGCTTGCAGTGAGCTGAGATCCGGCCACTGCACTCCAGCCTGGGCGACAGAGTGAGACTCCGCCTCAAAAAAAAAAAAAAAAAACAAAAAAAAAAAAAAAAAAAAGAAAAAAAAAAACTGAACTTCAGACAAATGTGCTTGGCTCTGGGAAATCTTAGGAAGTTTTAGCATATTAAGCAAAATCCTGTATTTTTTTTTCTTACATGCTTGATAGTATGAATATTTATCTGGAATTTTATTTTGTGCTGGTTATTATATGAAGTGTGTACTGTCCTCATCAAAGAGTGCTTTATATAGAAATAATTTAAGTCAAAACATTCTTTCTTATATGAGTCTTCTTCAAAGGCCAAGTTAATAAAATTAATAGACTGAACCTTGTAACTCTCAAATATTTACATTTAAATTAGTGACATAAGATTGTATACATTAAAAAAGTCTATTCATTAGGATGTCAGGTAAATCCTAAAATGTAGAACACATACTTTAGGCAAGGAAAGTAATTTTTGTTTCCTCAAATTTAAGTATACAGGTTTCTTTCTTTTCTTTTTTTTTTTTTGTTTGATGGAGTTTTGCTCTTGTTGCCCAGGCTGGAGTGCAATGGCGTGATCTCTGGCTCACTGCAACTTGCACCTCCTGGGTTTAAGCAATTCTCCTGCCTCAGCCTCCCAAGCAGCTGGGATTACAGGCTTGCCCCACCACACCCGGCTAATTTTGTATTTTTAGTAGAGATGGGGTTTCTCCATGTTGGTCAGGGTGGTCTCAAACTTCCAACCTCAGGTGATCCGCCCGCCTCGGCCTCCCAAAGTGCTGGGATTACAGGTGTGAGTCACCACGCCCGACTAGTATATAAGTTTCTTAATTTCCTTTTTAAAAAATAAACTTTTAATTTTCAAATAGGTTTAAATTTACAGAAGAGTTGCAAGTAGAATACAGAGTTCTCCTCCACACCATACCCAATGTTCCCCATTTTAATGTCTTACATGACTGTGTTACTTTTGTCACAATTAATGAATCAATATTGATACATTATTAAGTTTATACTTTATTTCTATTTCCTTGGTTTTTATTTAATGTCCTTTTCTGCTCCAGGATTCCATATCAGGATACCACAGGACACTGAGTCCTTAGGCTCCTCCTGGCTGTTATCATTTCTCAGGCTTACATTGTTTTTGATGACCTTGATGGTTTTAGGGGGTACTAGTCAGGTGCTTTTGGAAACTGTTTCTCAACTGAGATTTGTCTGATGTAGTGGGATTATTAGTTTTGGGAGGGAAGATGTCAAGGTAAAATGCCATTCTCATCCTGTCATATGATACGCACTTTCAACGTGACTGTCACTGCTCACACTGACCTTGATCATCTGGCTGAGACAGTGTTTGTTAGGTTTCTCCAATGTGAAGTTACTCTTTTTCCTCCTCTGCTATACTGAGTTCTTGGTAGGATGTCATTATGTGAAGCCTGCAGTTTAGAAGTGGGGAGTTATGCTCTGCTTCCCGGAATGCCTAATCTCCTTTTGAAATGATTTTTCATGCTGAACACAGAGTAACTAAGAATAATACAGATATTGAATGACTAGTTGCAAGAAGTCCAGTATGACATCTGACATGAAAAATTGTCTATCTACCTATCTATGAAATGATTATGTCTATGTATACAAACATTAAATACTAAACTATGCAATATTGTCTTTACTGAAGGTAAAGATCATTTGATTATATTTCATGCAGTGAACTGAGAAATATCTAATTTTTCAGACCTGAATCCCATCATTTCTTCAGAATACCAACTCTTTATAGAATGTTGTTTTGGGGCCGGGTGCGGTGGCTCAAGCCTGTCATCCCAGCACTTAGGGAGGCCGAGATGGGTGGATCATGAGGTCAGGAGATCGAGACCATCCTGGCTAACACGGTGAAACCCCGTCTCTATTAAAAAATACAAAAAAACTAGCTGGGTGAGGTGGCGGGCGCCTGTAGTCCCAGCTACTCGGGAGGCTGAGGCAGGAGAATGGCGTGAACCCGGGAGACGGAGCTTGCAGTGAGCTGAGATCCGGCCACTGCACTCCAGCCTGGGCGACAGAGCGAGACTCCATCTCAGAAAAAAAAAAGAATGTTGTTTTGGAAGAAGTTTATATTGGTGAAAGTTTACTTTGACACATCTATGGGATAAGATGATTTTCTCCACTTCATAGATTTTGAATTCAGGATTCTCTACCAATTAGCAAAAATGGACAAAAAATGGGGCAACATGAGGAAATCAAGTCTGAGACGGTCCACAACTGATCCCTTTTCTTCACCATACTTAGGTAAATGCCATGGCACGAGTTGCTCACATTAAAGACAATGCAGCAAATCATAAGCAGCAGCACAGTTGTGATGGCTCCGGTCTCATGGGAGGCCCTAGAGGAGCAGCTGTTGTTGTGAAGATGTTGATTATTTTTCTGGTGTCTGTGAAGGAAAATCACAATGTAGCCACTGGTCCAACTCCTGAGAACCAGAAAAATTAAGTCCCAGAGTGTGATAACACTCGTATGAGAGATGGCAATTGCGTTACCCATGTGTGGTGTAGCTAAACACATTTTTATGGAGAGATTCTTGGTGACACTGCCATATTTGATAGTGTCAACAAACGGCACAAGCCTGATGTAGATGAGACTGTTGATGGCCCAGAGTGTAAGAAGAAGCATAGTTGTGTTTTGAGCATTTTGTCTTTCAGCCACGTCTACCTGGATTTGCCGGGGCTCCCACGGAGGGCCTGCACCATGCTTAGAAGATATGTTATAAGTCAGGGAAGTCCCCAAGATACTCTATATAAAAATGCAAATTCCTTACATCCAGCATAATTTAAAAGATTTTTAATACCGAAAGATTTTATTGCCAGTGGAATAACTTTGCAGAGATGTGTCATCATTGTACCACCAACAGACAAGTGAAGGAAAAGTAAGCCCAAGGGCTTCTTCTGCTGGGGACATATTAAAAAGATGTAAATAGGCATCAGCAGTAGCAGTAAGTTCCTCCAAATCCCAAAATCAATATGAGAGAGGAAAAAAAATTGCATAATTGTATTGCTGGAAAGCATGGTGTTACAGGCTCTGAGAATGATACAAATATTGTATGTGTATCATTTTCAGCCTGAAAAGACTGAAAAACATCAAATTAAAATGTAAATTAAAAGCAGAATGCAAAAGCATACATGTCCCAAGGAGAAAGGATTTCATCTCTTATGTAGTTCTGTTAAAAGGGAATACAAAAGGAATAGAACTATATTAAATATCATGCTGGAAAATTCCATGGTAATCAATTATCCCTCTAAATGTTCACAGGTAATTTTGGGATATGATGTAGGCCAATAGGAAGTAATGAGTATTTCCATAGTAAATAAGCCTTCATTTATGACACACATTTATTTTGGCAGTAATAATTAGTCTTTCTCCAGAACCCAGAATAAAATGATAAAAATCAAGTGGGTTTTGATCTGCAGTGCCATTTATATTTGATAAGATTTCTCGTTACGTTAGTCAGTCTGAAACAAATTACAGTGGAGTGTGGCAGGAAACTGTATCATGAACTAAAAAAAAAATACTCACTAATGCACTCATTATCCAGTTGGATGAAAACGCTCACTGTATACTCTGATGGAAGCCAAAGATGCTGATCATAATGAAGTCAAAACCATCAGTACCTGATTCACACTCTCACATTTCCTTAAAAATACCAGGAGAGGGGGCGTGCCCAAGATGGCCAAATAGGAACAGCTCCAGCCTCCAGCTCCCAGCGTAAGCGACACAGAAGATGGGTGATATCTGCATTTTTAACTGAGGTACCGGGTTCATCTCACTGGGGCATGTCGGACGGTTGGTGCTGGTCTGCGGGTGCAGCCCAACCAGAGAGAGCTGAAGCAGGGCGAGGCATCGCCTCACCTGGGAAGCACAAGGGGGAAGGGAATTCCTTTTCCTAGCCAAAGGAAATTGAGACACAACACCTGGAAAATCGGGCAACTCCCACCCTAATACTGCGCTTTACCAAGGGTCGTAGCAAACGGCACACCAGGAGATTATATCCCACACCTGGCCCGGAGTGTCCCATGACCACAGAGCCTCCCTCATTGCTAGCACAGCAGTCTGAGGCTGGGGGAGGGGCGCCCACCATTGCTGAGGCTTAAGTAGGTAAACGAGGCCACTGGGAAGCTTGAATTGGGTGGAGCCCACCACAGCTCAAGGAGGCCTGCCTGCCTCTGTAGATGCCACCTCTGGGGACAGGGCATAGCTAAACAAAAAGCAGCAGAAACCTCGGCAGAGGTAAATGTTCCTGTCTGACAGCTTTGAAGAGAGCAGTGGATTCCCCAGCATGGAGACTGAGATCTGAGAACGGACAGACTGCCTGCTCAAGTGGGTCCCTGACCCCTGAGTAGCCTAACTGGGAGACATCCCCCACTAGGTGCAGACCGACACCTCACACCTCACATGGCTGGGCACACCCCTGAGACAAAGCTTCCAGAGCAAGAATCAGACAGCAACACTTGCTGTTCAGCAATATTCTATCTTCTGCAGCCTCTGCTGCTGATACCCAGGCAAACAGGGTCTGGAGTGGACCTCAAGCAAACTCCAACAGACCTACAGCTGAAGGTCCTGACTGTTAGAAGGAAAACTAACAAACAGAAAGGACACCCACACCAAAACCCCATCAGTACGTCACCATCATCAAAGACCAAAGGCAGATAAAACCACAAAGATGGGGAAAAAGCAGTGCAGAAAAGCTGGAAATTCAAAAAATCAGAGTGCATCTCCCCCTCCAAAGGAATGCAGCTCATTGCTAGCAACGGAACAAAGCTGGACGGAGAACGACTTTAACGAGTTGAGAGAAGAAGGCTTCAGTTGATCAAACTTCTGAGAGCTAAAGGAGGAACTATGTAACCAGCACAAAGAAACTAAAAACCTTGAAAAAAGATTCGAGGAATGGCTAACTAGAAAAACCAATGTAGAGAAGTCCTTAAAAGAACTGATAGAGATGAAAACCATAACACGAGAACTATGTGACAAATGCACAAGCTTCAGTAACCGACTTGATCAACTGGAAGAAAGAGTATAAGCGATTGAAGATCAAATGAATGAAATGAAGCAAGAAGAGAAGTGTAGAGAAAAAAGAGTAAAAAGAAATGAACAAAGACTCCAAGAAATATGGGATTATGTGAAAAGACCAAATCTACTTCTGATTGGTGTGCCTGAAAGTGACGGGGAAAATGGAACCAAGTTGGAAAACACTCTTCAGGATATCATCCAGGAGAACTTCCCCAACCTAGTAAGGCAGGCCAACATTCAAATTCAGGAAATACAGAGAACACCACAAAGATACTCCTCGAGAAGAGCAACTCCAAGAATTGTCAGATTCACCAAAGTTGAAATGAAGGAAAAAATGTTAAGGGCAGCCAGAGAGAAAGGTCGGGTTACCCACAAAGGGAATCCCATCAGACTAACAGCAGAGTTTCTGGGCAGAAACTCTCCAAGCCAGAAGAGAGTGGGGGCCAATATTCAACATTCTTAAAGAAAAGAATTTTCAACCCAGAATTTCATATCCAGCTAAACTAAGTTTCAGAAGTGAAGGAGAAATAAAATCCTTTACAGACAAGCAAATGCTTAAAGATTTTGTCACCACCAGGCCTGCCCTATAAGAGATCCTGAGGGAAGCACTAAACATGGAAAGGAACAACAGGTACCAGCCATTGCAAAAACATGTCAAAATGTAAAGTCCATCGATGCTAGGAAGAAACTGCATCAACTAACGAGCAAAATAACCAGCTAATATCATAACGACAGGATCAAGTTCACACATAACAATATGAACCTTAAATGTAAATGGACTAAATGGTCCAATTAAAAGACACAGACTGGCAAATTGGATAAAGAGTCAAGACCCATCAGTTTGCTGTATTCAGGAGACCCATCTCACATGCAGAGACACACATACGCTCACAACAAAGGGATGGAGGAAGATCTACCAAGCAAATGGAAAACAAAAAAAAGCAGGGGTTGCAATTCTAGTCTCTGATAAAACAGACTTTAAACCAACAAAGATCAAAAGGGACAAAGAAGGCTATTACATATTGGTAAATGGATCAATTCATCAGGAAGAGCTAACTATTCTAAATATATACGCACCCAATACAGGAGCACCCAGATTCATAAAGCATGTCCTTAGAGACTTACAAAGAGACTTAGATTCCCACACAATAAAAATGGGAGACTTTAACACCCCACTGTCAACATTAGACAGATCAACAAGACAGAAAGTTAACAAGGATATCCAGGAATTGAACTCAACTCTGCACCAAGCAGACCTACCAGACATCTACAGAACTCTCCACCCCAAAGCAACAGAATATACATTCTTCTTAGCACCACATCGCACTTATTCCTAAATTGACCACATAGTTGGAAGTAAAGCACTCCTCAGCAAATGTAAAAGAACAGAAATTATAACAAACTGTCTCTCAGACCACAGTGCAATCAAACTAGAACTCAGGACTAAGAAACTCAATCAAAAGTGCTCAACTACATGGAAACTGAACAACCTGCTCCTGAATGACTACTGGGTACATAACGAAATGAAGGCAGAAATAAAGATGTTCTTTGAAACCAATGAGAACAAAGATACAACATACCAGAATCTCTGGGACACATTTAAAGTAGTGTGTAGAGGGAAATTTATAGCACTAAATGCCCACAAGAGAAAGCAGCAAAGATCTAAAATTGACACTCTAACATCACAATTAAAAGAACTAGAGAAGCAAGAGCAAACACATTCAAAACCTAGCAGAAGACAAGAAATAACTAAGATCAGAGCAGAACTGAAGGAGATAGAGACACAAAAAACCCTCCAAAAAATCAATGAATCCAGGAGCTGGTTTTTTGAAAACATCAACAAAATTGATAGACCACTAGCAAGACTAATAAAGAAGAAAAAGAATCAAATAGACGCAATAGAAAATGATAAAGGGGATATCACCATCGACCCCACAGAAATACAAACTACCATCAGAGAATACTATAAACACCTCTATGCAAACAAACTAGAAAACCTAGAAGAAATGGATAGTTTCCTGGACACTCACACGCTCCCAAGACTAAACCAGGAAGAAGTTGAATCCCTGAATAGACCAATAGCAGGCTCTGAAATTGAGGCAATAATTAATAGCCTACCAACCAAAAAAAGTCCAGGACCAGATGGATTCACAGCCAAATTTTACCAGAGGTACAAGGAGGAGTTGGTACCATTCCTTCTGAAACTATTCCAATCAATAGAAAAAGAGGGAATCCTCCCTAACTCATTTTACGAGGCCAACATCATCTTGATACCAAAGCCTGACAGAGATACAACAACAAAAAAGAGAATTTTAGACCAATATCCCTGATGAGCATTGATGCAAAAATCCTCAATAAAATACTGGCAAACCAAATCCAGGAGCACATCAAAAAGCTTATCCACCACGATCAAGTGGGCTTCATCCCTGGGATTCAAGGCTGGTTCAACATATGCAAATCAATAAACGTAATCCAGCATATAAACAGAACCAGAGACAAAAACCACATGATTATCTCAATAGATGTAGAAAAGGCCTTTGACAAAATTCAACAGCCCTTCATGCTAAAAACTCTCAATAAATTTGGTATTGATGGAACATATCTCAAAATAATAAGAGCTATTTATGACAGACTCACAGCCAATATCATACCGAATGGGCAAAAACTTTGAAAACTGGCAGAGACAAGGATGCCCTCTCTCACCACTCCTATTCAACATAGTGTTGGAAGTTCTGGCTAGGGCAATCAGGCAAAAGAAAGAAATAAAGGATATTCAGTTAGGAAAAGAAGAAGTCAAATTGACCCTGTTTGCAGATGACATGATTGTATATTTAGAAAACCCCATTGTCTCAGCCCAAAATCTCCTTAAGCTGATAAGCAACTTCAGCAAAGTCTGAGGATATAAAATCAATGTGCAAAGCATTCTTATACACCAGTAACAGACAAACAGAGAGCCAAATCATGAATCAACTTCCATTCACAATAGCTTCAAAGAGAATAAAATACCTAGGAATCCAACTTACAAGGGATGTAAAGGACCTCTTCAAGGAGAACTACAAACCACTGCTCAGTGAAATAAAAGAGGACACAAACAAATGGAAGAACATACCATGCTCATGGATAGGAAGAATCAATATTGTGAAAATGGCCATACTGCCCAAGGTAATTTATAGATTCAATGCCATCCCTGTTAAGCTACCAATGACTTTCTTCATGGAATTGGAAAAAACTGCTTTAAAGTTCATATGGACCCAAAAAAGACCCCACATTACCAAGACAATCCTAAGTCAAAAGAACAAAGCTGGAGGCATCACGCTACCTGACTTCAAACTATACTATAAGGCTACAGTAACCAAAACAGCATGGTACTGGTACCAAAACAGAGATATAGATCAATGGAACAGAACAGAGCCCTTAGAAATAATACCACACATCTACAGCCATCTGATCTTCAACAAACCTGACAAAAACAAGAAATGGGGAAAGGAACCCCAATTTAATAAATGGTGCTGGGAAAATTGGCTAGCCATAAGTAGAAAGCTGAAACTGGATCCTTTCCTTACACCTTATATGAAAATTAATTCAAGATGGATTAGAGACTTAAATGTTAGACCTAAAACCATAAAAACCCTAGAAGAAAACCTAGGTAATACCATTCAGGACATAGACATGGGCAAGGACTTCATGTCTAAAACACCAAAAGCAATGGCAACAAAAGCCAAAATTGACAAATGGGATCTAATTAAACTAAAGAGCTTCTGCACAGGAAAAGAAACTACCATCAGAGTGAACAGGCAACCTACAGAATGGGAGAAAATTTTTGCAATCTAGTCATCTGACAAAGGGCTAATTTTCAGAATCTACAAAGAACTCAATCAAATTTACAAGAAAAAAAAAAAACAATCCCATCAAAAAGTGGGGAAAGGATATGAACAGACACTTTTCAAAAGAAGACATTCATACAGCCAACAGACACATGAAAAAATGCTCATCATCACTCGCCATCAGAGAAATGCGAATCAAAAGCACAATGAGATACCATCTCACACCAGTTAGAATGGCAATCATTAAAAAATCAGGAAACAACAGGTGCTGGAGAGGATGTGGAGAAATAGGAACACTTTTACACTGTTGGTGGGACTGTAAACTAGTTCAACCATTGTGGAAAACAGTGTGGCAATTTCTCAAGGATCTAGAACTAGAAATACCATTTGAGCCAGCCATCCCATTACTGGGGATATACCCAAAGGATTATAAGTCATGCTACTATAAAGACACATGCATACGCATGTTTATTGCAGCACTATTCACAATAGCAAAGACTTGGAATGAACCCAAATGTCCATCAGTGACAGACTGGATTAAGAAAATGTGGCATATATACACCATGGAATACTATACAGCCATAAAAAAGGATGAGTTCGTGTCCTTTGTAGGGACATGGATGCAGCTGGAAACCATCATTCTTAGCAAACCATTGCAAGAACAGCAAACCAAATACCGCATGTTCTCACTCATAGGTGGGAATTGAACAATGAGATCACTTGGACACAGGAAGGGGAACATCACACACTGGGGCCTATTGTGGGGAGGTGGGGGGGGGAGGGATAGCATTAGGAGATATACCTAATGTAAATGACGAGTGAATGGGTGCAGCACACCAACATAGCACATGTATACATATGTAACAAACCTGCACATTGTGCACATGTACCCTAGAACTTAAAGTATAATTAAAAAAAAAAAAAAAGAGTGGCTTTGTTCCAAGAGAGTTGGGATTTGGGACCGGACAGCAAATGAATTCTAGGATCACAAATGTGACTCTAGGAATGTCAGACGTTAAAACATAACCAGCCTGCCAGAGTAGAAGGCCAGGAGCACAGGGGAGGTTGGTCTGCAAAGACAGGAAGGGACATTTCACCTAGGAGCACAGGGGAGGGTGGTCTGCAAAGACAGGAAGGGACATTTCACCTAGGAGCACAGGGGAGGGTGGTC
The DNA here is from genome assembly GCF_009764315.1 of Trachypithecus francoisi. NCBI lineage: Eukaryota > Metazoa > Chordata > Mammalia > Primates > Cercopithecidae > Trachypithecus > Trachypithecus francoisi. The sequence continues at coordinate 2,171,650 of NW_022681461.1, forward strand.
TGGAAAGACAGGAAGGGGACATTTCATCTAGGAGCACAGGGGAGGCTGGTCTGGAAAGACAGGAAGGGGACATTTCATCTAGGAGCACAGGGGAGGCTGGTCTGGAAAGACAGGAAGGGGACATTTCATCTAGGAGCACAGGGGAGGCTGGTCTGGAAAGACAGGAAGGGGACATTTCATCTAGGAGCACAGGGGAGGGCGGTCTGGAAAGACAGGAGGGGGCATTTCACGTAGGGGCACAGGGGAGGGTAGTCTGGAAAGACAGGAAGGGGAAGGATGAGGAGGAGGGGAGAGAAGATGAAGTGGGGAGTATTAATTTCACCTCAAATTTACTTGTTTTCCCACTTTCTTCTCCAGAGTATAAAAACAAGGAGTGCCAGTGTGGGCAACACAGTGGGTCCCCATCTCTAGAAAACTTTAAAAAAATTAGCTGGGTCTGGTGGTGCTACTCTGGAGACTGAGGTGGGAGGATTGCTTAAGCCCAGGAGTTCAAGATCAGCCTGGGCAAGACAGCAAGACCCTGTCTCTATAAAAATCTTAAAGATCAGCCAGATGTAAAAAACAAACAAACCCAACCAAACAAAAAACAAACAAAAATATTTGGTAGGTGTGGTGGTGCACCCCTGCAGTCCCAGCTACTGGGGAGGCTGAAGCAGGAGGATCACTTGAGTCCCGACATCTGAGGCTGCAGTGAACTAGGATTGTGCCACTCCTTTCAGCCTGGGCAACAGAATGAGACCCTGTCTATACAAACAGATAAAACAAAACAAGGAGCAAGAGAAGATCTTTAAGGAACGATTGCAAACTCCCTTCTTTGAAGTCACTATGGAAAAAGATTGTGACTCAGTAGAGTGGAAGGTAAGAGGGGTGGGGAATCTTCGTGGATTGGGATTGGGTTAAAGGAGCTCTAGGAAAAGGGGAGGGGAGCTTGAATGGTAAGTGTCCATGACAGGCAAAGGGCTCCTATTCCTGACACACAGGAAAAGCACTTGCAAATCAGAGAAAAAGACAAACACCCTTGGTGGGAAACTGATCAAAGGAGTTGAATATACAAGTATCAAAAGAAGGAATACAGGTGACTAATAAACATATGACAAATGCTCAGTCTTACAGGCAATCAAAGAAATCCAAATCACTAGAGCAAATCACCTGTTATTTGGCTTTTTTTTTTTTTTTTTTTTTTTTTTTTAAATAATAACGTCTAGCATTAGTGGTTGTGCGGGGAACACAAGTAATCCTCTCCACTAGGGGCAGTTTGCCTGCATGCCGTCACACTTTTTTTTTTTGTATTATGGTAAAATACACGCAACACAAAGTTTGCCATTCTGAACTTTAAACCTCCTGAGTAGCTGAGATTACAGGTATGTGCCACCATGTCTGGCAACTTTTTGTATTTTTAGTAGAGATGGGGATTCACCACGTTCGCCAGGCTGATCTCGAGTTCCTGACCTCAAGTGAGGTCTTGGCCTCCCAAAGTGCTGGGATTACAGGCAGATCCACTGCGTCCAGCCTTTTTGAGCATTTTTAAGTGTACAGTTCAGTGACATTAAGTACATTCACACTGTTGTGCTACCATCACCACCATCCATCTCCAGAAGAGTTTCATCATTTCAAAAGAAACTCTGTACCCATTCAACTGTAACTCCCCATTTCCTCCTGTATTCACATTTTATTATGATCTTGACGCAGTAATAGCACTAAGGAGAATTTACCCTAAGGAGATAATTAGAAAAAATTGAAAAACATGTATGTACAAGAAAGTTCCTAGCAGTGTTGTTTGTAATACTGAAAAATTAGAAACAACCTAAACATCCATCAGCAGGGAACTGGCTAAATAAATTGTCAGCCCATACAATGAAAGACTATACAGTTATTAAAACTGATGATGATGTTGATCTACATACACTCTGACCAAGAAAACATGTCCATGACATACCTACTGAAAAATGGAATAGATATAAAATAGTGTATGATGACCCTGTTACATAAAACCCTGTGTGTATGTATCTTTATTATATTTCATTTCTAGAGACAAATACTCAAGATCCCCAACTGAGACAATAGCTTGCTTAACTCGAGAAGTATATTGTTGCCTAGATATTTGTCAGGATGAGTGAAATTCCCCAATGTATTTTGCTACCCAGGCAGAATGTCTTACCTCTATCTTCTGAAATACAATCAGATATTCCATATCTACTTCATAGCAGATTGGTTGACTACAAACATTCTCCCTTCCTCCTCAATTCTACATCTGCATAATGGACTCGAATTGTTACGGATTGTGATGTTACAATATTCTTTCATGTTGGGTTATACTATCTTCAACTTAGAATGCATTTGTCCCCATGTTGGGTACAGTATAACCAGGAATATCTGATTTTCAGAGTACAACCGGCCTATAATAGCATAAAATTGTATCTCTAAAAAGGGAATATGAGGCCATGCATGGTGACTCATGTCTGTAATCCCAGTACTTCGGGAGGCCGAGGCGGGCGAATCACTTGAGGTCAGGAGTTCCAGACTAGCCTGACCAACATGGTGAAACTCTGTCTCTACTAAAAAATACAAAAATTAGCTGGGTGTGGTGGCGAGCAGCTATAGTCCCACCTACTCAGGAGGCTGAGGCAGGAGCAGGGTGCCCAGGCTGGACTGCAGTGGTGCAATCTTGACTCACTGCAACCTCTGCCTCCCAGGTTCAAGCGATTCTCCTGCCTCAGCCTCCTGAGTAGCTGGGATGACAGGCGCGTGCCACCACACTTGGCTAATTTTTTGTATTTTTAGCAGAGACGGGATTTCACCATGTTAGTCAGGACGGTCTCAATCTCCTGACTTTGTGATCTGCCTGCCTTGGCTTCCCAACATGCTGGGATTACAGGTGTGAACCACCGCACCCGGCCTTTTATATGCTGTTTTATATTACAGAAACAAACCAGGTTTTGATTCACCTGTTTTCAAACACTCTTTTTATAGAATTTACAAAGTATTACTGATCCCACTGAGGCCTATAAGGAAAAATCGAATATCCAGTGATAAGAACAAACAATAAGCTATCTGTGAAAATGCTTTGTGATGTTCTATTGCATATCACAGAATGGAACCTGTATTTTGATGCACCAGGTTCCAATCACTCTCTTCGTAGAATCTACGAAGTGACATTTCTGGGCCCATTGAGGCCTATAAAAAAAGTTGAATATCCAGCGATGAAAACTAGAAACATGATATCTGTGAAGATGTTTTGTGATGTGCTGTTTCATGACAGAATAGAAACTGTATTTTGATTCACCAGGTTCCAAGCACTTTTATCTTAGAAGCCACGAAGTGACATTTCTGAGCCATTGAAGCCTATAAGAAAAAATGGAATATCCAGCAATAAAAACTAGAAACCAGGTAACTGTGAAAATGCTTTGTGACCTGTTCTTTTATATCAAAGAATGGAAGCTGTGTTTTGATTCATCAGGTTCCAAGCACTCTTTATGTAGAATCTACCAAGTTACATTTCTGAGCCCATTGAGGTGTATAAGGAAAAGTCGAATATGTGTCTTTAAAAAGTAGAAGCAAGGTATCTGTGAAAATGCTTTTGGATGTGCTGTTTCATATCACTGAATGGGACCTGGGTTTTGATTGACCATGTTCCAAACACTCTTTCCATAGAATGGATGAAGTGTCATTTCTGTGCCCATTGAGGCCTATGGAGAAAAATTGAACATCCAGCAATAAAAATTAGAAAGAAGCTATCTGTGAAAATGCTTTTTGAGGTGCTGTTTAATATCATAGAATGTAACATGTGTTTTGATTCAACAGGTTCCAAACACTCCTTTTGTAGATTCTACAAAGTGACCTTTTTTGAGTTCGTTGAGGCCAAACAAAAACCAAAAACAAACAAAGAAAACCCCAAATATGCAGCAATACAAGCTACAAACAAGCTATAAATGAAAATGCGTGGTGATTCACCGTTTCATATCACAGAATGGAACCCGTGTTTTCATTCAACAGGTTCAAACACTCTTTTCGTAGAATCTACGAAGTGACATTTCTGAGCCCATTGAGGCCTGTAGGGAACAATCAAATATCCTGCCCTGAAAACTAGATATAAACTATGTGTGAAAACGCTTCGTGCAGTGCTGTTTTATATCACAGAATGGAACCTGTGTTTTGATCCACTAGGTTCCAAACACTCTTTTCATAGAATCTACAAAGGGACATTGCTGAGCCCAGTGAGGCTTACAGGGAAGAAACGAATATCCAGTGACACAAACTAGTAACAAGCTATCTGTGAAAATGCTGTGTGATGTGCTGTTTCATATCACACCATCAAACCTGTGTCTTGATTCACCAGGTTCCAAACACTCTTCTTCTAGAATCTACAGTGACATTTCTGGGCCCATTGAGGCCTTCTAGAAAAAATGGAATACACAGCGATAAAAACTGGAAGTAAGCTGTATATGAAAACGCTTTGTGATGACACGTTGTTTCATCTTACAGAAGGGAACCTGTATTTTGATACACCAGGTTCCAAACAGTGTTTAGGTAGAACCTACGATGTGACATTTCGCACCCCGCTGAGGACTAAATGGAAAACTCAAATGTCCAGTGATAAAAACTAAAAACAACATGCCTGGTTTCAGAAAACAAGTGACTCACTGTGTAAAAAAAGAATGAACAGCAGATGAAGGCATTTAGAAAAGAAATTAAACGGTAATGTAGAAGTCGGTTGGAGTCTTGTTTTTCTGTTTGTGGGATCAGTTTTTGATATATTTATAAACAAATGAACAAACAAAAAAGCTACCTCAGCTGACAGATTTACAAACAAGCCAGGGAATCCTGGGACTGTGGCGTGTGCACCATTGGATCAAGTTTTTGGGAATCCTGGGACTGTGGTGTGCTCACCATGTGGACCAAGTTTTTGTGCCGGGAGAGGTAAGGCGCGTGGGCGCCTGGAGGGAAAAGCCCGCGCTGGTTTCTGCAGTTCTCAGAAGAGTCCCCTTCAGCTGGGATTTTCACTGAAATATATCATTTCTCGGTCAATTTAAAGTGAAAAAAAAATTATGAACTCTTCTGTGCCAAAGCAGATACACAGGAAATGTTGTCTGCTGTTTTATAGTTTTCTCAGAACTTGGAAAACATGACTTAAAACTATCTAAACATGGATATAGTATACTTAATATTCACCAAAATTAAATGAAAACATGTAGGTTCCAATGTCCCATCTCACTTGTTGATTCAATTCAATATTTTTTGCTTATTAAATGTGAGAACTTTCTGTCATCTTTTAGATTTAGTGACTAATAAACTCTAAATAAAACCTTTCAAACTTATTTCATTATGCAATTCTGGTGTATATTTGGGAGTTTCCATATCTTGATTTTAAAGATTTGAAATTGGCTTTAATTTTTGTGTAGTGTATTTCTCTCAATGTATAACTCAAGTTGATGTAAATATCTATGAAACTGTATTTAGATTGTAAATGTCCAACCAAGACTACTTTGGGCAAAGGTCATTGTGAAATGAGATGCTCATGCACTCATGCACCTAAAAAAAAGAAAAACAACTAAATTGTTATCAAAAATAAATTTTAAAGTTATGTAGTTATAAAAAGGCACGCATTCACCTGTAAGTTTAGGAGTCATGTCTCTAATGCTTATAATAAAGCACACTGGCTCAGATGCCAACCGCGGGAGCAAAGCTGGCTCCTCTAAGCAGAAAGGCACGCGTGGCTTTAAGTCAGGATTTCACGAGTGACGCCAGACGCCAGTGTCATGCGACCTCAGCCACAATCAGAAGCCCCATTGGGAGAGGATACCAGGCCGCAGACAGAACCCTCAGGGCGATGCTGCACCACGCCTGGAGCCCCAGCTCACAGGGAGCCTGGGAGCAGCTGCAGCTTTCTAGGCCCTGTATAGAGAAGGTCACAGGAGGACAATGAAGGAGCCCATGCTCAGGCCTTCAGGTTTCATTTCTGTGACTGCTGGGCCACGCACTCCTTCTTTCTGTGCTCGCACGCCGACACACTATCACGGCGCCAAAATACGCTCTCATTTCACTCAAGACATCAACCCTGGTTGAAGCAAGCATTTGCTCACATAGAGAGAACCCGATCCCTCCTCGCATCTCCTTCCCAGCAGTGTTCCCCGCTGCTCAGGTGCCGGCGCACCCGAGGTTCCACTCCCGCTGCAGCAGCGGCGTCACCGGTGAGCTCCAGTGCACCGCACAAAATAGAGGGTGGGCCAGAAGAAAGACACAAAAGCAGAAGACGGCGGATGAAATAAGCGCGTGCACACGGGCGTGGGAAGGGAACATGCTCAGCTTCTGTTACCTTTGTGTCTGGTACGGATTGCACGGCCACAGCTGGAACCCACAGCCTCCTGCAGCCGGTGCCCCACGCTGCTCCTGGGCCTCCACCGAGCACTGCAGCTGCGGGACTCTCCATTCCTCAGCGATTGCTCCCTTTGGGGGTTCCCTCCGGCCTGCGGTTTGTGTGATCCTTTCTTCGCTTTTATCCTGGATGCAGCAGCCTAGCAACTCCCCCACGGGGAATCTGGGCACGGGAGACCTTCCTCTCTTCCATGGGGCTGCAGCAACTTCGTTTCCTCACGGCCACTGGGACCCCCTTAGCTCCTTTGTTCTGTCGGCCCCGAAGTGCTGAGAATGGCACAGTGGCCGGCGGCTGTCACAGTCTCTAGCTCCCGGAACCATTTCTGTGCCTGGTGGAAGCATTTATCCCCGGTGTTGTCTTAGGGTAGTTCATGCTGGCTGTGGAAATAGAAAAGGCCTGGGGTCTCAGTGGCTTCTCTGGCTCACTGCTCATCCAGTCTGGAAGTAAAATCAAGGTTATTGTGAAAATTAAATGAATTAAATTAAGCAGAGTGCCTACAACAACATCCCCAGGCACACTGTCAGCCCTGAGCATGTTTTTCATTATTACTCTTAATGAGGTAGGAATGAGATCACAGGCACCAGCTGTGAGCCTGGAGCTCCTCTGGCACAGGCATCAGAGACCCTACTTTTAACATCCTCCCTTCATTCATTTGACCCTGATAAGGGAGGAGTCTCATGGGAGAGGAGCAAGCATCCACACTGGGGCCAGACATCCCATGGTCAAAGTTGGGATGTTCAGAAAAGAAAACTGATTTTACTAATGTCTGAGCAAGTTAGTGGGTGATAGATATAGACTCCCAGATCTTTCTGTCCACAAAGCCTACAAGTTCTCCCTTGTTAGGCAGGCTGGGTACCAGGCCCTGCTTCTGGGCTCTGCTCATTTCCTGCTAGTCAATAGTGGCAGAATTGACAAGAGACTTGATCCCCCTTCACCACCTGAAGCAGAGTCAATGAGAGGGGCTGGGGAACAGTCCTGAGGCCCTGCACCCACCATTCAATGTCTTCAGGATTGTGGTTCCTCAGAACTCTTGCACCACGTGCTGGCAGCACTCCCAGCATCTGAGTGTCTTGTGAAGTTGTACAGGATCCAGCAGAGGCCACTGGCTGTGCTGTCATATCCTAAGAGGCAGCCAGGCAGGTTTGGGTCGCTTGGCTGCTTCAGCACCAGAGGATGGACAGCGCCCATGCACCGAGGCCCTGGGGAGAATGAGAAGAGGGAAAGAAAGGGCAGAACGGGCCGGGCGCGGTGGCTCAAGCCTGTAATCCCAGCACTTTGGGAGGCCGAGACGGGCGGATCACGAGGTCAGCAGATCGAGACCATCCTGGCTAACACGGTGAAACCCCGTCTCTACTAAAAAATACAAAAAACTAGCCGGGCGAGGTGGCGGGCGCCTGTAGTCCCAGCTACTCGGGAGGCTGAGGCAGGAGAATGGCGTGAACCCGGGAGGCGGAGCTTGCAGTGAGCCGAAATGGCGCCACTGCACTCCAGCCTGGGCCACAGAGCGAGACTCTGTCTCAAAAAAAAAAAAAAAAAAAAAAGAAAGAAAGGGCAGAATGGAGTGATAAAGGGTCCATCCACCATGTCCCTGAATGGAGATATCCCTGTTCTCACAGTAGCCCCACACCGGGACCACAGTTGACACTCATGAGGATGCCAGCCTCCATTTATATGTCCTTATCTGACAACTCCTTCCCATTTTCATCCTGGAGACAAGACACACTAACTCTGAGGGCACCTGAGTGTAACCTGACACGGTCCTTGAAGACTTTTCATCCAAGCAGGATCCCTCCCTTGCCATCTCCAGACCTGCCCCACAAGCTCCCTCCCTGGTCTGGCTCTTGTTCACTCCTTCCAGGAAGCCTTCTACAGTCATCTCTAAAACGTGGCTGACTGTCCCTCCTTTATCCAGCACCTTGCATGCCTCCCCAGAGCCCTCCAGATCAAGTTCAAGTTCTTTGATCAGACACTTGATCTCAAGCTGCATTCTACCTCCTGAATTAAGATCCCGGAGATGCCCACCTTGCCCAGCACAAGTGCATCACTGAAGTTTGAAGTCTTGAACGTGGCCTTGGCCTTGAGGATGTCATCAATACCCTGGCTAGTGAGGCTGCAGTGCTGCTCCAGCATGATGGTGTCTAAAGCTGTGCACCAGGTCATAGGCCCTGCAGAAGTATCACTCCTCAGGAGTGAGGTAGCACAGGAACTCTGTGCACAGGCAGATCTGCTGGTGCCATTAAACTATGAGGGCAAGGAGCTTCAAGATGGTGGCAACATAATCACTAGAATTCCTGCAGGGTGAGGCTGGGGAGAGGAAGCAGTTGCATAACACATATGAAACCCTGGAAGCACTTCCCAGCCAGAATCTCAGGACAACATTACATCCAGATACGGGTGCCCTCTGAGAACACTTCTCTCTCTGCCTCCTACTCTTGAGCTGCCTCCTGGCCCAACATGCCCCAGCCTGGCCCAGGGCTTACAGCCCAGCAGGAGAGCCCTTGCCAGCTCTGTGACTCCTCCTGTGGAACCTCTGACTCTGCCTTGGGACCTCCCAATTCCCATGGGAAGCCCCCACAGCTCTGGATTGCCCCACCAGCCCCATAGGCCTTACTTGGTGCCTTAGCCCTCCCAGAACATGACATGTTTCTCAGAATGTGGCTGATGTCCAGGGCCATCTGTGGATGTTTGCTGGGGGCCTCTTGCTGTTCTGCTTTATGGTCTCTAGGGCAGAGCAGGGCCAAAAGGGGAAACCAATCAAATCTCAGAATGGACAAAAGGCTCACTGCCACAAATGGCAACCACCAGACAGTCAGCAGTGCTTCTGGAAAGAAAGGTTTCATTCTGCAAAACGCTCCTTGTTTGGCTTCTTTCTGAAGCCAGGGAAGGGTACCAAGCCCAGCTTACCTCCGGTGCCTACATTACCATCTGTGCCTAGGATGTGCGATGGGCCCCGGCTCCCACTGCAGGGTTGACGTTCCCTCCAGCTGGAGACCTGGGCTCCTGACACCGCCTGGCCTGTTTGTCCTGCTCTGGATGAGGGTGGAAAGGCTGTACCCGGTGTTTTCCTAGGTCCTTGGTTTCCGCCTTCCAGACATCCAGCAGGCGTGGCCATGCCCAGCCCCACACCTGAAAGTGGCCTCACCTGTAGAGCAGCCGAGACGTCTGCAGACAGAGGAGTGCCTGGCGAGACAGGCCGCCAGGGTCTCCGGGGAGGATCGGGGGCCAGAAGATTCTGGATGTTTCCAGTCTTGGGCTCTGTGGTTCCTCAAAGAGGTTAGGTTTACCTAAAACCAGGCCTCCCCTCCCACGATTCAAAGAGTGGATGCGTGCTCTGCATCAGGAACTCTGATCTGGACCTATGTTTTCATTTAGGTCTCCAAGAGACAACCCCTAACCTCTGAGCTAGGGATAGTCCAAGCTCTGGCATGAGATTCTCTTCTAGCAACATGATGCTTGCAGGGACAGGTAGAAAAGCTGGTGATCAGGCCTGCTGCCCTCTGGGTAAGGACAGTGTGCCCCCACCCTCTGAGAGGCAGGTGGTGCCAGACCACAGCACTGGATGCCTGTACCCTTGGCTCTGCAGACCCCGGTCATGGAGGTCCTCCCTCTTCACATTACCTTCTTGCTGCTCTTAAATTTCTTTTAGTCATTAAGCACTTTGAGCCATTTTTCTGTGCATCTCATCTGACATTTTTGCTCTCAGATGAAACACGATAAAGTAAGCCAAGCCACCAGGATTTCTGGAGGGGCCTTCGGTGCTGGGTCTTGGGCTCCAGGGCCCTGGTGGGCCTGAAATAGACGGAGCCAGGGAAGGACAAACACTGGGGCTGAGGCCCTATGACCCAATGGCCATTGGTGGCCTGGCCTTATGGCCCCAAGACACCCTGTCCTCAGGCCACAGACACCATGGGCTTTGGTCAGGACCCAGTCTCCCAGCAGTGTCCTGGCACTAGCAGGTGCTGACCCCTGAGCCACACCGCAGTTCTCGGTTTTGGGTTTGGTTCTGGTTCTGGGGACCGAGTTCTGGGGCTGCGTTTGGCAGAATCCATGGTGCCTCCCAGGGATGGTGTGCCACTCCTACTTGCCACGAAATGTGCACACAGGCTGTCCCACTGTCCAGCCCATCCTGCTGGACAGGATGGAGGAAGTCAGGGAACAGACAGGGTGGACATCTGGGGTGCAAGGAGAGACAGGTGCATGCTGGGAGGTCAGACCCTGTGAGGGTTATGGGGGCATCAGGTGGAGTGGACTCCAGGTGTACCCTCAATGCACTGGGCAGGTCTCAGGCCAGGATCCCTGGACCCTGGCTGGGTGATGTGGTCACTCCCTGGAGGATGCTATCAGGCCCCGGCCACCCACCCTGGGCAGCACCGTCCCATCTCAGGACTGGACTTTCTGAGTCCTAAGACAGGGCAGGGCTGCCCAGGCCTGACAGACTGGGAGGATCTGTTAAGTCCTCCATCCCTAGACCAGCCTTCCACACAGCAGGGACAGTCTCTTACCTTTACCTTCAGGGCACTGACTGATCCATCTCACTCTAAGGCAACCAAGGCAGAGCTGAGGACCTGTGCCAGGCTAGGAGCCAATCCCCTCCCTAAATGGGCCTGAGGGATGCACCATCCCTGTCCCAATCCTCCGCAAGTTTCAGCCCAGGAGACACATAGGGAAGGGAGGACAGAGCCTCCCTGCTGGCTGACACTGGAAAAGCGGGACCTGGGAGAAGAGGGAGCGCAGGGCTGGCAGGGGATGCTCCAGGACCATGGAGAGCTCGGGCTGCACCATGGGGCTGCCCCTCCTGGGCTGCAGGCTGTGCCCTCTGCAGGATCTGAGAAAGTCCAGTCCTGAGATGGGACAGCGCTGCCCAGGGTGGGTGGCCAAGGCCTGACAGCAGTCCCCCAGGGAGTGACTACATCACCCGGCCGGGGTCCAGGGAGCCTGGGGCAAGACCTGCCCAGTGCACTGAGGGTGCACCTGGAGCCCACCCCACCTGATGCCCTCACAGTCCTCACAGGGTCTGACCTGCCAGCATGCACCTAAGTCTCCCTGCACCCCAGCTGCCCACCCTGCCTGTTCCCTGGCTTCCTCCATCCTGTGCAGCCCACAGACTGTGACCATCTCACCAGCCACTCTGGCCCTTCCTTTACCTTTGCCCTGTCAAAATCTCTGAGCAAGATCTCCTAGGTCCATCCAAACACCTGCTTTGTCCACTTTTGACTGGGCTTTGGGCACTACTGGTCCATCCCAACTGTCCACAGGGCCTTTGATAATGTGCATTGCACCTGACATCTCCCAGCAGTGCTCAGCAGCCCCTGTTGGCCAGGTCCCTGCTGACCAGATCTTGCACATCAGGTCCTCCCTGACCACACCCTCACTGAATAGAACCCCATGACCAGGCCCCACTAACCAGGCTCCCACTGCCAGGCCCACAATGACCAGGACCCCACGTACCAGGATCTTACTGACCAGGGCCTCACTGACAAGGTCCTTACTGACAAGGCCTCACTGACAAGGTCCTTACTACAAGGCCTCACTGACCAGGTTCTTACTGACAAGGCCTTATTGATCAGGTTCCACCGATCATGACCCCATTGCCTGGCCCCGCAGATGAGGCCCCACTGATCAGACCTCCAGGGAACAGGCTGCCACTGACCAGGCCCCTATTAACCAGGCCTTAGGTGACCAGATGCCCCGACTGTGACCCTAGTGAGTAGGCACCACTGAATAGGCATCTACTGCTCAGATCCCCACTGACCAGTCAGCCCATAGCCACCCGGTGGCTACAAAACCCACCACTGACCAAGCCCTCTCTGACCAGGCCCCCACTGATTAGGTTCCACTGACCAGGCTGCCGTGACCAGTACCCCACTGATAAGGGCCTCACTGATGAGGACATGGCCACCAGGCCCTGCTGACTAGGTCCCACGTGACCAGCATCCATGGAATAGCACCCCTTGACCTGGTCACCAGTGACCCAGTCCATGCTGACATGGCCACCACTAAGCCCCAGCTGACCAGGTCTCCATTGACAAAGTCCTGCAGCCTAGTTTTACACTGACCAGACACCAAACAAGTGGTTGCCACTAGGTCCCCACTCACCAAGACCCCATTACTAGATCTCACTAATGAGACCCTCTCTAAGCAGACCCCTGCTGACCACGCCCCCAATAAACAGGCCTCACTGACCAAGTCCCAACTGACTAGTCCACTGACCAGGCCCACACTGATCAGGGGCCTTCTAACCACACCAGAAGGCCAAGCAGCAATGAGATATTTCATCCGGCAGGAGTAGGAGCAAGACAGAGAGAGGAAGGAGGTGCCACATCCTGTTATACAATCAGATCTCATGAGAACTCACTGTCAGGAGATCAGCATCAGGAAGATTAGCCACTGGTGAAGGAACCACCACCCACACCACTGCCCACTGTTTCCAGGCAGAAGCCTCCTGCAGAGGCAGAGCCTCTTGGGAAACTTCCACTATGGCAGTGCAGAAGGAAAATATGGGCTGGGAGCCCCCACACAGGAGGCCACCATCCTCCAGACCCCACATTCATAGACCCACCAACAGCTCACACCCTCAGTATAGAAAAGCTATAGACACTCAATTCCAGCCCAGCCCATAAAGCAGCCATGGGGGCTAAAGCCTGAAAAGCCACAGTGCACTGCCCTAGTAGAGGTTTTCCATGAGCCTCTGCCTGTGCAGCAGGCTACTCCCCCTTCCTACTACCCACCACCCTCCCACCACCCTACTGCCAACCTACTCCCCACCCTACCCGCCCCTTTTCCTTCCTACCCCAACCCCCTCCTGCCATGATTAAATCACCTCCCACCAGGTCCCACCTCCAACATTAAGGATTACAAGTCACATGAGTTTTGGTGAAGAAACACAGCCAAACCATATTATTCGACCCTGATACCCCAGAATCTCATGTCCTTCTCACAGAGCAAACCACATTCAGGCCTTTTCAAAAGTTCCTTACATCTTAACTCATTCCAGCATGAACTCAAATGTAAAAAAAGTTCAACATCTCATCTGAGACAAGTCTACAGTCCCTTTTGCCTATGAGTCCCTGAATTTAAAAGGATGTTCTTTCCTTTCAGGGTACAATGATGGTAAAGGCATTGGGTAAGCTTTTTCAATTCAAAGGGAAGAAATTTCCCAGGAAAAAAACACAAATAGGACCACAGGCCCAATGCAAGTCCAAAACCCAGGAGGCCAGTATCCATTCAATCTCAGAGCTCCAAAATCAAGAAGAGAACTCACTATCCTAAGCACAGCAATAAGGAGATGGTGTTTAATCATTTGTGAAGGATCCATCCCCCACCACCACTTTTCACCCCTCACCCCCACCATAATCCCCTCATTCTCCCTACCCCCCACCTTCCAACCCCCACTCTCCACCATGATTAAATCACCCTCCTCCAGACCCAACCTTTATTATTGTCCCTGACTCCCATTGTAAAATACAATGATGCTTTCCCCACAGTCCCCCCAAATCTTATATCATTCCAGCATTTATACAAACGTCCAAAGCTTAAAGTCTCATCTGATACAAGGCTACAGTCCCTTAGGCCCATGAGCCGCTGAACTGTAAAGCAAGTTAACTACTTCCAAGGTATAATGCTTGTGCAGACAATGGGTAAGCATTCTCAGCGAAAAGGAAGAATTTTGCCAGAAAGAACAAAACACAGACAGGACTTACAGGCCCCATGAAACTCCAAACCCGGAAGGCCAGTCATTCATTCCTACAGTTCCAAAATCACCCTTTTTGAAATCTTATCCCACATCCAGGGCACAGGGATGTGAGGTCTGGTCTCTGAAGGCCTTGGGCAGCTCTGCACCTGTGGCTTTGCAGGGTTTATGCCCCATGGCTGCTCTTATGGGCTGGACTGGTGTTGAGTGCCTGTAGCTTTTCCTGACTGATAGTACAAGCTGTTGGTGGCTCTATGAATCTGGGGTCTCCATGATGGTGGCCTCCAGTATGGGGGCTCCAACCCCCTATTTTCCTCTGCACTGCCCTAGTAGAGATTTCTTATGAGGTTCTGCGTTTTTGGGATGCTTTTGTCTGGTCACCCAGGCATTTCCACACATCTTCCAAAGTCTATAGAGAGGCTCCCAAGCCTCTAGTCTCATGATCTGTCCACCCAGTGGCTTAACACTATGAGGAAGTTACCAAGGCTTCTAACTTGCACCCTCTGAAGCAGTGACCCAAGCTGCATTTGTGCATTTTTAGCCATGGCTGGAGCTGGAGCTGCAGGGCTGCAGGCAGCAGTGTCCTGAGGCTGCACATAGAGGGGAGTCACAGGACTGGCCCAGGAAACCATTCTTCTCTCCTAGGCCCAGGGCCTGTGACAGCAAGGGCTGCTGCAAAGGTCTCTGAAATGCCTTCAAGGCCTTTTCCTGTTGTCTTGGCTATTAGCACTGGGCTTCTTTTTATGCAAATTTCTAAAGCCTACCTGAATTTTCTCCCGGAAAATCAGCTTTTCTTTTTGACACTTGGCCAGGCTGCAAGTTTTCCAAAATTTTGAGTTCTGTTTCTCATTTAATATAAGAGTTGGGACTCATTTAATGTAAGTCCCATCCAGAGGTCATTTTCTTGGTCACACATTAGAGCACAGGCTGTTCGATGCAGACAGGACACCTCTTGAGCTTTACTTCCTAGAAGTTCATTCCACCAGATATGCACTAAGTCAAAACCCTCAAGTTTAAAGTTTCACAGATCTCCAGGGCAGGGTCACCATGCAGCCACATTCTTTGCTACAGCAAAACAAAAGTAACCTTGGTTTCTGTTCCCAGTAAGTTCCTCATTTTTATCTGAGACCTTCTTAAGTCTGGCTTTCACTGATCATTTTCCTGTCAGCCTTCTGATCACAAGTATTTAACAATTCTTTACAAAGATCCAAACTTTTCCTCATGTTCCTGTCTTCGAAGCCCTCCAAACTCTCTCGACCTCTGTCTGCTACCCTCTTCTGAACCTGCTTCTACATTATCAGACATCTTTGTCACAGCCTGGCAATGTGGTAAAGGAAGACAAGTCCATTTTCAGGGGGAAAATCCAAGAAGGCTTCAGATACTTGAATGAAAAGAAGCTGAGTGAGGATTGCCAAGACATTCAGGAAAAGGCCTTGAAGACATTTCATACATCCACTCCCCAGTGCTAATTTTCTCTGTGATCAGAAAGAAAAGGGGTTTAATTGGCTCATGATTCTGCAGGTTGTAAGGAAGCACAGTGGCTTCTGAAACTGGGAGGACTCAGGAAGCTGAGTCCGCCCCCTACTGTTTCCAGGCAGAAGCCTGATGCAGAGGCAGAGCCTCTTGGAAAACCTCTACTAGGGCAGTGCAGAAAGAAAAGATAGGCTTGGAGCCCCTAGGCAGGAGGCCACCATCTTCCAAACCCCAGATTCATAGACCCACCAACAGCCTGCACCCTCAGTATGGAAAAGCTACAGGCACTCAACACCAGCCCAGCCCATGAGAGCAGCCATGGGGCTAAAGCCTGCAAAGCCCCAGGTGCACTGCCCTAGTAGAGGTCTTCCATAAGCCTCTGCCTCTGCAGCAGGCTACTCCCTCTTCCTAATACCCACCACCCTCACACCACCCTACGGCCAGCCTACTCCTTCCCACCCTCCCCACCTCTTTCTCCTTACACCCCCACCCACCTACCATCCATGATTAAATCACCTCCCACCAGGCTTCATCTCCAAAATTTGGGATTACAATTCCACATTTTTCTAGGGAAACACAGCCAAACCATATTATTCCGACCTTGACCCTTTCAAATCTCATGTCCTTCTCACAGGGTAAAATACAAACATGCCTTTTCAAAAGTTTCCAAAAGCCTTAACTCATTCCAGCATTAACTCAAATATAAAAAGTTCAAAGTCTCATTTGAGACAAGGCTACAGTCTCTTTTGCCTGTGAGTCCCTGAAGATAAAAAGAAGTGCTTTTCTTTCAAGGTACAATGATGGTACAGTTATTGCGTAAGATTTCTCAATCCAAAGGGAAGACATTTCCCAGAAAACGAACACAAATGGGACCACAGGCCCAATGCACATCCAAAACCTGGCAGACCAGTATTCATTCAATCTCACAGCTAAAAAATCTCGAAGAGAACTATCAGAAGGACAGCATTAAGGAGATGGTGTTTAACCATTTGTGAAGGATCTGCCCCCCACCCCTGCCTTTCACTCCCAACCCCACCATAATTCCCCCTAATTTACCCCATCACTCCACCTTCCAACCTCCACTCTCCACCATGATTAAATCACCTTCCGCCAGCCCCAACCTTTAACATTTCCCATTACAATTCCACATGAGTTTGGTAGGGACACAGGGCCAAATCATATTATTCTGTCCCTGCCCCCTGCAAATCTCATGTCTTTCTCACATTGCAAAATACAATGATGCCTTCTCTACAGTCCCCCAAATCTTAACTCACTCCAGCAAATGTCCAAAGCCCAAAGTTTCATCTGAGACCAGCATACAGTCCCTTCTGCCCATGAGCGTCTGAATTATAAAGCAAGTTAACTACTTCCAATGTACAATGATTGTACAGGCAATGGGTAAGCATTCCCAGCCAATAGAATAAAAATGCCAGAACGAAAAAACAAACACCAATGGGACTCACAGGATACATGAACGTCCAAAACCCAACAGGCCATTCAATCCTACAGCTCCAAAATCATCCTTTTGGAATCCTTGTCCCACATCCACGGCACAGGGGTGTGAGGGCTGGGCTCCCAAGGCTTTGGGCAGATCTCCACCTGTGGGTTTGCAGTGATCAGCCCCTGTGGCTGCCCTCATGGACAGGGCTGGTGTTGAGTGCCTGTAGCTTTTCCACACTGAGGGGGCAAGCTGTTGGTGAGTTTATGAATCTGGGGTTTGGAGGATGGTGCCTCCCAGTGTGAGGGCTTCAACCTGATATGTCCCTTCTTTGCTGCCCTAGTAAAGATTTCCCATGAGGCTCTGCCTCTTGGAAAGGTTTCTGATGGACACCCAGGCTTTTCAGTACATCCTCTGGAGTCTAGATGCAGGCTCTTAAGCCTCTAGTCTCTTGCTCTGTGCACCTACTGGCTTAACACTATTTGGAAGCCATCAAGGTTTGGAGCCAACTCTGAGGCAGTGATCCAAGCTGTACCGGTGTATCTTTCAGCCATGGCTGGAGCTGGAGCTGCAGGGATGCAGGCAGCAGTGTCCTGATGATGCCTGCAGCAGTGAGGCCATGGAGCTGGCCCAGAAAATCATTCTTCTCTCCTAGGCCCCAGGGCCTGTGACAGCAAGGGCTGTTGCAAAGGTCTCTGAAATGCCATCAAGGCCTTTTCCCCATTGTCTTGGCTATTTGCACTAGGCTCTTTTTTACGCAAATATTCTTAAGTGTTCTTGAATTTTCCCCCTGAAAATCAGCTTTTCTTTGTGACCACTTGGCTAGGCTGCAAATTCTTCAAATTTTTGAGCTCCACTTCCCATTTAAATAGAAGTTGCAACTTGAGGTCATTTCTTAGGTTGCACATAAGAACACAGGCTGTTGAACGTAGAGGACACCTCTTTAGCTATGCTGCCAAGATGTTCATTCCACCAGATACATCCTAAATCATCACCCCCATGTTTGTAGTTTCACAGATCTCCAGGGCTAAGGCCAATCAAATGTAACCTTGGCTCCTGTTCACAGGAAATTCCTCATTTTCATCTGAGACCTTTTAAGTCTGGCCTTCGCTGTCCATCCTTCTGTCAGCCTTCTCATCACAAGTATTTAACAATTCTTTTCAGTGGTCCAAACTTTTCCTCATCTTGCTGTCTTCTACACGTTCCCAACTCTCCCGACCTCTGTCTTTTACCCACTTCTGAACCTGCTTCTACATTCTCAGTTATCTTTGTCACAGCTTGGTAATGTAGTAAAAGAAGAAAAGTCCATTTCCAGGGGAAAATTCACAAAGGCTTTCAGATATTTTCATGAAAAGAACGTGGGTGCTGGTTGCCAAGACAGTGGGGAAAAGGCCTTGAAGGCATTTCATAGCTCCACTTCACAGCACTAACTTTCTGTATAATCATAAAGAAAAGAGGTTTAGGCTGGGCGCGGTGGCTCAAGCCTGTAATCCCAGCACTTTGGGAGGCCGAGATGGCGGATCACGAGGTCAGGAGATTGAGACCATCCTGGCTAACACGGTGAAACCCCGTCTCTACTAAAAATACAAAAAACTAGCCGGGCGAGGTGGCGGGCGCCTGTAGTCCCAGCTACTCCGGAGGAGAATGGCGTAAACCCGGGAGGCGGAGCTTGCAGTGAGCCAGCCCAGGCGACAGAGCGAGACTCCGTCTCCAAAAAAAAAAAAAAAAAAAGAAAAGAGGTTTAATTGGCTCACGGTTCTGCAGGCTGTAAAGGAAGCATAGTGGCTTCTGCTTCTAGGAGGACTCACGAAGCCTCCCAATCATACCAGAAGGCAAGGGGCACAGAGATGCTTCATATGGCAGGAGTAGGGGCAAGACTGAGAGAGGAAAGAGGTGCCACACCCTATTATACAACCAGATCTCATGAGAACTCCATATCACAAGGTCAGCATCAATAAGATGGTGCATAACCACTGGTGAAGGATCCGCCCCTCCCCACCTCCACCTCCACCTCCCACTGTTTCCAGGCAGAAGCCTGCTGCACAGGCACAGTCAGATTCATAGACCCAACGACAGCTTGCACCCTCAGTGTGGAAAAGCTGCAGGCACTCAACACTAGCCCAGTCCATGAGAGCAGCCGCGGGGGCTAAAACTTGCAAAGCCACAGGTGCACTGCCCTAGTAGAGGTTGTCCATGAGGCTGTGCCTCTGCAGTAGGTGACTCCCTACTCCCACTACACCCCACCCTTCCACCACCCTGCAGCCAGCCTACTCCTCCTCACCCTACCCACTCCTTTTTCCTTCCACCCGACCCGCCTCCCATCCATGATTAAATCACTCTCAACAGGCCCTCTTCCTTCTGTCATTCTCCAATCCCTCCAAACCCTCTCAGTCTTTGTTTGTTACCCACTTGGAACCTGCTTCTACTTTTTCAGGTATCTCTAGAGTGGGCTTGGCTATGTAGTAATAACACAAAACCTGATTTAAGGGGGGAAAATTCAAGAAGACTTCAGAAACTTGCGTATACAGAAGCCCTGTGCAAATTAGCCAAGACAAATGGAAAAAGGCCTTCAAGACATTTCACAGCTCCTCTCTGCAGTTCTAATTTTCTGTATTATCGTAAATAAAAGAGGTTTAACTGACTTGGGATTCTGCAGGCTGTGAAGGAAGCATAGTGTCTTTTGATTCAGGGAGGAGTCAGGAAGCCTCCTAATTATACCAGAAGGCCAAGGGACAATGAGCTGTCTCCCATGGCAGGAGTAGGAGCAAGACAGAGTGAGGAAAGAGGTTCCACAGCCTGTTAAACAATCAGATAACATGAGAACTCACTATCAGGACAGCATCAAGGGGATGCTCCTGCATCGTTCATGAAGGATCTACCCGCACCATTTTATGACTAAATCTTTTTCCACCTAGGCCCCACCTCTAACATTAGGGAGTATAATTCCACATGAGTTTTGAAAGGGACATAGAGACAAACCATATTATTCTGTCCCTGACCCTACGAACTTCATGTTCTTCTCACATTGCAAAATACAATCATGCCTTGCCAGCATGAGTCTTAACTCATTTCAGCATTAACTCATTTCAGCATGAACTCAAAGTTACAAAGTCCAAAGTCTCATCTAAGTTAAGGCTCCAGTCTCTTTTTTCCTATGAGCCTCTGATATAAAAAGCAAGTTCACTGCTTCTAAGGTACAATGATGGTACAGGCATTGTGTAAGCTTTCCATATCCAAAAGGAAGACATTCCCAGAAAGCTTCTTATTTCTATCTGAGGCCTCCTCAGCCTAGCCTTCACTGTCCATGTTTCTGTTAGGATTTTTGTCACAACCATTGAACCAGTCTCTAAGATGGTCCAAACATTTTCTCATCTATCTGTCTTCTTTTGAGCCCTCCAAACTCCTACAATGTCTGTCCATTACCTAGTTCCAAAGCTGCTTCCACATTTTCAGGTATCTTTATAGCAATGCTCCAGTCCTCATTTGCCATTTTCTGTATGATTCATTTTGAAAAAGAGGTTTAATTGGCTCACGGTTCTGCAGGCTGTAAAGGAAGCATAGTGGCTTCTGCTTCTAGGAGGACTCACGAAGCCTCCCAATCATACCAGAAGGCAAGGGGCACAGAGATGCTTCATATGGCAGGAGTAGGGGCAAGACTGAGAGAGGAAAGAGGTGCCACACCCTATTATACAACCAGATCTCATGAGAACTCCATATCACAAGGTCAGCATCAATAAGATGGTGCATAACCACTGGTGAAGGATCCGCCCCTCCCCACCTCCACCTCCACCTCCCACTGTTTCCAGGCAGAAGCCTGCTGCACAGGCAGAGTCAGATTCATAGACCCAACAACAGCTTGCACCCTCAGTGTGGAAAAGCTGCAGGCACTCAACACTAGCCCAGTCCATGAGAGCAGCCGTGGGGGCTAAAACTTGCAAAGCCACAGGTGCACTGCCCTAGTAGAGGTTGTCCATGAGGCTGTGCCTCTGCAGTAGGTGACTCCCTACTCCCACTACACCCCACCCTTCCACCACCCTGCAGCCAGCCTACTCCTCCTCACCCTACCCACTCCTTTTTCCTTCCACCCGACCCGCCTCCCATCCATGATTAAATCACTCTCAACAGGCCCTCTTCCTTCTGTCATTCTCCAATCCCTCCAAACCCTCTCAGTCTTTGTTTGTTACCCACTTGGAACCTGCTTCTACTTTTTCAGGTATCTCTAGAGTGGGCTTGGCTATGTAGTAATAACACAAAACCTGATTTAAGGGGGGAAAATTCAAGAAGACTTCAGAAACTTGCATATACAGAAGCCCTGTGCAAATTAGCCAAGACAAATGGAAAAAGGCCTTCAAGACATTTCACAGCTCCTCTCTGCAGTTCTAATTTTCTGTATTATCGTAAATAAAAGAGGTTTAACTGACTCGGGATTCTGCAGGCTGTGAAGGAAGCATAGTGTCTTTCGATTCAGGGAGGAGTCAGAAAGCTCCTAATTATACCAGAAGGCCAAGGGACAATGAGCTGTCTCCCATGGCAGGAGTAGGAGCAAGACAGAGTGAGGAAAGAGGTTCCACAGCCTGTTGAACAACCAGATAACATGAGAACTCACTATCAGGACAGCATCAAGGGGATGGTCCTGCATCGTTCGTGAAGGATCTACCCGCACCATTTTATGACTAAATCTTTTTCCACCTAGGCCCCACCTCTAACATTAGGGAGTATAATTCCACATGAGTTTTGAAAGGGACATAGAGACAAACCATATTATTCTGTCCCTGACCCTACGAACTTCATGTTCTTCTCACATTGCAAAATACAATCATGCCATGCCAGCATGAGTCTTAACTCATTTCAGCATTAACTCATTTCAGCATTAACTCAAAGTTACAAAGTCCAAAGTCTCATCTAAGTTAAGGCTCCAGTTTCCTTTTTCCTATGAGGCTCTGATATAAAAAGCAAGTTCACTGCTTCTAAGGTAAAATGATGGTACAGGCATTGTGTAAGCTTTCCATATCCAAAAGGAAGACATTTCCCAGAAAGCTTCTTATTTCTATCTGAGGCCTCCTCAGCCTAGCCTTCACTGTCCATGTTTCTGTCAGGATTTTTGTCACAATCATTTAACCAGTCTCTAAGATGGTCCAAACATTTTCTCATCTATCTGTCTTCTTTTGAGCCCTCCAAACTCCTACAATGTCTGTCCATTACCTAGTTCCAAAGCTGCTTCGACATTTTCAGGTATCTTTATAGCAATGCTCCAGTCCTCATTTGCCATTTTCTGTATGATTCATTTTGAAAAAGAGGTTTAATTGGCTTATGGTTCTGCAGGGTGGACAGGAAGCACACTGGCTTCTGCTTCTGGGAGGCCTCAGAAATCTTTCAATCTTCGTGCAAGGCGAAGAAAGAGAATTGCCTCACATGGCAAGAGCAAAACATGCAGAGTAGGGAGGTGACACAGAGTTTTCAATGACCAGGTCTCATGAGAAGTCACTCATGATTGTGAGGACAGTAGCAAGAGGATGCTGCTAAACCATTCATGAGAAATTTGCCTTCAGGATTCAATCACCTTAGACCAGGATCTACCTTCAACATTAGGAAATATAATTCAACATGAGATTTGGTGGGGACACATATTTGAATTGCATCATCAGTCTTTGAGTATAAAGACATCCACAGCAGGCTTTATACAGCCAGCTTCTTTGAGACTCTTCACACGGTTTGAAGTCTACAGCATATACACTAAAATATTCATACTTTAAAAGGCAATAAAGTAAGTGGTATCTTTCTTCCAAAAGTTACACTGGTAGTGTAGGCATTCATAGCCTGATTTAGTTCATGTTTGCTACTCTTTCTATTCTATCACCATATTAACTGTTTCCTACACAATTCTATATTCAGCTGAGTTTCAACTGAGAACAAAAGCATCCTTGTCCTACCACCAATAGCTGGCACTAGCTCTTTTTTAGTGTTACTATTCTGCTGTAGAAAGTATCCTTGAACTGGAAACAGTCCACAAAGGAGTATCTAGTCATTTAACACTATCAATTCCTGGGTGACTTTTTGAAAAAATAGTATCTCTTGTTGCAAGAAATGCTGCATCTGTGAGTCCATGTTTCTCACTCAAATTGGATGAAAATGGTGAATTTCAGCCACAGTGTCCCAAGAAATCCTGTTCCTGTGATTCTGATGTCATCAGCCTCTGCACCTCTGTCTTCCCTTCTGCCTCGCATTGCCTGCTTTTCGTGACATTGGTAAAAGCTTCCTTGTGTATGTGGATGATGTCTAGGATGTTGGCCTGGTGTCCCTGAGACAGCCCCAACAGGTCCATGACTGGGTCCAGGTCCTGCCTGGGTTGATTGGCAAAGAGCTCACTGATGGTGTGGAAGGCATCTCTGGTGAAATGACGGCCTGTTCCAGCTCCAAGACCTGGCCGAGGCTGAAGAACTGGCTGCCTTCTGATGCTCCTTCTTAAAGCCTGTCACCGTCATCTGCTTGCATGTCAACTCACTGGCTGTGAAGTTGAGCCGAGTGTCCTGCTGTCCATCTTTTTGGTGAATCACTCGAAGCTGTCAATCTTGCTCTCCCACTCCTAAAGGCTAAGGGTCATCCTGGGGGTGGGCTCAGGGTCAGGAAGAAGCTGGAATTCACCATCTCATCCTTCTCAGCCTTCCTCTTGCCCTGTCTCCAGGCTGTCTCTTCAGCACTGGTGGGGCACATCAGGAAGTGATGGAAGATGTGGCACTGTGCCCGCAGCCAGAAGCTGGCCGTGTGGTTCATCCACCAGATTGGGCCCTTTCTGTACTTGAGCATAGAGTCGTCCTTAAGATGGCCTGTGGTCTGCCTCTTGGCACCCAAGAAGCCCACAGTGCTGTAGGAGCCCTGAAGCATGGACTGGGGCCCCAAGGGCAGCGCACACCCTGCTCCTGAACCTGCTGCTCATTTTCTCTATGTGGCTCCATTTGTAGCACAGTTGTTGCACTGAGGCCTGTGCATGCCAGGCAAGGCCAAGCTGGCTCAAAGAGCAACCAGCCACCTCTGCAAGGGTGTGCCAGGAGCAGGTGGACCAGCCACCAAACCTCACTCACTGCCAGTCAGGGTAAATCAGTAATTCTGCCCTGGAGGTAGGGCCCCAGTGCCATCTGCTTTTCCTCAGGCCTCCGCTCCATCAGCCATCAGGGGACAGCTACTCAGTCTGTGGAAACCTGGCCACCCCTGCTTCCTTGCGTGGGTGAGGTTGGTGGCTGGTCTACCTGCTCCAGGCACACCCTTGCAGAGGTGGCTGGTTGCTCTTTGAGTCAGCTTGGCCTTGCCTGGCATGCACAGGCCCTGGGTATTAACAAGCTGCGCTGAGGGAGCTTGTCCTATCTTGTGCCAAATTCTAAGTCTGGCCAGGGCCACAGAAGGCTGAGTCCCCTGGGTGGTAATCCTGGTTGCTGCTGGGGGCCCACAGTGCCTCTCCCCTCCCAGGGCCCAGGATGAGGCCCGACTGGGTCAAGACCCTTTAGATATGGATCTTGTTCCCCAGGAGGGGGCCTCTGTCCCACAGGTTGGGTGAGAAGATGTATGGCATGCTGCTGGCTGCTAGGGTTGTTGGGAGGCCACGTTTACCCTTCCCTCCAGGGACATCAAAGTTTCCAGCTTCCCCTTTGAGAATGACGTCCCAAGGGCCAGGTGCCATCTGGGGCTGCAGGGCAGCTGTCCGCATGCTGCCCTGGCTTCTTCCATGTCTGCTCATCACTACCCACCAAGGGGGGTCAGAGGCAGGCACCATGCAGGGCGGTTGTCTCTGGACCTGCGTCTTGGTATCATGGAGCCAGACTGGACCTGGTGACAGGGCCCTGATGGGGTTGTCCTGGTGGTCCTGGGGTGTCCAGAGCAGATGCAGAATGGAATTGCTGTGAGGATGAATGAGATGACTCTCAGCACAGAACAGGCACCTGGTGAATGCTCAGGGATTACCCTCTGTAGCTGCCCAGAGGCCAAAACCACACACCTGATAGCGACTGTCCCTAAGCCAGGAAGAAGAGAAGAGAGCAGGTTCCACTCACCTGAGTCTGATTAGTCAGCTGTGTTGAGATGTGCCTCTCACCTAGAAAACAGTCCTTCACGCAGAGCCACTCACAGACTCTGCTGTGTGTCTCTTACTGTTCCACAACACAGAGGCGATGGGGACTCAGCAACAGCGACATCGTGGGATGACACAATCCACCACAACGGGAGCCTGCTTGGGTCAACAGGGCCCAGAGTCAGTGTCCTCTATCCCCTGAACTGACATGTGTGCATGCATTGTGTTTGTGCATGCGTGTGTGTGTGTGTACATATGGGTGGGTGTGTGTCTTGCTTCTCTGGCCAGGCCTAGCTGCTCCACTCACAGGTGCACCCACGTCCTCATCACTGTCACCACCAGGGCCCAGGGCCAGGATTAGAGCCTCCACAAGTGCTCCCCAATCTCTACCCTCCCCACTGAGGGTTGTCCTGGGGATGCAGACAGAGGAAGGGCACCGGGCAGAGCAGAGAGGGCTGGCACCCTCTCTAGGTGGAACCCAGGTCGTGTGTAAAGTTGTAGTTCTGCCAAGCAGTGTGGATTCAACACATCTTCTCACATTCTCTTTCCAGCAAACCTCCAGGGTGCCCTAACTCAGCTTCCCTACAGATGGAGGCAAGAAGGCTCCACAGACAAACCCCCTGCCTGAGGTCACACAGTGGCCAACTGGCCAGGTTCCTACTGACCAGGTGCCCCCAACAAGGTCCCCACTGATGAGCCCCTAATGACCACTCCTCCATTGACCAGGTCCCACTGACCAAGTCCCCACTGACCACATCTCCCTAACCAGGCCCCCATTAATAGGCCTCATGGACCAGACCCCACTGACCAATTTCCACTGATCTGGTCCCCATTGACTGGGTTCCCACTGACAAGACCATAATTTACCAGGTTGCCGCTCACCCCAACCCCACTGAACAGTTCTCCATGGATCAGTGCCCAGCTGACCAAGCCCTCTCTGACCAGCCCCTCACTAACCAGGCTGCAAGCCACTAAAGCCCCACACTGACCAGGCCCCTAATATACTGAGAAGACCCCACCAACCAGTTTTTTATAGTTTATGTTCCAACCGATCAGGCCCCACTAATAAGGCCACCACTAACCAGGTCCCCATGACTAGGCTTCCAATGACTAGGTCACCAGGTCCCCACTGGTGAGGCCTTCACTGAGGAGGCCACTGCTCACCAGGTCCCTGCTGATCAGGTCCCAACTGACCAGGTCCTGATGACCAGGTCATCTCTTACCATGGTCCACTGCTGAGGGCCCTGAGCAGTGGTGCTCAAAGTCTCATTACAATGCCCCCATCAGCCCACAGACTCTCCCTCCCTGCATGTGTGCCCAGAGGTCAGGCCTTGGGGGTTTTCTTGGGCCCCAAGGCCTCTCCTCCAAGACACAGGGAGGGACAGTCAGCCTCAGGCTCCAGGTACCCAGCTTCACACTTGCTCCCCCAAGGCCCTCTGGGCCCATCTCAAAGGACACAGTGAGGTGGCCTGGCACTGCCTGGACATGCCATGTAGCCTATTCCTGAGTGTCAGAGTGGGAAGAAGGAAGGGACATTTGGCAGACAAGACACCCTGTTCTTCTGGGTCTCCCAGGCCCTTCCCAGAGAGCCCCGATCTAGAGACACAGCACGGAGGTTGCAGAGAGACTAATCCAGAACCCTTGAGGCTGAGCCAGAGACCACACGAGGATTGTCCCCAGACAGCTAGAAGGCCCTTTGCTAGTTTCTTGGTATCTCAGTGGATGCAGCAGTGGTTCTTCTGTTGGGGACTAGTGTGTGCTGGGGAGGGCTCACCTGTTTCCTCGGTGGCTCCAACTCTGCTTCTAAGAAAAATCACTCATTCCGGCCCTGGGGCAGAGAAAATACAAGATTAGCTTAGAACATTTTATGCCAGAAAGTAAAAGTGCTGACAGAGTAACAGGGACAAATAAAAAAGACATAAAGTCAGCTTGAAATGTCTACCACTGGCCTAATCTTGGGGAACTGGAGCACAAGAATCATGAGCTTTCCCTTCTCCTTATTTATTGTTTTTGTTTGTTTTTGAGATAGAGTCTCGCTCTGTTGCCCAGGCTGGAGTGCAGTGGCGCAATCTCGGCTCACTGCAAGCTCCACCTCCCGGGTTCACGCCATTCTCCTGCCTCAGCCTCCCGAGTAGCTGGGACTATAGGCGTCCGCCACCATGCCTGACTAATTTTTGTATTTTTAGTAGAGATGGGGTTTCACTTTGTTAGCCAGGATGGTCTCGATCTCCTGACCTCGTGATCGCCTGGCTTGGCCTCCCAAAGTGCTGGGATCACGGTCGTAAGCCACTGCACCCGGTCTTATTTATTGGTGTTATTTCTCCATGTAGAACAAAGAAGAGAACAAGAAAATCATCTGGCAACCATCATAGTAATACTTGTTCAAACACAAGTCACCCACGAAATGCTAAATCTAATGGGTTTTGAGGAGTAACCAGATATTTACAGAGCCTCAAAGTATTTCCACACAAGAAATGGTTGAACTACACATTGAAAATCATAACATTAGTATGGACAAACCTGGTAGGTACTCTTTAAGTCTCCTACTATATAGAGTAATAAAAACCGTAAAATACAAATAAGCCTTTGATGACCTTTACTAAAGTGTCAATGATGACTTGGTTGTTTTGCTGTTTAAACAGCTGACATTTGGGCAATTTGAGTATGCCAAACTCAGTAATACTGGTGTTCATTTGCAAGATCCACTTAAAACTTAAGAAGGCTAAAAAATGTCATTTAAAATAGCATATAAATTTTCTTCATACATATGACACAGAAATATTCTAGTACATGAAAAATTTAGTAAAGATTGTGATGTTATATATTTTATGAGAAACAATTAAAATTTCATGTAAATAGCCCAGTAATAAAGTTTTATTATCTTTTAAATCATACAACTTTTCCTTAAGATTTTCTGGTTAAATACTCTCTTCATCAGATGTGGCTTACCAGTGGATTCTAGAGAAGAAAGTAGATGGGAGCAAGTGCCCAACACAGCAAAAGCTGGAAAGAAAAAGAAAGAATTATGTTCTTTACCTAAAACATTTCAGTTAACTAAGTGTGAGTTTAAAATGTACAGCGTTGAGAACATTATCAGAGTTAATAAAAATGAGAAATATGTATGTACAATTACAATCCAAAATTACTATTCAATAATCTACACATAGCATAAATTCTAACTGTGGTTAAATATCACAGCTTTTTCATTCTTCATTCATGTACTCAACAGCCACGTTCTAAGGTACTGAAACTAACACTGGAATTACAAGATGAAGATGGCATGGTCCACCTCTCAACAGTCATATGCTATAACCTAAA